>NW_028221436.1:1227228-1245705 GCF_014529385.1 Adiantum capillus-veneris
CAATGTCTCTGTAGTAGTCCTTTCCAATGGTTTCTAGAGTAGATGGCTCCTAGGAATACATTTAGATGATCATCAAATTTCACTTTCCTTACAATCCAAGAAAACTAATATCCTCCCACCATAGCTACATATCCTTCTTTAGCATGCACTTGTGCTCCTTTTGTCTTCACAATATTGTTTTCAGTTTGTAGGCGAACGTGCTCTCCAAGTGTTTGCTTATTTCTCTTGATGATGACGATAATTTCTTCATGGAATTCATGCTTGGCTTTGACAATCACCTCCCCCAAAGTAAACTCAACCTTTATAGTAATAATCCTCTCCTCTAGAACTTTCTTCAAGTAAGTAGCAAGCTCAATGTTAGATTGTAATTTGTAAGCTCGTCCTTTTGGCTTACATATTGTTGGCTCCTTTCTCTTCCCTATTGTAGATTCCTCCATGGTCACTTTTGGTGAAGGTGCCTCTTGTGTTTTGTGGCTCTTTTTTAAGGCTCTTCAACACCACTTTAACCCCTATGCTTTTCTTTTACAATGGCTTCATGGATTTGGCAGTTTGTAATGTTGATGTTAGGAATATGACGTAGCTAAGTAGATAATTGAGTAGATTACTTAATGGAGAGAGACCATTTTCACACACAAGATATTATAGAGTAGAGAGAGAGAGAGTACACACAATATACATGGTTCACCCAATGTGGGCTACATCCACGAGAAAGCAGCCACTTTATGGCTTTAGTACTTCAAACAAGAAGTAGGTTACAAAGGGACTATACCCTTAATAGACATGCCACCTTGCTTTACTCTCACCACCTCACACCCACCCACCTTGTTGCATCAACTTCACACTATGAAATATGTGTAGAAATGGACTCTTTTTATAAGCCAAAAGGCTAACCTCTCTCATGAGAGTTAGCCATGTGTAGCCACCCTTGTGTAGATGAGTCAAAATCGGACCCTCCAATTCGCCCATGTGTGGACTCCCTTGAGAAGAAAAGTTCGCTTTTGAATTTGACCACCGGCCACCGTTCATTGACTACCGGGCACCGACCAACCGACTGGTCATTTTTTGACCACTTTCTGACTGCTAACCGACCAGAATATTCCGGCGAAGCCCATCTCGAGCTTTTCTCAAAACTAGCCATGAAGATTTTGGTTTTTTGACGAGTGATTTTTTTCACGCACGATGGCTTCTCCTCATAATGAGGGCCTTACAAATGTGCGTTTTTTACATAGAAAATTACAAGGGGTAAATCAGGCTCCATACTTAACAATCTCCCACTTGGAGACTGATCTCCAAACCAAAACTGTAACTGCTTTCCATCCTGGCTTCTTATCCTTGAATGCCGATTGAAGATGAGCAAAATCTCAACTTCTCCTTGTTGACCACCTTTGTAAACATCTCTGTAGGATTTTCACTTGTATGCACCTTTCCTAGCTTTAGCTTTCCTTCTTCCAAAAGAGTGCGTATGAAGTGATATATCACCTCAATGTACTTTGTCCTTGAATGAAAGGCTGAGTTCTGCTTGAATTCAAGCTCTTCTAAGAATCTGTGAAGCCATCTAATTTCTTTGCTTGCCTCTGTCATGGCTACATACTTTGCTTCCATGGAAGAAAGTGAGACCACTTTCTGCAGCTCTAAAGCCCAGCTTATTGTTGTGCCTCCAACCGTGAAGGCGTAGCTAGTAGTTCTTCTTCAAGTATCTTTGTCACCTGCCATATTGCATCAACATACCCTTGAAGAAAAATATCAGTTCCTCCAAAACACAAAGCATTTGTTGTTGTCTCTTTTAGATACCTAAATATCCACTTCACAGCTTTCCAGTTCTCTTTACCTAGGTTTTCCATGAACCTACTTACAACTCCCACTGCATGTGAAATGTCTGGCCTTGTGTATACCATAGCATGCATTAGAGAATCTACTACTACAGTATATGGAACTTTAGACATATAGGCTATCTCCTCTTGTGTCCCAAAGACACAAGAGGAAACATATAGGCTATCTCCTCTTGTGTATTTGGACACATATCCTTCGTTAGTTTAAAGTGACCAGCCAAAGGTGTAGAAACCATTTTGGCATTTTGCATTTCAAACCTTTCTAGTACCTTCTTGACGTAATCCTCTTGAGATGGCTTTATTGTCTTCTTTTTCATGTCCCTTGATATCTTCAAACCAAGTATCCTCTTTGTACCACGACGCAATGATTTGAGTCGCATCTTGTGAATCCATGATCCAACATCCATCGATCGAACTTCAAGTACCATTATCTTGATGCTTTATTTAAACCATGCAAGCTCTTCTTTAATCTGCAAACCATTTTCTCATGACCTTTTACTTCATACCCCTTTGGTTGAAGCATGCAAATTTTCTTCTCTAAGTCACCATAAGGAATGACGTATTTACATCCCCTTTCTCAAGATTTAAATCATGAGCATCCACAAGGCTTAAGACAACCCTAATTGAGTTCATTTTTACAATAGGAGAAAATATTTTATTTAAGTCAATACCTTTCTTTTGAGAAAACCCTTTTACCACAAGCCTAGACTTGTACCTTTTCTTTCCACCTTCTTCTTCCTTCAACTTATACACCCATTTGTTCTGCAATGCCCACTTACCTTTAGTCAACTCAACCAACTCCCATGTTTGGTTGCGACGTAATGATTCATGAGTACATCTCCACTTGCATGCTCTGCATCCATTCTTCTTTGGATTTGTGATGCATAGCTTCTTCGTATGATTCCGGCTCTCCAAAATCTGAGATCAAGAGATGGTTGAAGAGAGGAACGAACCTTTCTAGAGGTCTACTTGGTCTTGTAAATCTTCAGGGAATAGGTTAAGGCTCCTCATTTGGTTGACGTTGTTGCACATTGTCACCGTTTACACTCCTTGATTCTTTGCCATTCTCAAGCTCCATGTACTCACATCACCAATTTCTTTTGTT
Source organism: Adiantum capillus-veneris (assembly GCF_014529385.1). Classification (NCBI taxonomy): domain Eukaryota; kingdom Viridiplantae; phylum Streptophyta; class Polypodiopsida; order Polypodiales; family Pteridaceae; genus Adiantum; species Adiantum capillus-veneris. Next base: position 1,230,163 of record NW_028221436.1, read on the forward strand.
TGTTTTCTTTACAAATAATCTTTGTACATATTTTTTTCGTTAAAAATTACATCCATACTCCTAAATATTTTATCATCTTCAGGATTCCATAGGTGATACCCAAAGTCACCTTCTCCATAGCCAATGAAGAAACACTTTTTGGAGTTTGCATCTAGTTTTGACCTCAGGCTTGTATCTATGTGCATGAAAGCCTCACACGCAAACACTTTGAGAAATGAGTAATTCACAAGGTTACATGTCCAGGCCTCCTCTGGAACTCCCCATCCAATGCCGTTGAGGGTGACTAGTTGATTAAGTACACAGACGTACTTACAACTTTCACCCAAATCTCAAACAATAGGCTTGCATGTAGTCGCATGCTTTGTGCTCGCTCCATGATTTTTCTATTCATCCTTTCTGAAATCCCATTTTGTTGAGGTGTTCTTGGGGTTGTCTTTTGCTTCCAAATTCCATTTCTAGCACAAAAGCTTTCAAAATCTTGGTTGCAATATTCACCTCCATTGTTGGATCTGAGTCATTTAACCTTGGTACCTACTTCATTCTCCACAAAGGCTTTCCACCTTTGAAATATAGAAAAAACATTGGATTTATTCTTCATGACATAAACCCATGTTTTCCTAGCTGCATCGTCTATGAATGCTACATTATACAATGAGTCACCAAGTGATGGTGTACTTGCAGGACCCCAAACATTAGAATGAACCAATTGAAGATTTTTATTTTTTCTTTCATTTCTTGATTTTTGAAATTTTACCCTCTTTTGTTTACCATAAACACAATCTTCACGGAATTGTAAGTCCACTTCTTTCAAACTTGGTAGAAGCTTCTTTGTTTGAAGGATTTGCATTCCTTTAACACTCATATGCCCAAGCCAACACTGCCACACTACACTATCGAATTCCGTAGTTATTGAAAAAAATTGAAGATTGCATGCTAACATTACACAAGTAACGTGTACCGGCCTTTCTCTCTTGGAAAGCACCAGAGATTCCTTTGAAATCTTCCGCCGTTTGCTTCCAAATGCAATGTTGTGACCGTCATCGTCCAATTGTCTTGTAGAGATCAATTTTTTGCGAAGAGAAGGAACTTGCCTAACATCTTTAAGCTTCCATTTATTTATATTAGCATAAATTGTACCTTTGCTGACAATTTCACAAGCTTCAACATCTCCAAAGTATACATACCCAAAATTACCTTTGGTGTAATCTTGGAAATGTTTCTTGTGTGGTGTCCTATGGAATGGAGCCCCAGAATCTACTATCCTAGAATTAGACACATTGTTTAATGAGAGAATTCGAGCATCTTGATCTACTTTACTTGCCACATTGGCCTCCAATGTTGGCTTGTTGTCTTGAAAATTTGACTCCTTCTTCTTGGACCAGCAATCCTTCTTGCTATAGTTCCAACATTCAAGAACTAAATTTTTCTTAATTGCTCCGTCTTGAGCAATCACGACCCTTTTGGTTTTTGAACCTTGCCTTAGGCCATCCTCTTCTTTCCATTGATAGTGCTGCACTTGATGATTCTCATGTGCTTCTCCTTTGTATTTCCTCGCTTAGGATGACACCCACAAAATCATCAAACTTAAGAGTATTTGTGCCAGGGATTCAGTTAATTACAACCATCACAAGGCTGTTGAGGCGGAGCAACAAGAGAGGCGACCTCTAAACATCCCTCAAGGCTCCCGTGCTGCTCAATTGGGGTTGGGCAACCACAAGCACAACACAACAACCAACCCACAGCCAAACCCAAACAAGATAGGGGCAACACCTAGTTAGAGAGCGAACTAGGACGCAAAAGAGGAGAATCCCTTAGCAATACAAGGGAGAAGGAAGGGTACACTATCACTAATTTAAATGCTACAAATACACACACCAAACACACACACAAACACACACACACACACAAGAAAGAGAGAGATCTTTGTGCAAGAATTTAGCTTCAATTTTAATGATTGACGTGGGTGTATGAACAGCTTGGAGGAGAGTCAAGAGACACGATTAAGTTTGATGATGTTGAAATCTAAACATTATCTTAGGGTTATGGGAGGCCTCTCACCATACAAACCTCTTATAATGTTTTCCCAAGAAACAAAAACAAACACAAGAGCTCTTGAGTCACATACAAGCAGATACTACAAAAGAATCTCAAAATGAAAACGTGTCACCTTAAACCAAACAAGATGAGGTTGCGAAGCGTGAATTGGAGAGACTCAAGAGAGTTTTGACCCGCGATTTGCACCCTACTTATTGATTAAATTGATGCACAAGAGTAGGTACAACTTTGATTGGAAGTTATGAATCACTCACTCCCTTGCAATGTTACAACTAGCTCAAAGAAGCTTTCCTATACACCACATGTGATGGTGCATAGAGAGCTCACTCTCACTCCCTAAAACTAAGATGGTGAATGGCACTCTCAAAGAAGTGAGCAATAGTGTAGGGATCCTGCCATTTACAAAGGGAGAAGGGATCTATTTATAGGTGAGGAGAGCCCTAATTAGGGTTATACCTAATCAACATTTTCATACAAAACCATGTTTATGAATTTTTTAATATGTTCTTATGAGAGTGGGGCTCTCTTGTCTCTTGAATCAGATGGATGTGGGCTCAAGAGAAGAAACTATTGAGGTGAAATAGACAAGATTCTAGAGAGGTGAGTGATTTTTTGTGTGAGGCTGCCTACTCCACGGTAGAGTAGAGTGGGTGTAATTTACAAAAAAAGGGTTAGCAGTTAGTGCTAGTAGGATGGGGTAAAATTACATGGCATATGCACTCAAGGTGCATTATATAATTTGTACAATGATTAAAAGTAAAAGAAGGATGAGAATATACACAATTTGGTGGAAACCACAAGATGTAAATGAAATTTTCCACCTTCTCCTCTAGTGAATGAAGCGGTTGTAGAACTTTGTCGGTGCAGTTCTTGTGACCATGGGGAAGTTGAATTCTCCATGATCAAACTCCTCCTTTTGCAGGTCTTGAGCTTGGTTGTTTGCTGATTTTTTCTCTTTTTATGAAAGGATGAAGAGGTTATGGTAATATGAATTTGATTCTAGAGAGAGAAATTGAGCTATATGTGTGTAGAGATGATAATCTTTTGAGCTATGGAGTAAGGAGAGATGGAAATGGTGAAGAAGATGAAGTAATCCATGAAAGTTGCAGGTTTGAGTGAGGGATGGAGAGGAATGAGTGTATGTGTGTGGAAGTGGGAAAGGAGGTGAGAGAAGACTATGGGTTACTTGGTGAGAAAAGTGGGCAAACTTGGGTCCACTCAAAAAATCATATCTCACCCTGCTGGTAGCTCCAAAAATCATCAAAAAATTTGACGTGATTGTTCAGATTGTGGGCTACATTTTCTCTGTTGACTACTTCTTCAAATTCCGAGCGGATATAGGTGCCAAAATTCTCACCAAAAAGCCTCATTTTTATGCCTGCAAAAGTCTTTTAGTGGCCCCCTCCTTTGTTGAATTTGTACAATGCATCCAAGAGTGAGCCCCTCCTTTGTCATATCATAATACAAAGCATCCAAGTTGTCCTTTACACATGCATGGAGGAGGATTACTCATGCATGGAGGAGGATTACTGGTGAATAAAGCAATATATACATGGTGGGACTAGTGTATGGACTATTCATGGATTTTAGCTCAATGAGCACATGGTGTTAGAATAATGAGTAAAAATAATAAAAAAATATGAAAAAATTATGGATATAGAAAGATATTGGAATCATATGATGTGGTCCCTCTTTGTATTATTTTGGGTGAAAGAGGAAAAGGTATGTAAGTAAATAATATAGTAAACGTGACTAAGAGAGTAGAAATCAATTTTTGTTTTCATTAGGGTGATTTGTATAAAAGAAAAATATGAGGTTAGAGTATGTACACATTGCCAAATATATACTTATGGTGTAAGAGGATGAAAGAAGGCATACATAAGTTTAGTAAAACACACACCTAAGTATAAATGTTTAAGTAAAATATCAAAATAATTTATAAAAATCCTATATTTAGGCCATATATACAATGAAATATTTACACACAAATAGGCCATAATATATTTTATTTTTTTGATTTTATTTATTTTTTTGACTCAAGTAGCCCAAATTACTAACTAGCTGAGGATTTTAAGGAGATATGGGAAAAATTCAGTGACTCACACACGCCTATATGCAGCGAAATGGTAGGGATAGCCTGGTAGAAGCTGGACACACCCCAGAGCAGTAACTACTCGAAGGATTATTATTTTTTGTAATTATTCATTCATTGAGGAAAACCTGATTTTCTACCTTGTAATTATTGGGACTTATAGAAGTTTCCAGATTGTATCCCAGTTTGATAGTTAGATTGAGTAGATGGTTGATTTTGGAACTTTAGGGTTTGAGAAATTGTAAGGTATATATACCACTTTTTGACCTTAATGAAAAAACCTTTTGTCATTTGTAAAAACAAGTTTGAAGTCTGTGAGTGAGCGTACTGTGTACGAGAGAGAGAGTGTGAGCTTCATCTTGACGCTACGTGTGCTCCGGTGGTCGGAATCGAGTGCGGAGAAGTGCAGCGTGATGCCCCCGACGAGAGCTACGAGCCGATACCTACATTGCGCGTGTACGGTCCGCTTTGCGAGCTCCTTTTGCGAGCTTCATCGGGTGTTTAGGTGAGCATACATTGTCCGATTTTGCATTGCAGCATATCCACGCGTGCACATTGAGTAGAACTACACATTAGGCACTTTAGATTTTGGAAACGAAGACTTGCAGATTTCGGACAGACATCCTATGCGTTTCTGCACTATGTGTTTTGGGTCGTTAATTTGGTTCATAGACCTTAGGGAGAGTGACCTATTCGTATTAGTAGGGTCTCCTTCAAGTTCTATGGTGTTTCGAGATTGTTTGATGGGTGTTTGGCTCTAGAAAGCGTTGTAGGAAGTTTCCTCTTATGCACTCTTGAAGGCTATGACTTAGACAATTGGTAGAGACCTCTGTAGGAATTAGTTAGAAGTCGGTCGAGTGTAGGTTTACACCTTATACTTGCTTCCACGTGCCTACAGGTCGAGCTTCGTCCTTAGCTGACATTACATGTTCGGTGAGTTCTCGTTGTGCTAACGTCCGTCGCGGCGTATCCGTCCAACATTGCCACTACTACCGGGGACGAAAATCTTAGGTAGGTGACCGAGACTAATCCTTGAGCTTCGTCCTTAGCTGACATTACATGTTCGGTGAGTTCTCGTTGTGCTAACGTCCGTCGCGGCGTATCCGTCCAACATTGCCACTACTGCCGGGAAGAAAATCTTAGGTAGGTGACCGAGACTAATCCTTGAGGATTGGGATTTTTGGCTTTCAAGAGCCTCGCTTTACATTTAGATAGGATCAGAGGGTGGAGGACTCTCTAGGTCTTAGAGGGAGTCTAGGAAGTGTGTGTCTGGCCTAGATCCTTCGACTTAGGTAGTTTCAGGTAATAGTCGAGTTCTAGAGTAGGAGTTGGAGTGGTAGAAGCGGTGAGAGGAGAGCTTGAGAGTCCGGAGAGGCCAAAAAGCAACCAAAAATTCCATTATCACCATTTCACATGATAGTAGGAGTAGAGTAAGTAGGACATCATGATTCAGGATAAAGAGCATTTCATGCATGAACACTTGCTTGGTAAAGTCATTACAAGTTTGTAAAAGACGCAAAAAGATGCAAAAGTGTGTTTGGAAGCCTAATTGAAGTCCAAAAGTTCCTGTGAGTGTTTCTGATAGATCTACAGGATCAAGAGCATTCCTGTCAGATTTTTTTTAAAATTTTAAGCCAGGAGACATCCTACGCGTAGGATGTCTACAGGCTAATCTGGGAGGAATTTTGGGATTTTGAGTTGACCAGTGTGTTCTGAAGGTAGGGTTTAGCCTAATTTCAACTGGAAAGTGAAAATTTGGCCATATCTTGACAGGATAAGGCCAGATAGACTGAAATTGCCAGACATCCTACCCAAATAGTGCCAAAACATTATTTTGAGACCAAACCATAAGATGGCTACATGAACATGTCTTGCAGGATATATTGAGTGATTGAAAGGGGTTTCACCTCATTTAGGTGAGAAAATTGAATTCAAAGAGAACTTTAGCAATTTTGACTAAAAAAGGAAAGAACAGCTGAAATTTGGGACTTTTGACATCCAAACAAAAATCTAAGCATACCACTGGGTTACTGACATCAAGGGGAAGCTGTGGGACAAGTCTGGGGTCAAACAGGCAACAAATACACCCTACGCGTAGGATGTCTTCTGAGTGATTTTGGACTCCAAACTACATTTTGAGTATACCAAAGTGATCAGCAACTCAAGGGGAGCCTGGCTTTAAGTTTGAAGCCATTCTGATGAAAAATACATCCTACGCGTTGATAGCGGGAAAAAGAGCAGTGCAATCGGGTGGCCTCTATACTCGTGTACACTACACAAACCACGCCTCATGCAAACAAGCAAAGAACAAAACAAAGGAGCACCACCCTAAATTAAGAGGTTTAGGGACCTCACACATAGTGCACATAGGCAAGTGAGACTTCTGGCATTATGATGGCATCAAAACATATGGCAAAACACATAGAAATGAAGCTTAGGGACCTTATGTAGCATATATATACACAAAACATCAGCTTAACAATACAATGGCATCTGATCATACATAACAAGGATATAGAGAAGCAAGCCAAGGATGGCATAATCCCTTGTCAAAAACAATCAACCCAGCAAGTAGGTATGATCCTACTAGCAACACATCAATACCTTAGAGAATGATGGTGAGGATGGTGGCCATGGAGCATGAGAGAAGACTCCTTATTTAGGTTTTAGGGCTAGTAATGTAGCATACTAGAGAGAGAGGGAGAGGGAGAGAGAGTAGAGCTCCATCCATGGCTCCTCGTTGTGAGCAATGTCGTCATAGCTTCGTTGCTTGGTGAAGTGGGTGAAGTGTTGGTTTTGAGTGAGAGAAGGCCTCCTTATATAGGTTTCTGAGAGGGTTTAGGATTAGGAATAAACATGCTTAAATCCGCTGATTGGGGTTACTTTTTGCTTAGGGTGGTCAACAGATTGAGGTCACCTGATATGTCACCATCAAGATATTCTCTAGAGTGATGTGAGAGGGGAGGGTAAATGCTGATTTTTCTGATTGTGACACATGGGGATAAGGCCTTGACCAGCATTTAAGAGCAGGTAAGGTGGTTGTTGAAACTGGAGGTTCTGCACATGTCAGGGGGGACCTGCGGGGGGGAGGTGGCAGCTGGGTCCTCCTGAATATCAAATTCTCAAAAAATCATCAACCATGGCTTCTTTTGACATGTGTTCTTTGAAAAAATCAGAATGTCTCTTTTCAACTCAAAAGTCTTTATCCCTGTTGACTCACCTTTACCATAAGATTTTCCCCTTTTCTCCTCCTGTAACTACATTGTTGATGCCCAATCACTGCTTCTAGTAACAGTGAACTGTTACCTACCAAATACTTATGGTGCAATAAAAAATATTTACCATGGGTAAAAAAAGTTACTGTAGGTAAAAAGTGATTTGTATTTACCATGTAGGTGAAAAATATTTACTCTAGGTAAAAAATATTTACTGTGGTAAAAAATATTTACTGTCGGTAAAAAAGTGAAAACGGAGTATGCTGTGCTGTGAGTCCACACGAACATCCTCGTGTAAATTTCACTAAAAATTCACACTTAGAATGGGCTATTCTGTAAGATATAGGTTGTAGGCATGCATAAGAGCTCGTTCCCACGTATCTTCTGTCCATGGCCCTTTTTACTCTTTGGTGCTTGTGAAGTAGATTTTTCTTCTCTTTCAAGATCCCTTGGACTAGAGTATCCTCATCTCCCCAACAACTGACTGTGCCTTTATTGCATCTTCAGAAGGGGTCCTAAAAACCATGCATCATATAGCCCTCCCCCTTAAGCTAGAGGTATTTGATGCCTCTAGCTGTAGGTTGTGCTACAATAGGGTTCTCTTGAATACTTACCCACCTGGTACCAATTGAATTTGCCATGTTACTGCTTTCTTGGCTGATGCACCCTGTTTAGTCCTTTCTGATGAATAATTGTATCCATCCATGACTAACAACTGTCTCCTAGACCCTTGAAAGCCATACCCCATCCATTGTCAATATCCACTTTCACTGGTAGCATTCTCTTTTTTTATTTTTTTCTTCTCTTTTTTTCCTTTTTTTTTTTTGTCTTCTCTTTTTTTTTTTTTTTTGAAACGGCTATGTACATGATTGTTACCTTAGTTGGAGCTCGAATATGATGAGCTCTCGTCTGAACCATCCTTAGCATTGATTTCACCAGCATATGGCTGTGAAAGACGACATTGGTAGGCCTTCAATCGCCAACCATTTACCGGGTCTTATGTACCTTACCATCTAGGTCACCTAGTTGGTAACTACCATTTGAGAACCTCTGTATCACTACAAAAGCGCCTTCCCACTTAAGCACGAACTTACCATCCTTCCTGCGATCAAAGCGATTGTCGTATCTGAGCACTAAAGAACCTTCCTTGATACCTTTCTTGACACTTTCTTGACAAGGTTGCGATTGAACTTCTTTCGTTTCTTCTCTGCCTGGGCTGCATAGTACTTCACTGCTGACTCTCGATCTAGCCCTAACCTCTCCAAATGATGATTCTTCCTTCCACCTGCTTCTCTTGACTATCCTCTTGATGTGCTTTTAGAACTCGGAGGCTCGCTAGCTCCACTTCTATAGGCAATAGTGCCTCTTGCCCGTAAACCAAGTGAAAAGGTGTATACCCCAAGGATGTTTTAAAGGATGTTCTGTAGGCCCAAAGTGCTGCATCTAGGTGTTTGTCCCATGTCTTAGGATGTAAATGCACTTGCTTAGTGATGATTTTACATATAAGACCATTTACCTTTTCCACAAGACCATTTCACTGAGGGTAGTATGGTGTAGAGTGCCTGCGCTTGATTTTTAACTTGCTCATCAATTGCCCGACTAAATCAGCTCGAAATCCCGGTCCCCTATCCGAGAGAATCTCCAAAGGTGTGCCAAAACGGCAACAAAGGCATTCAAAAATGAAATCACTCACGTCCTTGGCTGTGATGCGCTTTGTGGGACGAGCTTCTGCCCATCTGGTCATGTACTCCACCCCCATAATGATGTATTCCTTCCCTGATTGAGTGCAAGGTAGTGGCCCTATTGCATCTATCCCCCATTTTTCAAATGGCCCATAGGTTTTGATTGGATGCTGATTTTCATGGGTAAGACGCCTTGGTCCAACTTTTTGGCAAACCTCACATGTGCGGTACCAATGTTGTACATCTCGATAAAGGCTTGGCCACGTGAACCCTGCTAGTAATCTCTTGTGCAAAGTGGCCACCACACACACCTTCATGACAACTAAACAAAATATCCTTTATCTCTTGGGATGCAGGAACTCTCCTTAAGACAGCATCTTTCCCTCTACAATACAAGTCCTCATTCACTAAGCTATAGCTGGTAGCCTTTTTTGCCAACCACCTACGTTCACTTTTACTCATATCAGAGGGTGCTTCACAATGCTCAAGAAAGTAAAGTAAATCATGCAGTTACTCCTTCCTCTGGTATGAAGGACTTTTCACAAGGATAGCACCTACTATGAGAGTTTGTAGTTCTTCACCTGCTAAGGCATCTGCTTCTCGATTTTGATCTCTAGGTACAAAGTGCACTCGAACTTCTTTAAAACCCTTCAACAAGGCCTTTGCTTCCCTCATCTTAACAGAATATTTGTCATTTTTACAGGCCCATACACCAACCATTTGCTTAACAATCAACATGGAGTCACCAAAAACATTTAGCTTTGTGATGCCCTGAGAAAGACAACATTGCAACCCTAAAACAAGGGCATGGTACTCTGCCTCATTGTTAGAATGAACCTCTTTTAGATGAAACCCTTTTGCAAAGATCTTCTCCTTCTCTGGACCTAATATTACTATGCCTGCTGATGCCTTGTCTTTGGTCCTCTTGTAAGCCCCATCAAAATACAGACTGTGTGCTCCCTGTAGAACTTCAGGCTCCGGGATAGGCGGTACCTTACTAGGTGCCTCTTTCTTGGCCTTCTCATAACACCTTTGTGTGAGGACATCTGCCAAACAAGCACGGGTGGAATCCTCTACTTGTAGTGTGTAGTCAAACTCTTGAAGCTGCACCACCCACTTTGCTATTCTTTGAGACAATTCCATGTGTTGTAGGGCATATGGAAAATCCTCCTCAGTTGTGATCACCACAAATTGTCTCGGAAGTAAGTAAGCCCGAAACTTCTCCACTGCAAACTTAAGAGCTAGCACCAATTGCTCAGTTGTGCTGAAACCCTTTTCAGTAGCTGTCATCACTCTACTAGAGAAGTAGACTGGTCTCATGAGAGATGTCTTTGGGTCTTTTTGCATCAAGACAGCTCCTAGAGCTTCTGGACCTACACTAGGATTTACATAGAATAATTCACCCCATGTGGGTTGTAGGACGACACGCAATGAGCTCAAAATGGTTTTAACTTCTTGAAAGCACCTTTCACCCTCCTCACTCCATGTCAATGTAGTGTGTTTAGTGAGCTGCTGCAAAGGATAGATTGCCTGAGAAAGGAGATGTATGAATCGTCCCATGTAGCGAACCTTTTGAATGAAGGAGACTAGTTGCTTCACGTTTGAAGGAGTAGGTAAAGCGAACAATGTCTTTACCTTTTCAGGGTCAGCCTCAATACCATCTTGAGACACAACATGGCCTAGTAGAGTGACCTTGCTCTCACCTATGTGGCACTTGTCTTTATTCAATTGCCCACCCAATTGGGCTAGACGGTGAAACCTTCATCAACCTTGGACAGATGTACTTCCCTAGAGCTGTAAATGCAAAAATCATCAATGAAGACTCGTATGGACTTACCAAAGTAAGGTTGAAACACCAAGTTCATAAACCTCTGGAAAGTAGCTGGGGCATTAGTTAAACCAAAAGGCATAACTCTATAAGCAAAACACCCCCAAGGTGTTATGAAGGTAATCTTTCTTTGGTCTTCATCTGCAATTCTGATTTGGAAGTAGCCTGAGTACCCATCACACACTGTGTACCTTTCATGACCAGCCACTTCATTTAGTATTTCATCCATAAAAGGCAAAGGAAAATGGTCCCTTTTTGTGGCTACGTTTAGAGGCTTGTAATCCACACATACCCTCCACTTCCCATTTTTCTTTGGTGCTACCACAACTGGAGACACCCACTCAGAATCTTCCACTGGGTAGATAAATCCTACCTTGAGTAATCTTTTTACTTCTTTTAAGAGTGCATCTTGTTGCACTAGCCTAATCTCCTTAGCCTTTGCACCACTGGTTTGGCACCTTCCTTTAATTGGATATGGTGTTGGGTTACCGTCACTCCTTTAATGTGCTCGTAATCAGTTATAAAGAGGCCAGCATGCTTCTTTAGTACCTGCAAATAGGGTTCTCTCTCTTCTTCTAGTAGGTCGTTAGCTAGCATCTCTTCTAAGCCTGTGGCTTCTTCCTTGTTTAGAGAGTCTTGACCACCTTCTCCTTCTGGGTTTCGCAGTATTATACCCATGACTTCCAAAGAGCTAGCATATCCTCCTCAGATGACTCATCCTCAGATGAAGAGCAGCTGCTTGTGCTCCATTCATCCATAGAAGTCTCCATCTCTAGGTCTTGTTGTCTACCCTGCTTCATGTCATACACAATTTTTTGTTGCTTGCCACCTACCTTATGATTTGGTCGCAACTCAAGGGAACCTGTCTCCCAATCTTGCCTAGCTTTCATAGCCATAAGCCAAGGTCTTCCAAGGATTAGCGGATAGCCCTCCCCCTTAGTTGGGATCACATAAGCATCAATTGAGATTGCAACACCAAAAGCTGAAACCTTCACTCCATTAACCTTTCCCACACAAGCCACCCTTACATTATTTGCCATCTTAGCTTGTAAGGAAGTTTGCTCGTTTACTTCCAAACCCAACCTGTGCATTAATTTCTCTGTCATAACACAAATCTCGGCTCCACCATCTACGTACACATTGGAGACTCGCTGACTCTTAATCTCTGCATCAATGACTGGCACGATATCCTTCATGCCTCTTGCACTAATAGACCCAACTGACTTTGCCTTAGCCCTCCTGGTGCTGACCATCTTAGACCAGTTCTACGCATCTTTGGGGAAAGGTGGAGGAGTTGCTGCCATGAAATCTTTGGTCCTTGCTTACTCACATCTGCTACCAGGTCGTAAGGTATGGATCCTACCCCAAGTGGAAAGTCTTCTACTCCTATGTGCCTCCTTGACCTAATCTTCCTTTTCTTGTCTCCTATCACCTGGGAGGAACCCTCAAGGAAGATCAATTAGGTGGATGATGTTTTTCAATGGAGTTTTGAATTCAAAATTTTTCCGCAAACTAGGAAAGTCACATTGTGGAGCTGATTTTCTTTCTAGAAGCACTGAAGGTTACTCTGAAACATCTTTGAGAGATGAACGAGGAGACGCTGAACTATTTCACAACAGGAAAGTCACATTGTGGAGCTAATTTTCTTTCTAGAAGCACTGAAGGTTACTCTGAAACATCTTTGAGAGATGAACCAGTAGACGTTGAACTATTTCACATCATAGATGAGGAAGACCCAGACCCAAAATGGAAATAAGTGTATGATTTCTTTTAGCTAGGAATATTCCCAAATATTGGCCTCAAAATAAGAAAAAGGCACTGATCATCCAAAGTCTGAAGTTCACCATTATTGCGTGAGCGCTTTACAAATTGGGAATTGATGGAGTACTTTGGTGTTGTGTACCTTTAAAAGGATGAATACATTATCATCATTGAAGCACATAATGGTGATTTTGAATGTCATTTTTCAGTTGTCATCACATACAAGAAAATCCTTCAAGCAGGATTGTGGTGGCAGTGGATGATGGCTGATGTCATAACATTTTGTAAGACTTGTGGCATTTGCCAAAGGATGGGTAGACCTACATCAACAAACATGACACTAGTAACTTTAGCTATATCATTAGGAATGTTTATGAAGTGGGGACTTGACTTCATGGGACCATTCAAAAAGAAAACTCCCATTATATCATTATGTCTACCTGCTATGTCAGCAAGTAGGTGGAGGAAAAATCTCTACCAGATAATTTTTCTAAGTCAACTGCTTCATTCCTTTATGAAAATATCATGTGCAGATATGGTTGTCCCATTGAGATAGTGTCAGATCAGGCACTCATTTCATTAATGATACAATGAAAATTCTCATGGGAATGTTTTCAGTCAAACACAAGAATTCAACACTATATTATCCCACATGCAATGGTCAAGCTGAGAGTAGTAATAAAACCATCAAGACTATTCTTACAAAAATTGTTTAGAAGGAGCCACACCACCGGATATCAGACTTCAGATAGCATTATGGGCCTATCAAAATGTTTATAAAGTCACGACGGCATGATCCCATTTCAACTGGTTTATGGTACAAAAAGCAGTTATACCCATGGAATTTGTGATTCCAAGTTTAAGACTGGCAGTTGAATATGGGATGGATTCTAATAAGAGCCTAAAGAAAAAATTGGTGACCTATTACATTTCGATGAGATACAGCAGCGGGCTATATTGGGACCAAAAGTGCTACAACAAAGGAGAAAGAATTTGCATGACAGTAGGATCAAGGTCACAGAGTTCCAGAGAGGTGACCTAGTTCTACTCTACCAGTCCAAACTAGGACCAACAAAACTAAATCTAAAAATAGCATGGTCAGGGCCCTATGAGGTGGATTGGGTATTTTCAAACGGAATAGTGAGACTCAGAGATTTTTCGGGTCTACTATTGTGAAGAGTGTACAATGGAGCCAAGATTAAGCTCTATTATTCAAGAATAGAATGGTTTCCAGTGGAACTAGAACCAGAACCAGAACAGAAGGGAAACTACTAGACTTGTTCTATGTTAGTTCAGTGAGGGAACTAGTACTAGTGCAATACCCAGCCAGTCATTCGATCAGTTTAGGGAGAGAACCAGTACCAATCATCCAATAAATCCAGTTAAAGATAAATAAACCATTTAAAGTCCCATTCAATTGCAAGTGGAGAATGAACCAAATCCCAAAGAGAATCTCTTTAGTAATGATTAAACGAACAAGCCAATGCATGTTTGACACATCACAAGTAGAGCACAGAGATCAAGGGCAGTCAGCTAGTGAAGCATTCATGGCGAGGATACGTACAACTATGCGATGGGTTTTCCCATCCATAGTTTACTTACAAACCTTGGTGCCACTTGCTCTAAACCTGCAGAGGGTGTGTCCAACCCACAACTACCTGCTTTGCCCTCGCAGAGACAAACTCCTTCAATAGTGACCATACCTGACACACCACAATATTCCTTCAATGACTCATTCACGACATAAACAACAAGTAAGTCTTCTTCAACCGATACTTCTTTTTCAGAGTTGTGTATGGGCAGAAAGCCCAAGTCACAATATATGAAGGAATCCATGGACAAGATGAACGCTCATAAAGAGCCTTAAGGAGTCGCTAGGTAACATACCACACAGTAAGATAGCGAAGTATGTATTCCAAGAAAGTGAATAGAAACTGCTCAAACTATGGGGTTTAGAGGTGGTTAAGGAAGCTGCAACACTTTATTTCAATGGGAAAATCACACAACAAGTGCTCGCTATGTACAAAGTTGAAAAAAGTATTGTAGTGATTCATGGTCGCACATTAAAACTGACTGCTAGTGAACTAGTCCACATTTTCAAAATCCCCAATGACTAGAAAGCCACACCAGTGACTGTTGAGGAAGCCAACCAGTATCTAAAAGAAATGGTCATGCCAGAAAGAAGAGAAAAGATGGGGCTTAGGGTATTCCAGTGGCGGCACTGGAACATACAACAGTGTATAGATTTATTGTTAAGACCATCAGCCTGAAGAACAACCCCACATATTTTTCATAAAATCTATTCACAATGCTACTAGCTAAAATATTAGACCCAAAGGCTAATATCAACATCGCACAATTTTTGTGCAGTTTTGTTATGCAGCAGACTGCCAAGGCTAAATCCAAAGGTCTCTTTAAAGCTAGGTACATCTGGCAGCTTGTCTACAGGGTGAGTCAACCTAAAATACCTATCATTATCAACACAATTTGGGATAGGGTGGATGCTTGATTCATCTGATGAGGAAACACAAGACCAAATTGAGTCTGATAGAGCTGACTCACAACAGACTGAGTCACAGAGAAAGGAAATCCCATCAAAATCATCTAAGAACAAAGGCAAGGGAAGAGAGTTGGTAGGGGAGAAGCGCCCTACTATTGACACAAATGCTGGTTCTGTTGTTAAAAAGCCCAGAATAATGGATTTAATCAAGGGATTTAAAGCAAGAACTCAAAAACTAGTAACTACGGAGACTCCACTGAGAAGCACACACAAGAAATGCAGACATAGATTGATCGCACTAGCATCACTAAACAACAAAATGAAGCCACCAAAACTACAGAAGCTAACCAAGCCTCAAGCAGTCGCTCTGCACTAGAGGTCAGTAATATTATGGCAATGATCAAGCTAGA
>NW_028221436.1:1245905-1263457 GCF_014529385.1 Adiantum capillus-veneris
CTCCTGTTGTAAAAATGAACTCAATTGTCTTAAGCCTTGTGGCTGCTCATGATCTAAATCTCGAGCAAATGGATGTAAATACGGCATTCCCTCACGGTGACTTAGAGGAGGAAATCTACATGCTTCAACCAAAGGGGTATGAAGTAAAAGGTAAGGAGAAAATGGTTTGTAGATTAAAGAAGAGCTTGTATGGTTTAAAGCAAGCATCAAGACAATGGTACTTGAAGTTTGATCGATGGATGTTGGATCATGGATTCACAGAAATGCAACTCGGATCACTGCGTCTACACGGAGAATTTGGGAGATGGAAAATTCATTATCCTAATGTTGTATGTTGATGACATGTTGATTGCAAGTGCTAACATGCAGGACATCAAAGACCTAAAAGAGGAGCTGTCCAAATCTTTTTCAATGAAAGATTTAGGTGCTGCAAAGAGGATGCTTGGTATGAAAATATCAAGGACAGGACGAAGAAGACAATAAAGCTATCTCAAGAAGATTACATCAAGAAGGTACTAGAAAGGTTTGCAATGCAAAATGCAAAACAGTTTCTACACCTTTGGCTGGTCATTTTAAACTAACGAAGGATATGTGTCCAAAGACACAAGAGGAGATAGCCTATATGTCTAAAGTTCCATATGCTGCAGCGGTAGGTTCTCTAATGTATGCTATGGTCTGGACAAGGCCAGACATTGCACATGCAGTGGGAGTTGTGAGTAGGTTCATGGACAACCCAGGTAAAGAGCATTGGCAAGCTGTGAAGTGGATACTTAGGTATCTAAAAGGGACAACAACAAATGCTTGTATTTTGGAGGAACTGATATTTTTCTAGAAGGGTATGCTGATGCAGATATGGCAGGTGACAAAGATACTCGAAGGAGCACTACTGGCTATGTGTTCACGGTTGGAGGCACAGCAGTAAGCTGGGCTTCAAAGCTGCAGAAAGTGGTTTCACTTTCTACAACGGAAGCAGAGTATGTAGCAATGACGGAGGCAAGCAAAGAAATTCTGTGGCTTCACAGATTCTTAGAAGAGCTTGGATTCAAACAAGACAATTGTGTCTTGTACAGTGATAGCCAAAGCGCTATCCATCTTGCGAAGAACTCAGCCTTTCATTCAAGGACAAAGCACATTGAGGTGAGATATCACTTCATACGCACTCTTTTGGAAGAGGGACAACTAAAGCTAGGAAAGGTGCATACAAGTGAAAATCCTGCAGACATGTTTACAAAGGTGGTCAACAAGGAGAAGTTGAGCTTTTGCTCATCTTCAATCGGCATTCAAGGATAAGAAGCCAGAATGGAAAGTAGTCACAGGTTTGGTTTGGAGATCAGTCTCCAAGTGGGAGATTGTTAAGTATGGAGCCTGATTTACCCTTGTAATTTTCTGTGGTAAAAGCGCACATTTGTAAGGCCCCCATTATGAGGAGAAGCCATCGTGCGTGAAGGAAAATCACTCACTGGAAACCAAAATTTTCACGGGCAAGAATCAGGGGCAACTTAAAGGCCTCTGGGGCGGAGGTCCCCGAGACTTTTTTTCGCTGGAATATTCTTTTTTTTTCGCCTGAATATTATGGCCGGTTTGACGTCGGCCGAAGTGGTCGGAAACAACCGTCGGTTCTGGCCGATGAGCCGAGGGTATCAATGGCCGATGGCCGGTGGTCGGAGTCAATGGCCGGTGCTGGTGGTCGAAAGTCAATGTTGGCCGGTGGCCAAGTGGCCGAAATCAAAAGCAGACTTGTCTTCTCAGAGTCGGCCACACATGGTGTGATTGGTGAATGGTCCGATTTGGACTTAATTCGCAAAGGGCGGGTACTACACATGGCTGACTCTCATAAAGAGGCAGCCTCTTTGCCTATAAAAGGAGGGGAGGACTTGTCCCACATGCCCTCATTCTCTCTTGAGGGAGTAGGGTATATATATAAGAGTGAGTCTAGTATATATCATAAGACTGAGGACTGAGGACTGGGCCTGGGCCTGGGCCTGGGCCTGGGCCTGGGCTTGGGCTTGGGAAAATGATCCCGATCCCGATCTATCTTTTATACAAACCAACCCGTCCGTTTTAAGAGACACGTTGTCCGTTTTAAGAGACACGTTTTTTATTTTCGAAAAAATTTCGCCGCTCGCTCGCGTTTTTTTATTTCCGAAATTTTTTTTTATTTTTTTTTTCCAAATTTTTTTTTTATTTTTTTTCCTCAAAAAACTTTTTTTCCCCTTTTTTTTTTTCTTTTTGTTGATGCAGAAAATACAGAAATTGAAAAAAACGCAGAAATGCAGAAATTGCAGAAAAATGCGGAAAAACGCAGAAATTGCAGAAAATGCAGCAAAAACGCAGAAATTGCAGAAATGCAGCAAAAACGCAGAAATTGCGGAAAATTGCAGAGATTGAAAACGCCGAACTTGAAAATGCAGAAATTGCAGAATTGAAAAAACACAGACAATAGCAGAAATTGAAACTTGACAGCAATTGCAGAAAACGCAAAAAACAGAAACCTTCCACACACTCCTTCCCTGCCTTTCCTATGATAGAGATTGCACCACAAGGAAGCGTAAAGTGCTAACCGAGCTTAGTGTAGGGCATATCCCGGCAGCGGCGCCAAAAATGTGCGCTCCTTGCCGCACTGTCGAAGCAAGGGACTTGCCAATACACCGTATGCGAGCCACAAACGGCTCCAAGCACACAACAAGCCTAAACTAGCAAGCTCAAGAAAACAAAGGGGTGTCACTCACCGCTTCTACGCTCGCCTTCGTGGTGGATTCCTCGCCGCGATGAAGAAGAAGCTACAGTCGTGCCGCGCTCAACCGCTTCGCCGCCGTCGTGCCTTCGTAATGCTCGATCGCACACACACTCTCCCTCTCTCTCTCTCTCACACACACACACAAGGAGGTGAAGAAGAAGAAGATGGAGATGGAGCAAGAGCACTCTTCAATTGCACAAATGAGAGAATGAGTAAAAATTAGGTTTAGTTGGCTTTTATAGGAGCTCACCCCATTCACACTTGGGCGCCCATGCTTAACCAACTAATCCCTTGAATGTCCAAATTAAAGTGCGCCTCTCATCGGCGATCACTCTACCTTTCCCTATTGGTCCGACAAGCCGGTACCTGACTCTACCAAATACATAATACGCGTCCATCGTAGGTGATGGGTGTCCGTGTGCCATGAGGGTTAACACCGGCCACAGTAGGGATCCAAAGGAGGGAAAATAGGGATCCAAAGGGGGGGCCATCTGCAAAAGAGCCATGTGCAACAATGGGCTAAAAAGACCCTAAGGTTCAGCCCATTAAGACTTCCAAAATGCTAAGGTTCCAAAATTCAAAGGTTGTGTCCAAAGGTCAACCCTAGGGAAAATTGGATGCTTTGTGTGTGCCCTAAAAGTCTTTGCACATCCCTACATGGGAGGGGGCGAGCCCCAAAGGTAGGGGATGAGAGAGAAACCCACACACACACACAGGCTCCCTTTACACAAAGGGAATGAGGGACACATGTCAGCTCCCTAGGCCAGATGCCCACAAGGTGTGCCCAATTCCTAGTGGAAGACCCTTGAAGTGGACCAATGAGAATTAAGCTAGAGTAAATGTAGTTTAATTAATTTAAAAACATTTAATAAAAGAAACCAATGAGAATTAAGTCTCCTAGAAGACTATTGGGCAGTCTCCCAAAGGGTCCAATGAGCATTCAGAAGCCCCATGGCTTGCCTGATTTCTATTGGCCAGGAGACAAAGGGGTCCAATGAGAGTTTAGTTTAATTATTTAATTACCTAAAGCTCTCACAAAAGGGGAAAGGGGGACACATGTCAGAAGGCTATCACTTATGCTGCTTAATACCTATTGGCTTGACTTGGGGAGGTCCAATGAGGCAAAAGCTAGACCAAATTAGCAGCTAGGGCTCGCCAAGAGAGAGAGGCGGCTGATTTTTGCTTGGCATTGACACACACACACTCACACTTGACCATGTGTGAAGAAGAAGAATACTCTATCTCCTCCCAAGCTTTAATGGAGATCTCATCACCTACTCCAAGCTTGTGAGATAGAAGCCTACATCAACACTCTCTTGGCATGTGGATGCAAATCCAACCAAGAGCCAAGCTTCAATGCATGCTCATCTCCTCTACCAAGCTAATTACTAAGCTAAGCTATGCTAATATGAGTGATTATGTGAGGAGATGTACATCTTTCTCGTAAGATACTCCTTCTTCCTCTTGATCTACTCTCATACCCTGCTAGCTCTCACCATCTTCGAAGGTGTGTGAGGTCTTGGGTCTGAGAACGGGGATAATTCAAGTTGTGTTTGATTAAGTGTTTTTCTTGGTGTATGAAGCTTCCATCTTCATTGCACTAGCTAGTCTTGAAGGAACACAAAGAATTGTATTGTACAATGTCTCTCTTGATGGGAGAAACCATAATACAAAGCCTTTTGGAGGGGGGACCGGCTCCATGCAAATCCGGTCCTCAACTGTTGTCAATAGCTTAATTTCTCTCTCTTTTGAAAGTATTGTCGATGCTATCTAACTAGGTGTTATGCTTTTTGTTGCTCTCTCCACCCAAGCACTCTTGTAATTCTCATTAGGAATCTATTCTAATGAAATGCCCACTATGTTCATGCTAATTTCCACTACATATAAGTTATTAGGCCATTAAATGTTACATATATATATATATAATATATATATATATATATATATATATATATATTATATATAATATATATATATATATATATATATATATATATATATATATTGTAGTGTGCACCGGAATCGGCCAAGCTGAGTCTACCTAGCTCTCACGCTAGCAGCTCTTTATATTATGCATGAGAGGTAGTAACAAGTGGGTTCATACTCAGGCCGTCAGCCACACACCCACACCTCCCCCCTTAGGGAGAAAAAGATGGACATCTTTTTACAAGATTGGAGTGAGAAGGGACTCGACATATTGACTAAAGAGACTGCATCAACTCGATCGCCTCCTCTGGGGGCAGTGAGCTTACAACAGCTCAGAGAAATTGAACTTGGGGGCTAGAGTCGACATCATGCCAATCATCATCATCAAGGCACGAAACTCGTACATCTCGGTTTTGCAAACATTAGGTCGCTATCCCAATGAAATGGACAAGACGAGGAACAACTAAGGGGTTTGCATCATAACAACAAGAATGCGATGTTTCTTATGACATACATCTCTCCACGAAGGAGTTGGGTGTGATGGTGTTTATTGAAAATTTGCTATTGGAAACAAAACTAAAGACCTAACATTATCGACAAAAAAAGACACCTCTACAAGCAAGCCGCGGCAACTTCTCTTTGGGTTATTATGCAACCTAGCATACAAAAGTAACCTTGAAGAATGCCATCATCCAAAGTAGGGGCTTGCTTATAAATTTGCAGCCTGTGACCATTCTTATAGCTTAGGCGAAAAATGATTTTTGGCCCCACTTATTCGATGAACCAAAGTGAGTTGTGCAAAACATCTTGCATGTAGAGAAAATTGGGCCAAAGCAATAAAGGAAGGAAGCCGTTTCTGTTCTCCTGTTGAAGTAATAATACATGTAGTTGTCCACGAGGACGATGATAGGAAAGGTAAAAAGGACTTTATGCACTAGGGATGAGAAAGACAGAGTTTGGACCAACACCTTGCACAAAGTCCATCCGAAAAAACTGAATATCGAGCATACTTGGGCTGACGTCTCCATTGAAACAATTAGGCGGTGACTTAATGATTGTAGTGCGACTATAGAAAACATTGAATGGATGAGGAGCAAGGGCAATGACGGCAAGGCCGTTTGAGAAGAAGCGGGAGGCCTTCTAGCTTCACATGTTCTTTGCAAGCGTGGGAGCCGAGAAAGCTTCAGCGGCAGCCATGGAAACCCTCGAAGAGCTTGCGAGAGAGCTGTGGTGTATTGCAGCATATAAGAGAGCAGCCAGCAACTGCAACCCCACCCCATGGCATCGTCGCCTTCTTCAATATGGATTGATTGCTAAAATAGCTGATATGCAATGGCCGGTTGGATTAGGGCAGCGCAAAAAGGGTTGCAATAGAACTCCGGATGGTGAGGAAAGGGGAGGAAGGACTTGGAGATGCAGTAAATATTAGACAGGCTTTTAGTCCCAAGGCGGGGGATGTAGAGGGAGCTGCCTGCGGCAAGTCGTAAAATGAAGTAGCGTCACTTGTGTGCAGAGGTGGCCAGCGAGAAGCAAATAGAAATCCAGGCCAAGGCCAGTGAGAAATTAGAAAGGGGGCAACTATGGGGTTAATGGCGAGTTCCATGGGGAGTTGCGATCAGGTAGCAGCTAGCCTGTGTCAAGCAGGAAGGTCGCCATGCCCGTAGAAGAAAACCCAAGAACCTTAGAAAAACTAAACCACCCAATCAAGAAAGTGCCCGTCTCCTCCACCAATGTGGTGTGCTCACATGTGGTGTGCTCACATGTGGACAAGAGTAGAACCCAAATGAGTGTGCCTTGCCTGGAGCAAGCACCTCCTTATATTATGCTAGAGAGTTGGTTACAACCATAAGATGTCCACCCACATTAGGTAGCCGGACTCTACCTACACGACCACACTTGTGCATGCTCGTTTGAAAGGACACATTGTAAAACACAAGTGACCCTAAACGCAAACCGACTTCAAGAATGACTCGTGTACTTCAAAAAACGCAAACGGACTTTGGTTAGGTTTTGTTATAGGTTAGGTTATAGGTTAGGTTAGGTGCACACAAACTTCAAAACCTTGGTCCCCTCTATATAAACTCATCTAGTGTGATTACTTGACACACTTTTGGGGTTTGAGTTTTTGAGTCGTCATCTCTCTCTCTCTCTCCTCTCTCTCTCGCTCAACAAAACTGTTTTGTGCTACTTCTGTTAAATTGTTTGAGAATACTCCTAATATGTTGGTTTAGTCTTGCAAAAGTCTATGTGCTCTATTGATTTGGGATGGTAGAGTCAGATATAAAGGCAATCCCTTAGGATATGAGTCTTGGTGTTGGAGCTTTGTGTTCAAAAAACCACCCACTGTTTTCGTGGAAGCTGTCACACGCACAACACCAAAGCTCTGATATCAATTGTGAGTGCGTGAGTGTGGTGCGTGTGTGGAGAGTGAGAAGGGAGCTGAGAGAGAGATAGAGAGAGTACACAGGATGTGGGTGGAGCTCCCAAATCTCACTATATGAGCACAATATGAGAATGAGTTATTAAAGCTCCTTATTCTCTGTATGTATAAAGAATAAGGAGATAAATATGGGCCGTCGAACACTGATCGACGGTCACCGAGCAAAGCACGGTGAGGCACACTGCCTTTACCTAACACAATCTCCCCCTGTGCAAGAGGACCATTTTCCTCTTGCACGTTTACTTTATAGATTTCTTGAATGGTAAAAGTGATTACAAACTGCCCGGCCGATCATAAATGGCCAAAGCTCATAAAGAGCACTCGAATAATAAAATGTATATTTTTTCACATAGGCCTTTGATCAGTTAAGCCTTTTCCACTTGTCAACTATAGTAAATACCAAAATATCAATTTCATTAAACTTTTGTAGCTAAACTTATGTTGCATGTACTTGTATAGGATACCCAAGTGTATCATGAAAGGCAAAATATGATTTTGTGTACAGCTATGATGGATATTGATCATAATAGACATTTATTTATTACAAATAATAGGTGGCAATGCACGGTTTGTTGAGAGAGAAGGAGAGAACACAAAGTAGAACCCCAAAGTGTGTAGAATACACACATGAGATGATGTATATATAGAGGGGACCTGGGTGCCATATATAGAGAAGCCATATATTGAGTAGCTTCACATATAAGCTCAACACCCCCGCTCAAATAAGGGTCCCTAACTGTGGATGAAAAAACCCTTGGGGGATCAAGGGAAAAACCGACAGCTCTATATACACCCACCGTTATATTATAAAAATCATTGAATATACAAATGTTTACGAGGAGCTACATCACTCCTTTTACAATGAATGTTTTATGAGGAGTTACATTACTCCTATCAAATACAATAATGAATACAAAGGTTCAATAACGAGGTGTAAAAGCTATCGATTAGCTTGTAATCAAAAGTGTCTCCGTGAATCTGCTGTGTAGCTTGTCATCAATATCGCATCACCAAACATGTCTTCATGTTGTCATCAATATGGCATCACCAAACATATCTTCATAAATCTTTTATTGTCACCAAGTTTGTCTTCATAAAATCAATTCTTTGATCAATCCTACATAGATCATAGACTCCAAAAAAAAACATGTCATGAAAATTATTAGCATCGTTAATGAAATAATTACGTTCACAATGCCATAAGAGATGGTTCGCGACGCCACTCTTTTGACGACATATATACGCACGACAACATATGGTACATAAAGTATAAACATAAAGGTACAAAATGTGTGATTACGTGATACAAATGATATGTGTATATACTACATAAAACAACATTTATCAATGTAGTGATCAATGAATACCATCAAAGTATTAGCAAAATATCATCATTATGTCAATAAAAATGAATAAATGATCATGGTATCAACGAAAAGCATCATTATATCACCGAGAATAATCATTGTATCAACGAAACAACATCATGGCATCACCGAGAATAACCATGGTATCAACGAAATATCATCATGGCATCACCGAGAATAACCATGGTATCAACGAAACAATATCATGGCATCACCGAGAATAACCATGGTATCAACGAAACAATATCATGGTTTCACCGAGAATAACCATGGTATCAACAAAACATCATCATGGTATTAATAAAAATCACCATGGAATCAACGAAATATCATCATGGAATCACCGAGAATAACCATGGTATCAACGAAATATCATCATGGCACCATCGAGAATAACCATGGTATCAATGACATATCATCATGGTATCAACGAAAATCACCATGACCAAAGTATTAACAAAACATTATCATGGTACCATCAAAATCACTATGGTATCAATGAGAAATTATCAATAAAACGACGTAAACTATATCTCTAAAAGAATAATTATACGAGACTCAATGAACGAGTATATCATATAACAAAAGATCATGTACCAACAGTAGCTCGATAGAATTTGGACGATCATCAACGGCTCGACTGAATCGGAACGATGTGTAACTGGCTTCTGCAGCAAAGTTACGTCAGTAACAAATATATGATTGATGAAGAAAAATATAATTGAGAAGTTTTCAATTATGAGAAAAATCAAAAGCAAAAAGTAAAATTTTGATTTTCAAACATATTCGCAGTCTGAGACGATAACCCAAAATTGGTGCAGAATTTAGAAAAACTTTCTTCTGCAAAGTTATAGACCACATCGATTCCAATCCCCATCGCGGGTAGTTTCTTCTGCAAAGTTGTAGAACACATCGATTCCAGTCTCTCACGCGGGTAGTTTCTGCAAAATCGTTTTCAATAAGCAGAAAAATAAAAAACAAAAAACGGAAATTGCTTTTTAGGTATGTACGCAGTCCGCGAACGATAACTCAAAATCGGTGCAGAATTTGAAAACACTTTCTTCTGCAAAGTTGTAGACCACATCGATTGCGGTCTTTTTAGTGGGTAGTTTCTGCAAAATCGTTTTCAATAAGCATAAAAATCAAAAACAAAAAGCGAAAATTGCTTTTCAGGTATGTACGCAGTCCGCGAACGATAACTCAAAATCGGTGCAGAATTTGAAAACACTTTCTTCTGCAAAGTTGTAGACCACATCGATTCCGGTCTCCTTCTCAAGTAGTTTTTGCAAAATCGTTTTCAATTAGCAGAAAAATCAAAAACAAAAAGCGGAAGTTGCTTTTCAGGTATGTACGCAGTCCGCGAACGATAACTCAAAATCGGTGCAGAATTTGAAAAAACTTTCTTCTGCAAAGTTGTAGACCACATTGATTCCGGTCTCTCACGCGGATATTTTCTGCACAATCGTTTCCAATTAGTAGAAAAATCAAAAACAAAAAGCGGAAGTTGCTTTTCAGGTATGTACGCAATCCGCAAACGATAACTCAAAATCGGTGCAGAATTTGAAAAAACTTCCTTCTGCAAAGTTGTAGACCACATCGATTCCGATTTCTTTCGCGAGTAGTTTCTGCAAAATCGTTTCCAATTAGTAGAAAAATTAAAAACAAAACGCGGAAGCTGTTTTTCAGGTATATACGCAGTCCGCGAACGATAATTCAAAATCGGTGCAGAATTGGAAGAAACTTCCTTTTGCAAAGTTGTAGACCACATCAATTCCGATCCCATACGCGGGTAGTTTCTGCAAAATCGATTTTGATCAGGAAAAAAATCGAAAACAAAAACGTACTGCTCTGATACCATGTTGAGAGAGAAGGAGAGAACACAGAAGTAGAACCCCAAAGTGTGTAGAATACACACATGAGATGATGTATATATAGAGGGGACCTGGGTGCCATATATAGAGAAGCCATATATTGAGTAGCTTCACATATAAGCTCAACACGGTTGCCCTATGGACTATGCAACAAAAATCCAAGTTTATGGATATTTTATTAATGAAGAACTCTTTATGAGCAATGGTCATTTTATGTCCAAGTAGACATCTATAATCATTTTGAGCATTGCAATATTCCCTATTGCAAGAGAAATATTCTCATTCTTGTATGAGGGAGATTGTAGCTAGTGTCGTATGTATGTAATATTCTATACTCTTCTCCTCTTCTCTCTCACAACGATATGTATACCACACCAATCTTGGAGGTTCATATATCACGCCTTGCTTTTGCTCTATCTCCACTCTGTATTGTTATGTATTATCTGCCATTGCAAGGCTAGACTGATTCGTCATTGCAAAAAAATAGGTCAACCCTCACTTCCATAGGTCACTTAAATTCCGGCGCCAAATTACGAGCGTCAATGGCGGGTGTCGGTATATGTGTAGGTAAGTGTGGAGGGAGATGAAGGTTTTTGAAATTTTCATTTTTGAAATTTTCATTTTTGAATTTTCGGCATATGTTCCGATGTATCTTTCAACGCTTCTACCGATGCACTTTTCAACGCCTGTACGAATGTTTTTTTCGACGCCTATACCGATACCTCTAACCCTATTAGCATACTGAAATGGCCAAGCACTACACTAATTGGACTTGGAGCGACCAAACCAAAAGCTTCCAAACCTAAGCGGATTTATATAGCTTACCCTTACACTCCAAATATAGTAATGTATTGGCGGTCGAAACAAAAGTCGCTAATCTAAAGCCGATAACCCTTAGCAGACTAAATGGCCAAACAATACCCTAATATATTTTAGAGAGTTTTACCTTAGCGGCTTTACATAGTGTACCCTAACCGTCCAAACACGGTGCGCCATCTATTAGCGGCCAAACCAGAATCCATAGAATCCTAAGTGGCTAGCCCTAATCATATTGAAATGGAAAAACGCTACACTAATCCAATCTGGAGTGGCCAGACCTAGGCAACTTTACATAGCGCACTTTAACACTCCAAAATACGGCCATCTACTAGCGGCTAAACCAACACTAGTCCAAAGGCGCTAACCCTAGGTGGCTAGTCCTAAGCGGATTGAAATGGCTAATTGCTATCCTAATCCAATTTGGTGCAGCCTAACCTAAGCGGCTTTACACACCATACCATAAGTTCTAACTGTCCGAATATAATGTCCATCTATTAGCGGCCAAACGAAGATGACTTGTGTGTACTTCTAAAAATGCAAACGGACTTCGATTAGGTTAGGTTTAGGTTATTTTAGGTTCGGTTAGGTTTAGGTTATAAGTTAGCCTAGATTTTAGGCTAGGTTAGAGCTAGCAACAAATAGTAGAAAGAACACAAACGGACTTCGAAGATGACTCGTGTACTTCAAAAAACGCAAACAAACTTCGATTAGGTTAGGTTTAGGTTATAGGTTAGATTAGGTATAGGTTATAGGTTATGGGTTAGGTGAGATTATAGGTTAGGTTAGAGCTAGCGGCAAATGAATAGTATAAAAAATACAAACTAGCTTTGAAGATGGCTCGTGTACTTCTAAAAATACAAACGGACTTTGGTTAGGTTAGGTTATAGGTTAGGTTTAGGTTATAGATTAGGTTAGGTTTAGGATATAGGTTAGGTTAGATTATAAATCAGGTTAGAGCCAGCAGCAAATAGTAGAAAAAACGCAAACGGCTTCAAGAATGACTCGTGTACTTCAAAAAATGCAAACAGACTTTGGTTAGGTTTTGTTATAGGTGAAGTTATAGGTTAGGTTTAATTTGGTTATAGGTTAGGTTAGATGCACACAAATTAAAAAAACACTAATATATAGTCATTGACTCTATGTCCTAATCTACGTGCACCTCCAGACCAAGGTGTGTGGGGATCGGACATGGCTAGAGAATGCGAGATTGTGAAAGCTCGAGCTAGCAGCAAATAGTTGAAAAAATACAATCAAAATTCAAAAGTGCACACAAAATTCAAGAGCCTTAATATATAGTCATTGACCAATAAAGAGAGATTATTACCCTGTGGTCCTAATCTCCGTGCACCTCTAGACTAAGGTGTGCTAGGATCGGGCTTGGCTAGAGACTGCGAGGTTGTTACAGCTAGCAGCAAATAGTTGAAAAACGCAATTGAACTTTCAAAGTGCACACAGACTTCAAGAACCTTAATATATGGTCCTTAACCAATAAAGAAGAGATTATTACCCTCTGGTCCTAATCTGCATGCACCTCTAGACCGAGGTGTACGGGGATCGGACCCGGCTAGAGAATGTGAGGTTGTCATGTATTGTCATGTACTTAGTAGTGTGTAGTTATAACAACTAGAGTGTTTTAATTATTTGTTGCATCATTGGTAGATAAAGTATGGATGGTAGAATGGCGTGTCCTTGTGCGCATTGCAAGCATCAGATCTTTCGAAAACAAAAAATTTGCGACCAACGCATACTCAATCACGGTCTCTTTCTGATAGAGAAACTACAAGACCGAAGGTCAAACTCTGCAAGTAGATATTTCTCCAAATTCATCCCAGAGAAGAAAATTTTCAAATGAGCAGCCATCGACTGAGTCCTCCCAACCAATACCTGATGTGGCATTTCAAGAAGTAGAGATGGAGCAGATGTTGGATGCGTTCTTTGACATGGATCCCATCATTAAAAACATAGAAGACGACAACAATGAACGCAATACTGCAGACCAACTCAGTCATCCTGTTCATATCAACGGCATGATAGCAACGATAAAGAGGACGTGATGATGCAAAGTCTTGCACGCATACCTCTTTACACTGGTGCAAAAATCTTAGTTCTCCAGAACTGCGTTGGCAATGCTTAATTTGTAGTCTGTCTATGGTTGGTCTGACGCCTCAGTCACACAGAGCTTTTCAGGTAAATACATTGTATCCTAAGAATGATAAATTGCAACTTACAGTTCAATAATGTGATTAAGGGGCTGACTTGTTCATGTATCGATAGGTTGCTCAATGAGAAAATCTTGCAAGAAGGGAATCACATGTCCCCTACCCGTCTAGCCGCTAAAACCCTTCTTACGAATTTGGGCTTGGATTACCACAAAATACATGCATGTCCTAATGATTGTATACTCTTTCACAATGAGTATGCAAATTTGGAATAGTGTGCCAATTGTGGATCAAACCGGTACAGGGAGGACAAACAAGGAAAATTTATCCCTGCAAAGGTACTTCAACACTTTCTTATCATTCTAAGAATAAAGAGCATGTTCAGGTGCAAGTCCATAGGCGCTTTGATGACGTGCTCTACAAGAGGTTGTGTGCTCTTGTGACACTGTTAGCGATGAAAATACATTGGGTTTTTATAACCCCCGGCGTCGCTAAGACCGTCGCTAACACCGTCGATACGGGAACTTTGCTATAAGAATCGCTATAACAGTCGCTATAAATGTCGCTACATAGCGACGTTTGCAGGCCATCTATAGCGACATTTATAGCGACGCTGCAGAGCCTTATATAGCGACATTCATAGCGATGCCCGAGAGAAAAAAAAATTCACCCATAAGACAATATAACCATTAACTCCATCATCCATAGTACGTATTGTTTGCAAAATAAAGATAGAACTGACAAGCGTGAATTGATGAAAGTAAATCAATGACAATTGTATACACCATAGGCAAAATCACTTGATTGTTAAACTTTGCAAATGTAATAGTTACGACACCATTGTCATTATTGAAAAAATATACATGGTTTTCAAAAAGACGTATAAAAGGCGTCTCATGATACATAATGTATGACAAAAAGAAACTAATGCTATCTAGCTACGGCTAGACTGACGTCGTCTAATCAGACGTCTCATCGCGTCCAAGTGGCGTATCGGTCGGATTCTGCAAGGAAAAACAATAAGACAGCTTTTTGTAAGTATAAACATATAGCGACGTTTATAAAACAGTACAACAAATAGAAAAGAGTAAACCCTAATACTAACCATGCTGCCGCGAGAACTCAGAATGTCCATCAGGGCGTCTAAGCCCTTCCTGCCTACATACTCGCGTTCGTACGGTGTGGGATGACGTCTTGTCATCGACCACTGTCAAAACATACAAAGAATCCATTATGTTAGAATTTAAAAACCCATAAACCCTAAACTATCAAACATAAAGAGCAATGCAAAAACACTTACAAAATCGGCTGCCCACCCGCCGCTCCCCAAGTGGTGCAAGCTCCCTGCCTCTACTCGTGCTCTGGCTACCTCCTTTTGTTGCTTCCACTTGTCAGGATTCTCGCGCTCTATCAAAAATAAAGAGCAATGCGAAAACACTTACAAAATCGGCCGCCCACCCGCCGCTCCCCAAGTGGTGCAATCCCTGCCTCTACTCGCGCTCTGGCTGCCTCCTTTTGTTGCTTCCACTTGTCGGGATTCTCGCGCGCTGCTTTCTTCGCATTCTTCTAATCTTCTTTGGCCAGCCAATCTGGTCTATTCCACCCATGCTTGATTGCTTTTTGTACTTCGGAACGCTTGTGTTTGCAGTATTCGCGCATTCGAACCTTCATCATGTCTTCATTGAAGCGGTCATCCCATGTTGGAACGGGAAACTTGTCATGAAGCATGCTGATGACTATTAGGAAATAAGACGTAGCTAAATAGATAATTGAGTAGATTACTTAATGGAGAGAGACAGATTTATATACACGAGATTATAGAGTAGAGAGAGAGAGAAAGAGTACACACGATATACGTGGTTCACCCAATGTGGGCTACGTCCACGGGAAAGCAGCCACTCAATGGCTTTAGTACTTCAAAACAAGAAGTAGTTTACAAAGGGATTATACCCTTAATGGAGCTCCCGCCTTGCTTCACTCTCACCACCTCACACTCACCTTGTTGCATCAACTTCACACTATGAAATGTGTGTAGAAATGGCGTCCTTTTATAGGCCAAAAGGGCTGCCCTCTCTTATGAGAGACAGCCATGTGTAGCCGCCCTTGTGCGAATAAGTCCAAATCGGAGCCTCCAATCCGCCCATGTGTGGCCGCCCTTGAGAAGAGAAGTCCGCTTTTGAATTCGGCCACCGGCCACCGGCCATTGACTACCGGCCACCGGCCAACCGACCGGTTGTTTTCCGACCACTTTCCGGCCGCCGCCCGGCCATAATATTCCGGCCTTTAAAGTTGCCCCTGATTCTTGTCCGTGAAAATTTTGGTTTGCGGTGAGTGATTTTCCTTCATGCACGATGGCTTCTCCTCATAATGGGGGCCTTACAAATGTGCGCTTTTACCACAGAAAATTACAAGGGTAAATCAAGCTCCATACTTAACAATGACTCTGTATTTTAAATCATTTGGTACTTCACTCCAAGTGTTTAGTATGTAGTGTCTAAACACCTGAGAGCAAAGACCGCGCATGCACGAAATCACCTTCTTGCCTTCATCATCCAAGATGATGCCGCTGCTGAAGTTGATGGAGTAAGGCAAGCCCTCTCGCCACTGACGCGTGAACTTGGATGTCCCGACAGGGGTCTCTAGCGGCGTGTCGATGGGGGTATGGACGTTAGGTGTCTCCACTGGAGTCTGAGCCCCAAAGCAAGGAGTGTCCACTGGAGTGACTCCTGGAGGAGTAGCTAGTGGTGTGTAGGCACTAGGAACGGTAGTCAGCCGCACAAAACCTAGTATCGATGGCGATGCCGTGGCTGGTGTCGAGGCGGGCAAAGAAGAGGAGGGTAAAGAGCCTTGTCAAACACGAGGCGGTGTCGAAGCATCGGCGGCGGCATCCCCACAACAACCACCACCGCCACCACTAGAGCGCCAGTGCCTAGACGAGTGTGAAGATCGTCTCGTCGACACCGAAGCTTCGAAGCGCACTGAATGCTCCGAAACAGAGGGAGATGCGGATGGAGTAGGAACGTGCGATGGTGCGCTAGAGTGATGATGCTCCACGTACCACTGTCTCCACTGGGGTGACAAAGAAGAAAGAAACTCCTCATCATCCATACCTGCATTAAACACACAAACATTTAAACTTAATATTGAATGAATGGAGTAGAAAACATGGGCAAGTAGAGAGAGAGAGAGAGAGAGAGAGAGAGAGAGAGGAGGAGGAGCAATTCGTGTGTAGAGAGTTTTCGTTGAATGAGGGTGGACGCAAAGACCATTAAATACAATGACGCAATGATGCATATAAATAGAAATGGAACAAAAGCCACGTTAACACAATATATATTATAAAACGGAGAAAAACTGTTCAAAACGTAGAATCGTACAAGAATCCCAACTATCTCTTTCTTTTTTGACGTAGAACTTGAAGGTGCTTGTAGCTTTGGAATGTTCAAAGGCTAGCAGCAACAGAACGCGTTCTTCTTCTATTCAACTTGAGTGATGGAAGAGGCAAGTCGATAACTCAGAATTTTCAATCGAAAGAGAGAGAGAGAGAGAGAGAGAGAGAGAGAGAGAGAGAGAGAGAGAGAGAGAGAGAGAGAGAGAGAGAGAGAGCGCACACACAATCAAATCCTGCAGTCGAAAAACCAGGTGGTGGAGCTGCATGTGGCCATGTATTGCCCAAGATGTGAGCGCAAAATCAAAAGAGCGTTATACAACATGGAAGGTACTTAGAGAGCCAGAGTTTCTACAAAACGGAGAAAAATTGTTCAAATATAATATTTATGGCTTTAATAGATCTCTCTCTCATCCTCGCATAGCTGATCAGCATAACTTCTTATATCTATATAGAGCTCTCCGTTAATACAGGTATCCTTCGTTTCATTTTGTAGATCCTCTGCATGCACCCCATAGAAAGTAGCAGCTTGATGTTCGTCTGGCACCACCTCAACGGCTTCTCACTGAGCATCTTCTCCAATCTCCTCCATTGATGCCGCTGTGATTGGCACATGGTAGCCTTCATACGTCCGTGCACTACGAGGAGCTACCTCTATAACAAAGATTATGAGTGGTCGTTCAAACATCTAGAAAGTCACTAGTCGTACATTGCAAACTTACCTTGGTCGCGCAACCTCGAGAGTACTCCCACTCTTCCTCAGTCACTTCTTCACCGCACTGTTGTGCGTTTTTCAATTGGTTGTGCAACCATCTTAAGCTCATGAATGTTGGTAGGATCTCAAG
>NW_028221436.1:1263657-1313759 GCF_014529385.1 Adiantum capillus-veneris
GAAAAGTTGGCTGACTTTCCATCTTGAAACCTACACCTGAAATTCGGGTTAGGTGAGGTCGTAGGCGAGCATAACATGGTCCATTAGCTCTTGGACAGACATTGTTTCTTTGGCAGCGATGATAGTCCCAAGATAGCAATCGCACTGGACCTCCAAGGTCACCTGATCGTGAAGAGACATCTACTAGGAGATGTCGTGAAATTTCAAGATATAATTTGCTAGGCTTTCCATGGCAAGCATTTCAAAATACCCCACTCGCACTCCGAAGGAAGATGTCAGAAACCATATAACTCTGGGCAAAATTTTTCTTGAAAGCTTGCCAAGTACTTGGAGTATGCTACGTGGTAGCTATCAACATCTGCATGGCCCTGCCTGTGAGAAGAACAGTGACTCGAAACAAATCTTGGATCCTTCTTTTGCAAGCGATCTTAATGGCTTATGCCCTGTAAGACATGAGCGGTTTGCTCTGTCTGCTCTTTCGTAGGACGGGTATGCTTTCAGAAAAGCACACGCCTGATGCTCTGATACCACTGTCACAAGACGGGCACCACGTGCCAATAGAACAGAATAGATTGAACAGATTTTTAGCACTTCAATAACAACTGAAGTGAAAGAGAGAGACGACATGCGACACGGAGTAACGAAATTCCACCCCAGAGAGTATTGGCCCAAACCTTGGCGCCCCTTTCTGTATTTCTTTATATTGCATCAACACAGTACAAGTCGGTACTCCAGACTTTGCACCTTCTCTAGGAAGCATGCCAAAGAATGAGCCCTAACCTCATATTTAAAGGCCCTTGGCCTAAAAAGTAAATACAGTGAAAAGCCTTCAAACTCAAAAGCTTCTTGTCCAAAAGCAAAGCCAAAAAGCTGCCAGCGTAAATCACGGAAATCCGCACAGCCTGCCACGTCATCAGCCTGCTACGTCAGCAAATCAGGGTTAGGGTTAGGGTTTTTGGCAGAATTAGGGTTTTTGATTTTAGGGTTAGAGTTTCAGAAGAATTAGGGTTTCTGATTTTAGGGTTAGGGTTTCACCAGAATTAGGGTTTCGACACGTCGGCAGTTTGTTACAGCCAGATGCACAACAGAAGGTCTCAAGAGCCTGCTCACATCTGTGAAGGTTGGCCTCCCGGCCATCCAAGTACAAGGCTGAGTAGTCAGCAAATTTAGCGTCCAGTAGCTCATCTCCCCGAATAGGAAGTGCTAAGCCCCGCAAACCAACCTGTTGCGACACCAAGAACCTGCTGATCGCCTCAGCATAGAACAGAAAGAGGAAGGGGACAAGAGGGCAGCCTTGTCTGACCGAACGTTTAAGCATGAAATGATCGCCTCTACCTCCTGACAAAAGTACTTGAATGTGTGCTCGTCTGTACAAAGCTGACATCCCTCTGATCCAAGCATCTGAGAAGCCCATCCTGTGTAGAGTGCCCTCCAGAAAGTCCCAGTCAAGCCTTTTCAAAATCGAGAAGAAGAATCACCAGATTCTCACCACGAAGCCTCGCTAGGGTAGAAGTCTCCCAAAAAGTAAAGATGTTGTCAAGGATACTACGCTCCTTGACAAAACCAGTCTGGGTCTGTAACAGACTTGGACACTCCAAGTCAAGAATCAACCGCGACAGCACCAAATAACCACTTCCAAACAATTCACAGATCACAATAGATTTGCACTGGCCCGGCGGAGTTCCGTGCCTAGAGATATTGGCTCCAAAGATTGGCGCCCCTTTCGGTATTTCTTTTTATATTAATCAATCATCAAAGTACAGGAGAGCGGTTAGGGTTTCACTCTCAGACTCTGCGTCTAGATGCTCTGAGAAGTGAGGCCCTCACCACTAATTTAAAGGTTACAAGGGATGCCCAAAAGCAGAGCCCCAAAAGCTTCAAATCAAAAGCAATTGCTCTCTCTCTCTCACAGAGAGTCAAAACATGAAAGCAAAAGCATTCTCTCTCTCTTTCTCATTTAAGTAGAGAAAAAGCGAAATTTGCGTCGCTCATCATTTTCCACAAATTTGTTTTATAAAAAATTTCAGCCTCCGCGATTTCCGGAAATTAGGGTTTCTGGCAGAAATTAGGGTTTGCAGGAATTTTAGGGTTTCTGGCAGAAATTAGGGTTTCTGCTGTCCGCCACGTCATCACTTTGTGACAGGGTCCCATGTATAAGGCTCTCTAGAAGTGGCTGTATCCTCAAACTCAGAGCCTTGGCAAGAATTTTGTGGGCTGAGTTGAGGATGGTGATGGGGCGTCACTGTCGAATCTCATCCAAGGAGCCACTCTCCTTGGGAATGAGGTAGATTAGACCCTCACTCATGCTGACAGGTATCTCACCTGTGTGCAAGATGTACTGGAAAGCACTACAGAGATCAGGGCCAAGCAAGTCCCAGTACTCCAAGAAAAAACTAGGAGTCAAGCCATCCTTACCTGGACAGCTACCACAGGGGAGTGCACTAAGAGCCATGTGCAACTCCTCAAGCTGAAGTGGAAGCTCAAGTCTTTGGCGCATCTCCTCAGTCATAAGGCAAGGCATCTGTGCCCACACTTGCTCCTTGCATGCATCCCGACTCTCTGACTGAGGCTCTGCAGATAGTAACCCACGATAAAAGTTAGTAGCAATTGCACGCATGTCCTCTGGCTCAGAAGCAGCTGACTCGTCGGGCTTCCTTAACTGACTGACCTTGGCATGCGTATGCCAAGGTCCCACTGCCTCGAAGAAAGCACCAGTCACTCTGTCACCCACTTGCGTCCACTGAGATATGCTTGTCGGTGAAAAGCAAACTCATGGCGTCGCTCCTCTGTGCTACCAAGCTCCTGGCGAGCCTGTTGTAACTGCTTCTCCAACCAAGGAGCGTCTGGATGCTGCTCCTGCATCCTCTGCAAGGAAGCAAGGCCCCGTCTGAGACGCTGCTCTCCTCTCGCGCGTTGCAGTCACGCGAGTCAAGGACTCCTGGAGAAAGAAACGACTAAGCTGAGCTAGTCCTGAGGCCACTCTGTCAGCAGGAGAATCCTGCATGTCCAAGCTCTTTGTCCAAAGAGCCTCTACTCGCTCTCAGAGTGCTGAGTCCAGCAAGACCCTCTCAGGGATGCGTAGCATCGTGTTTCCCCGCCTCTGTCTACCTGTCACTGTGAGGATCACTTGTGCATTGTTCGAGAAGGAAGTCCCTGTCAGGATGCCAACTGTCCCACCGAGTCACAGAAAAAGTCACTAGTGTAGAAGTGATCTATCCGCGATAGATTCACTCCTCCCACTCTGCGGTCCGAACGAGAGAAGGCCAGGTTGTCTGGGGCCTCACAAAGCTAGAGTGCTGCCACATATCCGAAACCCTCAGCATACAAAATCTCTCCCAAGCTGCCAACTCAACTCCCTGCATAGTAGCGTGGCTACCACCAATCCTGTCAGAAGGGTTCTCCAACATGTTGAAGTCACCCCCAGTGCACCATTGCTCTGCTTGCGGCAGAGACTCAACAATCTGTGACCAAAACTCTGCTCGTGCACTTCCACATTGGGCGCATATATGTTTAGGAAGCCCACAAGGCAACCCTGAACCTGCATAGCGATCCTCTGAGCCCTGCTTGGCACAATAATCCCTCTGCCCACAATGGCCTGTTTAGAGACTCCGCAATAGTCATACATACCCCACCCTGGATGCCTCCAGGTCCAAAAGCAGTGACCAAAAAGTCTCATAGCGACCATGCAAAATCTGACCACAACACAGAATGCGCTCTCACAAGAGAGATGCTCCTGCAGCATAAGAATGTCAATCTCACCATCCACAAGGCATCTCTGCAGCTCCTGTAGCCGACCCGTCTGTCGTTGAAACTGGGCCCTCCTAATCCTGCACATTCCATGAGATGATCCTCATGGAGTCAGTGAGAGAAAACAGATGCTGCAACAGCAGCCAACCTCGTTATCTTTGAGGGCCGGTTTGGATGGGGAGTATCTGCATCCGAACGACCTCAAGACGAGCGCGCAAGAAGTGACTTTCCCCCCCAAGCCCAAGCCGAGCGTGTAGTCCGAAGGGCATACATCCTCTGTCCAAGAATCCTCATGCACAAAAACATAACACGGAGGGCACTGAGTGTCAGCAAACAAGTGTACCACAATGTGCCTGCAACCTGCTGCATCTGGAGGTGTCACGCTGAACTTGGCAAGAGGCCAAAGTGTCTGCATTTGATCTGTCACTGCTAAGTCCCTTGTGTGATGTGAGAACTCAATGGCCTGTGTCTGGAGCCAGTCCAAGACTGTGTGCTGGGTCCACTCCGTGGTATCCCTACCACACAACGAAAAGGAGAAACCCACCGCTGTGAGGCCTCTAGCTGCAAGAAAGAGGACGTGGACTCGAAAGCTGGCCTCCTCCAAGCCGGAAGAGGAATCACCCAGAAATCCAATGAAGCTGTAATCGAAGAAATCCCAATGTCTGCGAATGTCCGAAGCTTGTCAGATCTCTAGGATCGCTGCAAAGGGAGAAGTGATCACTTGAAAAGCACTACCAAGAGAACGCCTCGCAGCAGAAGCGTGGCCAGTACCTTGTGTCTGAGGAGGAGTGGCGGAGGGTACGGAGACTGGCTGTGGGCCCCATCGAGGAGAGGGGAGGGGCGGGCGGGGGGGGGGGGGGGGAGGCGGGGTGGCAGCGGCTGAGGGAGGAGGAGGCGGTGGTGGAGGAACAGAAGTGGACGGGGCCTCCTCAGGCAGGTCCTGCTGAAGGGGGTCGAAACGGTTCCCAGTCGGAACCCAGTGCTGCTGAGCTGCAGCAGGTCGGCCCACCAGGAGGAGCAGTGGGGTGAGCTCTCCCCTGACGGCGGCGGCCAGGCGCCTGCTACCAACTATCGCTGGCTGGTCACTAGTCTCACTCGAAGTACCAGCCTGTGTATCGTGTGTACCTGGCTGCTTGGCATGCTCAACCTTAGGCAGCTGTGCTGCGTTGTGGGTTGAGGTCTTCTATGAGACAGGCCTTTGCCATATGGCCCGTCATGTCTGCAAATGAAACACTGGTTCGGGAGACCCGAATACTCCACACTCTGTCTAATCCATCCCCTACTCACCACTAGGCAGCAGTACCACCTTGGGAGGGAGTGTGTCTCTCGAACAAGAATCCGCACAGTAGGTAGACCTGCGGCCTTGGCTAGAACTGAAGCTGCCATGCGTGGAGGTTTCCCGAACATGGAACCAATCCTGGTAAGGAGGGGATGGTACTCTCCGCCTTAGCCCTGGAAAACAAACCAAAATCGGCAAGTCTGCCTCCTCCTCGAGCACATTGTAGTAGGGTCGAAACCGTGATGCCAACGTCGGAAGTAAGCTCGAGTTGCTCTGATGCCGAGCATGCTCATCGAAATCACTTACTTTGGTCGCCATATCTGCAGACTCAAACTCGACCTGGTAGTACCCTCTCCCTAGGATCTGGACATCTGTAATCTTGCCCACATCGGAGAGAAGACGGGCCTGCAGTAAATCCGAACTTCGCCCCGACTGGGCCGAGTGCCAATGATTTTACAGATAACCGAAGTGGCCTGCAAGCGCTCCATCTTCGGCCACAAGCTCGCTTCCTCTTCTGGCGAAAGAGCTCAAGTCGAAGGGTTTGCTCCGCGGTGTCGGGCAAGGGCTCAATAATGAATACCATCTCTGATTCAAGAATTGAAAGGGCCCGCCTATCAAGACATTACCCTACGGCAAGGCCATCGGCACGATGGAAATGTGTACGTAGGGGACTAGATACTAGCACGGGGTGGAGACTCACATGCATTTACCCGCCCTTTCACTGGTATCTGAGCTATTTTGGGAAAAGGGGAAAAGTAGATTGCATGTGCATGCGATGCATTGCTTCTCCCCCACATTCTGCAGATAGTGACATCTCCGCTGCGTAGCAAAAAGAAGACATGCACAGTTTCTTGTGTGTGCCTCAAATACAGACAGCGACCACCCCATCTACGTCCTCCACAGTGCATGACTAAGGCGGGCGACCAAGGCATACTTGACCGGCAACTTGATGACACCGAGACTCTCAATGCTTCCGTTGGTTGTGTGTGTAGGAAGGCCCGCTTAACCCTTGCATGAAGGAGGGTTGAACCCACTCCATGAGGGTAAGAGGCCAACACTTTACCATCAAGCTATTGACCCTTTTTGTGTATAACAAGGAAAGATAACATACTTGTGTTGAAAGGAAAACTAGAAGGAAAGGGAAAGCTTCAAACTTCAAGGAAGTAGTTTCACCCAGTACAAGCAACAACGGAAGGCAGACATCTACATTTGAAAAAGGACAGCCGACTTATGTGGATGCCAATCCGCAACAAACCAGCGGCAACCAAGGAAGTACCACACCATCTACAAAAACCGGCAAAAACAAGCTACCAATAGAAAGCAAAGGAAATACGGACCATGGCCATTCTGGCCAAGCCAATCCTCTCCATAAAACAGCTACGGCTATATCAACAGTAGCGGCAAAGCAATTGCCTGTGGCAAAAAAGACAATTAAATAGAGAGTAGCAGAGTTATAGCTGTTACTTGCAAAGAAAACAGAAAACCTCGACGGCGAATGCCAATAAGCATCTTGCTTATTCCCTTCTCTTGCACAACATTAATTTTTCCATGCATTGGCCGAGTATGCATCAATTAGGGCCACAGTAATCGGCCAAGCATTAGCACAAATTTTTCAACCTATGCACGACACATACTCCGAGGCGATACCTTGTCGTCTAGGAGGATTCCGTCTAGGAGGAGGGAGGCATTCTCAAATGCAGAACCAATAGCAGAAAGAGCAAAAAAGGGCATGATTTTCGACTATTTTAAGGGTTGTTGTTTGATTGCGAAATTTTCTGGACTAACCCAAGGACATATGCCCTTATACAACATGTATCTATAGGTATATGGGGCCAAATGCCAAATCAAGCCCCTAAGAGTGTGTATATAAGTAGAAATAGCCATTTTTCGGGCAAAATATTGGTAAAACGGAGAAATCCTGCCATAAAAATTGCATGTGAGTGTATATAATGTTTTGCGGTAATGTTTTTGATTTATTATGATTTTTGGGGATTTTCCGGGTTTGATTTGCTATTTTCCTTTTAATTTTGCTAATTTTCGACAGAAAAACTTCAACAATACAAAAAGCAGGTGAAAAACAGTTGTAATGAAAAACAAAAAATATGGGGATGATCAGTGACTACAGGAAAATCTATGGTACAATGGGGGTGCAATTATGAGACTGGAGCGGAAAGCGTGTTTTGGCCAGGTTTTGATCGAAATGCCAAATTTTTGGTAAACAGAGCAAATGGAGTCCAAATCAAGAAATTTTTGAGCCTAAACCGCATCTCGCAAGAAGTTGGGAGCACATGTCAAATTTCATGAAAAGTGGTTCGGGGACCTCCATTATAAGAAATTTTCACCTCATTTTTAGCTCATTCTCACTATTGACCTTTTGGAGAGAGCTTTTGCCACCTAGAGTAGACGGACCTTCCAGTAGCTTCTACGACGCACACAACTACCCGACGAGCTTCAGACATGAGAGGTAGGCTCACCACCTTGAGCTTTTCGTGCATGTTTGTCTATTTGTCGCGAAAACTAGCGTAGGGTTCACACACAAAGCGGGCGATAGGGACCTACAAGTAGAGGTGGCGACCTAATGGCTAACCCAAAAGCAACGAGACTTCATCGACAGCTTACCCTAGCATAGGAGACCAGTCTTGGATGTCCAAAGGCAGTAGAAAATCATCGGAAAAAACCCTAATTCCTAGAAACCCGCAAGAGGCCACCAAATGGGAAATCGGCGAAAAAGGTGCCCAAATGCTACCAAATTTCATGGGTAGGAGCATCTCGACATGCTTGACAAGTCTATGTGACCCACATGACCAAAAAGTGACCCGAAGCGGCACTAAACTTCAGAAACGGCATCAAACACACAAAGCGTCAAATTGCTTTCGCGGCCAAACCGCATGCCCATTTGCCACCAAACTTCACGAGCGGCTTTCCTAGACCATCAACAACCAAGTCCTATGGTGGTAGAACACCACAAATCATCGAAGATAAGTAAACGCAACCACGGGTGCTTCTAGAGCGACAAATTGCCAAATGAAGCTCCGGTGAAGCCAAAGTCGACAAAAACCATACGGCAAGGATCCCCAGGGGATCGGGAAGCTATGGAGACCAACATCAAGAAATTTCACTGCCAAAAAGCACTCCAAAAGTTAGAAAACGGCTCGGAGGCTCTGAAGTCCACACAGGGAGTTATTCTCTATCCATTTGACTTTTTGTTGAAATTAGGCTTGAAAGGGACTCAGGGGGACTAAGGTAAGGCACTAGGGGCACAATCCATGAAAAAATCATCAGGAGACATCCTACGCATAGGATGTCTCAAGGGCATTTCTGGGCATAGATCCCAATATTTTTCATCATACACATTTTTTGAATGACCTTTACATGCTATCCACCAAGTTTCATTACATTTGGACCAAAATTGACCTCATATGCATGAAAAAATGCAAAGTTAGGGCATAGAGGCAATAATGGGCCATAGACCTACCAAATCTTGTCCAAATCACATGAAACTTGCACAACACATTCACAAGCACCTCACCAACCAATCTGTGTGGTCAGAAGCAAAAATTGGTGAAGTAGACATCCTACGCGTAGGATGTCTATTTGACATTTTTGGCCTTCAGAGGATGGTTGCTCATTCCAGATCCAATCACCGCATCATCAAGAGCTCATATATCAATTTTGAAGCCATTCTAATCATTTTTGACCCCCAACACCTTCAAGATACATTTTTTGAGCCCAAAAACACTACACAGGCTCTTGCAAGCATCAATCCTTGTCCAAATTTAAATCCAAGAGCATATCCATGTTCCATAGGCCAAGGACTACCCACATAACAAATCTCATGTCATTTTGATGAAATAGACATCCTACGCGTAGGATGTCTCCAACATAATTTGGACCTTCTGTTCAAAGAGTGACATCATGGGAGCCAATACCATGGTGCAATTTTCAACCCATTTGGACATCAATTGCTACCGGTTATGGACCTTCTACCCAATTTGTGACCTAAAGCCTGAATCAGCCCAAAAAATCCACTTTTTGATATCCAAATCCATATCCAAGCACATAGCCATGTTCCATAAGCCATACACTACCAGCATGTCAAGTATCAACCAATTCTGATGAAAAAGACATCCTACGCGTAGGATGTCTAAATGGAAATTTTTGGCCAGATTTGCACTGTGAGCACATGCACAGTTTCACAAGTTCCTTTTGAGATTTATTTTCAATTTTCAAGTCATTTGGAAAGTTAAAACTCAGTTTCTAAGCCAATATGGAAAAAACGCTAACTTCGGACTACTGAGTGCAACAGGATCTATTGCAGCCGCGAAGTCACCGGCAAAGAAGAAAAGAATGACCATTAAGGACTAACTAGAAGAAGTGGAGCCCTTCGTCATACCAGAAGGAACACTAAAGCCCACCAGCACATGGATCCAAGAAGATCTGTTAGAGTCCAACGACCTAAAGATCTACCAAGGAGTGTTCAAAGACACTGAAGGGAAGCTACCAATGCTGCCACGAGAACTCAATGAGTTCGTAAGAAGCAAGATGGCGGGGTACTTGGAGAAGATTGATCTCCACAACTATTTTGAAGCAGTGTCGGCAGGGGTTGACATAAAGAGAGTCTGGGAGTTTGTGACAACCATCAAAGAAGATGGAGTGGCCAAAGTAACCGATCTACAAGGCAGGCCAGAAACAGAAATAATCATCACTGAGCAGGTTGTAGCAGATGCACTAGACCTCTCCAACAAGGGGGATAGTGTAACGAAAAGAAGGGATGATGTCAAGGTGTACAATGAGAAGAAAGGAAACTACACTTTTGAAGATATTGCCAACCCAAGAGTGGCAATCATGAGTCAGTTGTACAACCAATACTTCCATATGTGCACGAAGCGGCCACAAAAGTACCGAATGCCGCTAGGAGCAATTGCCACGACGTTCACTTGGGCAATGATGAAGAGCACTCCAAAGATAATCAACTATGCAGCATATGTACATGACAACCTAGTGAAGATGGGTAACAAGAAGCCAACGTATATTGTGCCAGGAGAACTAATCACTAAGGTGATTTATGGGGCATTACACGCAAAAGGAAGATGGACTGACCCCCTGTCTCAGAACGACTAGCTGAGGCTAAAAGAAGACAAAGAGGACGAGCCACAAAGAGCACTAAGGGTTGCCACAAGATTGAAAAGACGGCTAGAGCCTGTTCAAGAAGAGCAGCCAGAACAAAAGAAAGGAAAGAAAGAATTTGCCCAAGTGCCTGCAAAAGAGACAAAGTCACAAAAAGCGGCAAGACTAGAGCGGCTGATGGAGAGCTTCCGAGCAGAAAGAGCCCTTAAAGGTGATTTAAGTGAACTCTGGAAGCCTTCTCTAGAAGCAATGTCGGGATCATCCCGAAGAGTGCAAAGGGATAGATTCGAGGATTATATCAAAAATTTTGAGATTCTTGATGCCGCCTCAGAAAATATACCGCATGTACCTTTCACAAAGGAGGAAGTGGAGCAAATACGGCAGAAACTGCTAGATGAGTAAGAGAGCCAAGAGAGAGAAAGAAAAACTAAGACAGACAGAGATTTAAAGAAAAAGCCTACATCTCTACCGGCCAGCCCTAAACCCAGCTCACCGCCCTCACCACCTCCTCACAACCCTCCACAAGAAGATAAAATGGAGGAAGACAAACAC
Organism: Adiantum capillus-veneris; assembly: GCF_014529385.1. Lineage (NCBI taxonomy): Eukaryota > Viridiplantae > Streptophyta > Polypodiopsida > Polypodiales > Pteridaceae > Adiantum > Adiantum capillus-veneris. The sequence continues at coordinate 1,274,363 of NW_028221436.1, forward strand.
AAAGGCCAGGAGGAGCCCAAGAGAGAACAAAGCCAGGAAAGGGAAGAGGTTAAACCCAAAAGTGAGGAGACAAAGCCTCGAAGTGGGCAACAAGAACAAAATGATTCATATAACACATTTTTGGACCTGCTAGCAGCAGGATACACGAAAGAAGAGGCTGCCACAGTCGCATTCGACTTGGCAAGCACACGACCTAAGGAACAAATGCAAGGCATCAGGTTAGTAGAACTAAAAGAAATGGCCAGAGATACAGTGGACCTGCACCCGCCCTCCAACAATTGGGATGTGGTGATGACGACGCTAACCGGGTTAAGAGCGCAGTCCATGGCTTCAGAAAGTGAGATGGCAGCTCTCAAGGCCATTGAAGTGAAGATAAAGATGGAAGTAAACTCTTTGCAAGGACAAAGTCAAAGGTAGAAAGAGAGAGAAGCGGAGCTACAGGCCAGCCTAGCAAGGGCATTGCAAAGATGCCAGGCAATGGAGGAAGAAAATCAGGCAGCAGCACAAAGAATGAAGGAGTTGCAGAGGAATGTCAGCAACTCAGCAAATCACTGATAGATGCCGAGAGGGAAAGGGATAACCTGACCCTACAGCTGGCTAAGGAATCTAAAGAAGTTGAAGCCATGCGAAACGCCAAAGAAAAGGCGGAGATAGATCAAGAAGCCCGCGAGGATGAGGTCCTTGAGCTCAAGGACTAGCTCAAAGTGAAAGATCAGACCATCCAGAGGCTGCGGGCATCCCTTGCCAGAGTCAGAGCTACTAGCTCGACTCACATCACTACGAAAATTCAACTTTATGAAGAACAGATGCAAGAACTTCAGAAGGAGCTGACTCTAGAGAAAAAGCAAAGATTGATGATGTCAGAAGGGTCTATTGTCATGCAAACAAGAATGGAAGAAGACCAAAAAGCCCTGCAAGAGGAAGTAGAAAGTATAAAAAGAAAGCTCGAGGAGGCGGAGAGGATAAACGCCGAATTGAATGACCTCCTCGTGAATATGGGCGAAGAAGCTGAATAAAAAAAAAACAGAAACTCCTAAAGCAGATTGAGGAGCTGAGAGGACAGCAAGCCGGAGAGCAAGAGGGAACAAGGCCAGCGGCCAATGAAGGCATTGATTTAGAAAATGTGGCAGATCCGATGGACACACCTATGCAAGAGGAAATCCTAGAAGGATCCTCTCAAGAGCCACATGATCTAACATAGGAAGAGGAAGAAAAGTTGCGTAAAGCAATAGAGGTGGAGATCAGAGAGACAACAAAGGAAGCCTTGGAGTGGGAGGAGAGGGTTTTCAAGTCCATGACCATCCAGAAGATTGACGCCAGCAACCTCAGGCGCGAATGGCTTCAACCCTCTCTCCCATATCCATTGCTGAAATATGAAGCTGCCACAATCAATAACAGGATTAGAGAAGAGCCGACCGTGCCACTCCACAATGCAGATATCTCCCAACCAGAAGGGGTCAGGCTAATAGTTGACTGTCAGCCCAAATGGAGGAAGGCTTGGCTCACAAAGTACCCACAATACCTGATCCACTTGGTAGAGGCACCGAAAAACATCAGAGACAACCTCAGCTTTTGTCCTCTACCAAGGATCAGGACGTGGAAAGCCCAGGAGATCTTACAAAGGAGCCAACCCACTTGGCTGAATTACCCTAAGCTGCTGAGCTTGAAGGCAGGTGAGAGAATAAGTGTCCAATACATGGTGAAAACCCTAACGGGTGCCATCAAATTGTTCACTGGCTCACCTGACCTTACGTGCATCATGATGAAGAAAATCTGCAAAACCCTCTTAGAAGTATTTGAGACATTCAAGCCAGGCCAGGTGACAGACAATATCTTCTTGTTCCAAGATACTTACAGATGCGCTTATGATCTGTCTAGTCAGACTTCCAAGGAGGTGATACATGCGTTGTATCAAAGGATAATGTTTCTACCATCCTATCACCTCCAGGCCTTTGAAGAAGCGTTCTACACCGGCTTCTTCACAATAAACACTGATATTTTTGGCCCAACAATGATGAACCTACATGCAAGATATGAATCACTGATCAAGATGCGTGAAACCATACGATGAAGAAGCAGATCAACGGCCATGTCGGGGACGACATGAGCAAGGAGGGGGGAGTGTTAGAAGCTGGACACACCCCACGACAACTAACTACTCAGAAGATTATCATTTTTTGTAATTATTCATTTATTGAAGAAACCTGATAATACAACCTAATTTTTCACCTTGTAAATATTGGGACTTACATAAGTTTCCAGATTGTATCCCAGTGTTGATAGTTAGATGGAGTAGATGGTTGATTTGGAACTTTAGGGTTTGAGAATCGTAAGGTATATATACCACTTTTTGACCTTAATGAAAAACCTTTTGTCATTTAAATAAAACAAGTTTTGAAGTCTGTGAGTGAGCATACTGTGTGCGAGAGAGAGTGTGAGCTTCATCTTGACGCTACGTATGCACCGGTGGTCGAAATCGAGTGCGAAGAAGTACAGCGTGTTGCCCCCGATGAGAGCTACACACCGATACCTACATTGCGCGCGTACGGTCCGGTTTTGCGAGCTCCTTCTACGAGCTTCATCTGGTGATTTAGTGAGCATACGTTGTCTGATTTTGCATTGCAGCATATCCACGCGTTCACATTGAGTAGAACTACACATTAGGCACTTTAGATTTCGAAAACGAAGACCTGCAAATTTCGGTCAGACATCCTACGTGATTTTGCACCGTGTGTTTTGGGTTGGGGTTTTGGTTCATAAACCTTAGGGAGAGCGACCTATTGGTATTAGTAGGGTCTCCTTCAAGTTCTATGGTGTTTTGAGATTGTTTGATGGGTGTTTGGCTCTAGAAAGCGTTGTAGGAAGTTTCCTCTTATGCACTCTTGAAGGCTGTGACTTAGACAATTGGTAGAGACCTCTGTAGGATTTAGTTAGGAGTCGGTCGAGTGTAGGTTGACACCTTATGCTTGCTTCCACGCGCCTGCGGGTCGAGCTTCGTCCTTAGCTGACATTATATGTTAGGTGAGTTCTCACTGTGCTGACGTCCGTCGCGGTGTATCCGTCCAACAATCGCGGATTAAATGCCATAACCATCAAGAACAAGTATCCTCTGCCAAGAGTGGATGAGTTGTTTGATCAACTCCATGGGGCAAGATACTATACAAAGATAGATCTTTGTTCAGGATACCACCAGGTGCATATCCTTTTGCAAGATATCTCCAAAACTGCCATTAGAACACGGTTCGGGCATTTTGAATTTTCGGTTATGCCTTTTGGTTTAACCAATGCACTAGCTACATTTATGACACTCATGGATAGTGTCTTACGTACCTATCTTGGAAAATTTCTTGTGGTTTTCCTTGATGACATTCTCATTTACAGTAAGACTGAAGATGAATATATAGAACACTTACGATTAGTATTCGAACAGTTACGAGCTCACGTGTTGTATGCTAAGCAAAGCAAGTGCGATTTCTTTAAAACAAAGATACATTACCTCGGTCATGTGATCTCTTATTTTGGGATCAAAATGGACACTGACAAGGTCACTGCCATTCTTTGATGGCCACATCCCAACACGGTTGAGGAGCTTCAAATATTCTTAGGCATGGCTAGATGTTATCGATAGTATATCCGTGATTATGCCAAAATCACTCTTCCTATGATGGATCAACTTAAAGCAAAAGGTAAGACCTTTTCTTGAGAAGAAGCCCAAAAATGCAGTTTTGAACAGCTCAAGGTAGCTATAGCCACTGCTCCTATCCTAGCAATCGTGGACCCACTTAAGCCGTTTGTGGTAGAGACTGATGCTAGTGATAAAGCAATTGGTGCGGTACTTCTCCAGGAGGGAAGACCTATAGCCTTTGAAAGTAAAAAGTTAGATAGACCTCAACAAAATTATTTTGTCTATGAGAGAGAGCTCTATGCCATAATTCACGCTTTACGAAAGTGGCGACACTATTTATATGGTGCCGAGTTTGAAGTAGTTTTTTACCATGCGAGTATGAAATGGTTTACTACTCAAACGGACTTGAAGGGCCGTAAAGCTAGATGGGCAGAAATCCTTCACGATTATGATTGTAAGCTACAATATTGCAATGGGCGATATAATGTAGTAGCGGATGCACTAAGTCGGATGCCTCAGATTAATTCACTTGCTTTCACAAAAATAAAGAGTGGATTTTTGGAGTCATTACGTAGCAAGTGTGCACAAGATCAATCATATGCTAAAGTATGGAGTGCAGTTTTAAAAAAGGATCCCTCATACTTACATGTATCTGTACAGCCAGATCAACATGTCTCTGCACGCGCAGATAAAAACTCCAACACATAGAGCTACACCCCTACTTAGGAAGAGCTTAAGTGATGGAAGAATTTTTCCATTTGATGATGGCTACCTACTCCACAAGGGTAGAGTATGTGTGCCAAAGGACTCAGACACTAGGCGCCAAATCTTATTTGAGTGTCACTTTAGTCCAAGTGCTGGTCATCCAGGTATTTGTAAGACGTACGCCTTAGTTCGATGACAGTTTTATTGGCCGGGCTTACATCATGATGTTCAAGAGTACATACTAAACTGCTAATAGTGCCAAGTTAATAAGGCAGAACGCCTCAAGGTAGGTGGCCTTTTACATCCTTTAGAGATTCCACAAGGTAAGTGGGAGAGTATCTCTATGGATTTTGTAGTAGGATTATCTACTACAAATCGTGGCCATGATGCCATATGGGTAATTGTCCACCGTCTCACAAAGATGGGTCGATTCATTCCCACTAAGACTACGATTAAGACACCAGAATTAGCACGGCTATTTGTAGAGCATATATATATACTCTACGATCTTCTAACTAGTATCATTAGTTATAGAGATCGAAAGTTCAATAATCACTTTTGGAGAGTTGTGTTCCAAAAGCTGGAAACTAAACTTAATCTAAGTATGGCTGATCATCCAAAAATGGATGGTCAAAGAGAAAGAGTTAATCAAGTGCTAGAGGATATGCTACGAGCGTATGTTAGCAAGAAGCAAACCAGTTGGGAAAACTACTTACCTATATTCGAATTTGCTTATAATAGTTCAAAGCATGTGACTACAGGGTTTAGTCCATTTATGCTTTTGTATGGATTTCAACCTAGATCACCCGTTACCGTGGGGTTGGCTAAGGAGAAGATACAACAAGTGAAGGATTTTCTCCAAGACCATTTTGACATGCTTCGAGTTGCTCAACAGAATGTTAAGCAAGCTCAAGATCGATATAAGAAGTGTTGGGGTATAGGCGCCAGTGCCTTGCCCGACCGCCCAGAGTTTAGGCGCCCACTGACTTGTATACCTTATACATAGCATAAGTGTATAGGGGGCTGCTCACTCTTTGGAGTCTCCCCACCCATATCTGTGCATCGTGTGTCTCCTTCTCTCTCTCACTCTCCGTCTGTGGTGCTCCCCAATCCCCTTCAATTGGGTATCAGAGCGTAGGTGCGGAGGGAGCGCGTGTGTGCACAGTCACGACGACAGCGGAGAGCCAGTTTCATTCCCGAAATCGCGTCCGCGCGCGCGCACTTTCAAGAGTGCAAACAGGGTTTCGACTTCGGCATCGGCAAATTCAGCTTTTCGAGAGCGTTTCCGCCAAGTGTTCTGGCGTTTTACCCCCCCTTCGAAGCCATTCGAGCCATCAAAAACCTCATTCGAGCTACGGTTGAGGAGCTGCATTTTTCAGGCCTCTTTTGGCAGTTTATGCTGCGTTTTTGGGTCGAAACGGAGGTTTTTGGCATAGCTTTCACACCCGGACTCGGATACATGTGATCCAGGAGTCTACCTTGGGGTTTTGGCACGCTCCGGACGCGCTTGTCATATCAGAATTTAAAAATTATGAACACTTAATTTACTGCAGTAGCAGTTGTTTATTGTGTGTCGAGGATTCCACACATGGTTTGCTATGAGATGTGAGAGTGATATTTGCTGCAAGTTTCCTCACAGGTGGGAGGATACGATGTATGCCTTATGTGGTTTGATGCTCAGGGAGAATAATGTGATTGCATTTTGAGCTCGGCAATGTATGCCTCGAGCATGTTTTTTGGCAGTCACAGGTAGAGCAGATATTTGTGTACTAGATTTGCAGGTGTTTGCAATGATATATGCAAAGTGTGGAGATTGGTGCATGCATTTGGAGTGCGGTTTGATGTGCTTTGGTTGCTCATGGTTTTGAGCGTGCAGTCAGTTTGGTTACTGGTTTTGTGGCCATTTTACTGACGAAACTCTGGCAAAATTTTCCCATGAGTTTTATGCGCATCATTTTTGTGATCTAGGTAGAGATTGCGGGTTGCACTCAGCATTTGTGTGCGATGTTCTCTGCAGGTGGGAGATTTGTGTGTGTGTATGCATCGATACCGCACATTGTGGGCTTGGTGATTAGCTCACGGGTTTGACAGGCGTACAGTTATCTTGGCACACTCACAGGAGTGAGTATTGTGATGTATGCTTGTGTGGCTATGAGCTAGGTAGCCGGATTCGAGCACTAATGGCTTGAGGTTTTTCAGCAGGTTTCAGCTACAGGTTTACAAGTTTACAGGCAGGTTTGAGGGCTTATTTAGGTGCTGAATTTTCAGCCATTGTTTCCTCTTTGCAGGTGTCCATGTATGACTCAGTTGTAGGCTGATCTGGGACACGTTTGTGACTTGTTTATGCAGCTGTTTAAGAGATGAATTTTGGGGCTGATTTGCAGCCATATTTTATAGCCATATTTGCAGACTTTTGTTGATGCGATTCGAGCCAGTTTAGGGCTGATTTGGTTGACATTTGCTACTCATTGTTGGTTGCTCTTTTGCGAGCATTATGGCTGATTTTTCATTTGACTTCCAGCGTTATGGTCTGACACAGTTTGATGGTGCAGATTTTGTTGCTTGGAAGGAGCATATGCTTATTGCATTGACAGATTTGGGGCAGGATAAACCCTTGCGTGGTTTATCGGCGAAGCCCAAGTCTATGCGCGATGATGATTGACAGGATCTTGATGAGTTAGCAATGTCTACGATTCATTTGCATTTGGTTGAGTGTGTTTACTGGCAGGTCTCGAGAGAGACTACAACTCATGCTTTATGGCAGAGTTTACATGCTATGTACGCGACATCCATGTCTACAGGGGAGTCTAGTCCCACTTCTATGTCCATGGGAGAGATTGGTCCCACACGCAAGTCTCGACGGCATAGAGACTTGACATGTTGGCATTGTGGACATAGAGGGCACATTAGGTGTCGATGTTTCAGGCGTTTGAGACAACGGAGGCGACAGATGCGTGATGCAGATTTGGGCATGACAGATGCTAGTGAGATCATTACGATGGTTACTGAGTATGCTTGTGACGGCGATGTCACATTTACATCTAGCTTGTCTTCAGACGATCTTATGTCTACGGATTACATGTCGGATTACACATTGTCTTCACATTGGTTACTAGATTCAGATGCTACTTTCCATGTCACGTCGCATCGTGAGTGGTTTAGCACGTTTTCTAGTGGGAGACTTGGTTGTGTGCACATGGCTGATGGTGTTGTGTATGACATTGAGGGTGCAGGAGACGTATGTTTGTCCTTGCCCATTGGTATGAGATTTACCCTGCGTCATGTGCGTTATGTGCCAGATCTGAGATGGGATTTGATCTCAGTCAGACAATTACGGGATAGTGGATGTCAGATTTCGCTACGAGAGCGAGATTTTGTGATGCATTTGGGTTCGCTAGTGATTGCGAGAGGTGCCAGGCGTGGTACAGGTTACCCATTGCATGTGGATCACGGGAGAGACGGTGTTGTCTCTGTGATCATGCAGCCAGGTAGAGAGCGAGAGAGCAGCCGAGTCTCTTTTGCTCATGGGTTGCAGGGTACTTTGCATGGAGTGCAGAGTAGTGAGCTCGTTGTGCACACAGTTGGGGCACGACTTCAGCAGTCACACAGAGAGGTGACAGAGTTAGACATGCATGCTTTGCTAGTGACTGAGCAAAGCAGAGAGTCAGTTGTGCGAGATACTTCTATGCAGGATAGACAGGTAGAGCGGTCTTGCTCTAGTGAGTCACGACAGGAGGACGTTGTGCAAGAGTCTATGCATACGGAGTTAGAGCATGAGAGCTCTAGTGAGTCACAACAGATTGAGTGGTCATGTTTGCAGTGGATGATTGTAGAGGAGACTGAGATGTTAGCGATTATGCAGTCATTCCTTTCTATGCTCGACAGTGAGCATGGGGATATAGTTGTGCAGGATATGTCTTGCAGCAGACACCTAGAGTAGCTGGTTTGCTCTGAGGTTGCACGACAGGTTGATGCGTCTTTTGTGGACAGTCAGGAGATGCATGTGGCTGACACGCCTTGTCAGTTAGAGATGCCTATTGCCAGGGATATATATGTTGATGCATGCTCCGTAGAGCTAGCAGGGCCCGCTAGCATTGCATCGGCATTCTATGGTCTCATGTATGAGATGTTGATCTTGAGATCGGATATCGCAGCTGCAGTGGGAGCATTTGCAGTTGGGGTTGTCAGTCGTTTGTTGACTGATGGTGGCATACTGCACGAGGGAGATATGCAAGTATTGCGTACATACTTGCAGTACGTGTGCAGTACGTCTGGTGGTGTATGGACTTACACAGGAGCAGGACAGCCGGATGCACACGATCACAGCCAGCCAGTGGGCATCGGTTGAGAGCGGTTTTCTCTCGCCTTTTGTAGTCTTTAGACTAGGTTCTCTTGCTTAAAGGCACAGTCGCCTTTAAGTGGGAGATTGTTGGGGTATAGGCGCTTGTGCCTTGCCCGACCGCCCAGAGTCTGGGCACCCACTGACTTGTATACCTTATACATAGCATAAGTGTATAGGAGGCTGCTCACTCTTTGGAGTCTCCCCACCCATATCTGTGCATTGTGTGTCTCCTTCTCTCTCTCACTCTCCGTCTGTGGTGCTCCCCGATCCCCTTCAAGAAGTACGCAGATGAGCATCGTCGTCTTGCTACTTTCAAAGAAGGAGACAAGGTTTTCGTCAAAGTTCCAGAGCATTCAAAAAGTCTGAAGACGGGAAAAGTTGCTAAACTTTCACCATGCTATTGTGGACCGTTTACCATTCTCAAACGTATAGGTCAAGTAGCCTATAAGCTAGCTCTTCCAGAGCACTCACGAGTTCATCCTGTTTTTCATGTTAGCCGTTTACAAAAATAACTATGATAGAATGATAATGTCATTGACACAGGTGTGTTAGTTGACCTTATCAAACCGCCAAGCATCCCTCATGAGCCCAAAAATATTTTGGATTCTCATGAGCTTCGCACCAGACATCATGTCAGACGAAAAGTGTTGGTAAAATGGCTAGATAGACCTGAAGAAGGTTCTACATGGGAGAATGTCTCCGCACTTAAGAAACGTTTTCCTACGTTCGTTTTTGAGGACGAAACCGATTCTCTAAGGGGGGTGTAATGTAAGGAGATGGGTCCTACGGGCAAGGCCACCGGCATGACCGGACAATGTGTACGCTAGGGGGAGGCTATAAGATAGCACGATTGGGTGGAGACTAGCACATGCATTACCACCACCCTTTCAATACCTTTTTGTTAACTTAGCGTAGTACTTTTGGTGTCCCATAGGATTCTTGCTCGTTGTGTGCGTTAATCGAGCCTTGGAAAACTTGAGCAAGACCCAATCATTTTATTCAAAGGCTAGGGCTCTTCTGTGCTTATTAGCAACAACCTTTTGCCTTTGTTGGGAGATGGATATAGGATCCTTAATCTTTTGAAAAGATTCTTGCAGGTCTCAGCTATATTCATCTACAATGAAGATCTTCCCATGTATCTTAAGTAGTAGGGGACTTTTTGATATTCCCTCTATCACCTCAAAAGCTGCTTTTCTCGTGGAAGTATGTACAATGTTATTGTAAGCATACTCCACTAAGGGTAAGTACTTCTCTCATTGGGACTTTTGATCTACTTCTGTGACATACACTTTTAGAAAATCAAGAATTGTTAGGTTAGCTATTTCACTTTGGCCATCCGTTTGGGGATGATAGGCCGAAGAGAAGTTTAACCTTGTACCTAAATTCTCAAAGAGACCCTTCCAAAAATTACTGGTCATTCTAGGATCTCTATTCGATACTATAGACATTGGCAAGCCATTGTATTTGAAGATTTGTGATATAAAGAGGGTTGCCATTTGATGGGCTTTGATAGTCTTTTCGACAAGTATGAAATGTGATTGTTTGCTCAACCTGTCTACTATCGTCCATATTATTGTATTCCCATGGATAGACTTGGGCAATCCAAAGATAAAATCCATGGATATGCTCTCCCATGGTGAATTAGGGATCGACAAAGGTTGAAGCAATCCAGGTTGCTTCCCTCTATCAAACTTTGTCTTTTGGCATACGACACATTTTAAAACTTCTTGTATGTTTGCTTTCATGGCAGGCTAATAGAAATATGTTTCTATCCCTTTTAGGGTAGACTAAATCCCTCTATGCCCCGCATAAGGAGGAGCATGAGATTCATACATTACTTTCTCACATAGTGAGTTAGTAATGCATACTCTATTGCCATAGAGAAGATAACCATCTTGTACGGTAAATGGTTCTTCCTTCTTCCCTAGTGCAAGGGCTGAAATCACATCTCTAAAACCGGGATCGATAGCATACTCATCTATCATAGAAGATAGATCATTGTGAGTTGCTATGGATATTGCATTCTTTCTTGGTCGTCTTGAGAGTGCATCGACTACTTGATTATGCTTGCCAGCAATGTGAGCAATATGAAAATGAAATTGCGAAAGGAAATTTTCCCACCTCATTTGTTTGTCGGAGAGCTTGGTCTGCGTCATGAAATACTTAAGGCTTTGGTGATCCGTTCGCAGAATGAAAGGAGTCCCTAATAAATAGTGCTTTCACGAGTCTATAGCATGTAGAACTGCTAAGAGTTCCTTCTCATATATGCCTAGAGCTTGCATAATAGGGTCAAGCCTTCGACTTTCATAGGCTATGGCGTGCCCTTCTTGGAGCAAAACAGCTCCAAGGCAATCACCACAAGCGTTGCATTGGACCTCAAATGGCTTGAGAGATCCGGCAATGTAAGCACAGGTTGAGAAAAATCTTCTCATTAAGCTTTTTGAAAGCATTGTTCTCCTTGGTGGACCATATACACCTAATGTTTTTCTTTGTTAGGTCATGTAATGGTCCCGGGATCTGTGAGAACTTTTCTATGAAGCATTTATAGTATGCACACATACCTATAAAGATTCTTAGTTCATGAAGATTCCTTGGATTAGGCCATCCTTTTATTACCTCTAGCTTTGATGGATCCATTTGGATGCCATCTTGAGAGATAATGTGTACTAAATATTTAATCTCTTGTAAGAAAAAATCACATTTCTTTTGATTAATATAAAATTTATTCTCTCCTAAACCTTGAAATATTACCTGGAGGTGTTGTTTGTGTTCGTCTAATGAATTAGTGTAGATGATTATATCATCAAAAAACACTCCAGTAAAAGTTCGGTGAGGCCTGAATAGCTTCTCCATCGTGCGGTTAAATGTGGCTGGTGCATTGGTCAAGCCAAAAGGCATGACACTGTACTTGTAAAGACCAAACGTAGTGCGAAATGTAGTCTTTACAATGTCTTGATCAACTATCCTTATTTGTTGGTAGCCACTTTTTAGGTCAATCCTATTGAAGTAGGTCGACCCTTGTAGATTATCGAATAGGTCTTCTACCCGTGGAACGAGAAACCTATTTTTGATAGTGATTCTATTTAGTGCTCGACCCTTGTAGCTTATGGAATAGGTCTTCTACCCATGGAACAAGAAACCTATTCTTGATAGTGATCCTATTTAGTGCTCTATAGTCGACACACATACAATATGTGTTGTCTTTCTTTTGCACTAATAACACTAGTGAACAAAATGGAGACGATCTAGGTCTAACCATGTCTTTCTCACCTAACTCATGCACTTGCCACATAATCTCCTCTTGTTGAGCTTGAGAAACCCGATAAGGAGGTTTTTTAGGCAGTGAAGTTTCTGGAAGACGTTCAATTGCATGGTCGCCATTGCCTCGTTTGGGAGGTAGTTCACAAGGAATGTCGTCAATAAAAACATCTTGAAACCCCTTGAGGAAGTTGGATAACTCTAATTCCTTTTGATTATATATTTTTTCTTTTGCTAAAGCATTAGGTTCATTTTAAGAATCTTAAATAAAAATTATGTACACGGAAATAGAGCTCTTTATTGACTTATTGAAAGCTTGGTTATGTACAAGGGGTATGGTACTACCTAACTCCTTAGCATCTATGTACATATCTTTTTCCCTAAACCTAAAGTAGATTTGCCTTTTAGCAGGGAATTTAACATTGGCAGCCATGCGATCAAACCATGGTGCCCCTAGGATTACATCCTCATGCTTGAGAGGAGAGATGAAGAAATCCTCCCTATCCACATAGCTTTGGACATGGAGCCTCAATTTCCCAATTAAGGGAGTCAGTAAGGCTTCTTGCCCCTTGAAAGCACCATCAACAGGTGGGACATCTCCCATCTCATAGGCTTGGATGCCTAGCTTGGTGGCCAACTCTGTGGATATGAAATTGTGAGTAGAACCAGGCTCAAAGAGAATAAAAGCATCATGTTCTCTTACCTTTCCCCAAGCATGGCACATAGGAGACTCTTTGTGGTGAGCATCCTCTTCTTGAATTTTGACCAAGGTAGCTCTAGGAGGCTCATTACGTCTATTCTTGTGGGGACAAGCACGATAGGAATGCCTTTGCTCCCCACACTTGAAACAACGGTTATCTTTTCGATAAGGTTCCAGCTCTTCAGGAGAGAGTTCATTTTTGCCTTTATAAACTCCCTTCTCCTTAGCTTTGTTGTTGTTGGCGTTGCCTTTGGGAGACTTTTGGACGTTGTTCTTCCCCTTAGGCTCGTTACGGTCCTTGTTTTTTGTGGGCTTAAGATTTCTCTTAGCCCCTTGTTGGAAGTTGATTCTTGAAGCCACCGTGGTATGGTGTATGACCACAGACATGGTGCGTGGCCTTTGGGAGTTAACATACTCCGCCATATTCTCAGTTAAACCCGCACAAAATTGTTGTTTTTGCTCTCCAAAATCTATCTTTTTGAAGACAGTGGTTTTGAGATGTAAATCCCAAAACTTGTCTACCTATTCGTGAATAAATTTGTAGGGAGAGAGCTTTAAGCTTCACCATTCGGTGAGTACTTTGTCTTTGGCATCAGTAACTAGAAACTGCTTCATGATGGAAGCTCTTAAAGCTTTCCATGTTCGTGGAGCTTCACCGTTTGCTCATAGGCTAGACCACCATTGCCTGGTGGACTTTTGGAAATGCATGGCTACATGACATAGCTTAGAGGCCTCTGTGAAGCCCTCATCTCCAAACACCGCATCAAATTGTTGGATGAAGGCAAAGACTTTGTCCATAGCACCAAAAGTGCCATGATAGGCAAGAAGAGAGATGTTCTTTCCTCCCTCTTTGAACTTTTTGAGCTTGGACGACCTCTTCCAGGCGGCATAGGATTTCCTATGGCCTCTTATTTTAGGTGGTTCAAGAGCTACACCATCATTTTCTTCAGAAGAGGAAGAGTATGAGGAGGATAGAGAAGAGGGTGACCTATTTCTTGCCTTTTTCTTCCCTTCTTCCTCCTTATCTGCACCATCACTTTCTTCAAAAGAGGAAGAGGATGAGGAAGATGGAGAAGAGGGTGACCTCTTTCTCGCCTTTTTCTTCTCTTGTTTCCTCTCTTCCCTCTTTGAATTATGGTGTAGAGAAGTATGCGATGGTCTTGTTCGTTTAGGGGGTGTTGGAATGCGTTTTGTTCGCCGTCTTTGTGAAGCTATCTCCATCGAGGTGGTAGGAGACTCACTTCTTTCTCGTTCTTTCGGTGGGGGATCTACCATTGAAACTTGGGTTCTCCTTTGAGAGGGAGATGTGTCATCAAGTAATAAATTTTTGATCCCTTCGTACGGATCCTCCTCTTCTTCCCTTATCAGAGAGAGTCCTCTTTTGGAAGTCTCACTAGGAGGCTTCCTAGGTACTCTCTCTTCTTGGTGTGGAGTTTGGAGAATACCATGGGTGTGCAATTGCTGTAGCACTTCACCTTGGAGGGATGGATTTCCCAGGGCTTGTTGAAGCCTAGAAACAAGATAATTAACAAGCATAGGGGCATCATTAGTTACTCTTTTGTCAGCAAAATCAAAGCTATCAACATTTATTTCAATCTCTTTTCCCTTGTTAGCCATACTTGCAAACTTTAGGTGTAAATTTTTACTTGTACCTTGGAACTTCAAGCCCTAGTTGCTACTCCTCTTTACCTTCAAAGATAACCACTCAAGCATCCATACCCGTGGCTTAAATATTATTAATTGCAAGGAATAGAAGACAGGCTTCAATAGAGCCAAGACAACACCGGTTCCTGTCATAGCTCAATAATGGTTATAGGCAAGCCCCATAGGACTCCATTATAAAGACCATAGCTCTCTGGGTATCCCCGTTAACTGCATAAAGCAGGCGTGCTTCAAGGATGAAAAATCCCTATTCTACTTACTCTTTGGCTATTAATAACACAAACCATTTGTAGCAAGCTTGAGGACCTCTCTTCTTGAGCAAGAAAAGAGAAACCAATAGCTCTGATACCAATGTAACATTTGATGCACTAGTTACTTGTGTGTAGAAGAAATTGATAACAGAGTGAGCATTTCATTAAGAACAAGCTCCTAATGAGCATAGAGAGAGTACTTAATTGAAGAAAGCAACATAGCAATTTACACCTAGCTAATTTGGCATTAACAATACTTGAAAAGAGAGAGAAACAAAACAATTGACAATAGTTGAGGACCGGATTTACATGGAGTTGTCCCCCCTCCATAAAGGCTTTGTATTATAGCTTCCCCCATCAAAGGAGACTTTTGTACAATACAACCTTTGTGTTCCTTGACAAAAATAGTTGGTACAATGAAGCTGGACGCTTCGTGCACCAAATTATTCTTGAAAAACACACCTAGTTGTGAGTGCACGGATGTGGTGCGTGTGCGCAGAGAGTGCAAAGGGGAAAGAGGGAGAGAGAGAGCACGACACAGGATGTGGGTGGGGTTCCCAAATCTCACTGTGTGAGCACCATGTGAGAATGTGAGTGAGAGCTTCTTATTCTTTGTATGTTTAAAGGATAAGGAAATAAATGTGGACAGCCGGACACTAGCCGGCGGACACGGGCAAAGCACGGTGAGGCACACCACCTTTACCTAACATTCTCTCACTAAAGGCTGTGTGCCGATAAGTGGCAAGAAGACTAGCCTACAACTAGTATATACAAGAGGTGAGAGAAGACGACTCTCAACCTATGCCCACTGGCTCACTTTGTAACCGCTCTAGTGTAGATGCAACATGCATACCACTAGGACTAGGGTTACGATGACACTCATGATGCACAATGCTAGTGTCAGTCATCGCACGACTGACAACTCCCACTGCAAATGCACAAAACCGCATAAGCAAGATCAGGTCTCGAGACCAAAAGGTCAGACATGAGAGACCCAAAAGTCGACGAAACATGCACTATGTGTGCCAACCTATCCCTGTCAGCAACCTCAGTGTCATATGCATCCTCATCAGGAACCACCTGACTATGCATCACCATGTCAACATCATCTGGCAAAGGCATATCTGTTGAGAATGACTGCAAAACCAAAAAATCAGCACCATTGCAATCACACACAGTTGTTTGAAGGACATTGTCGCCCTCAAACATATCAGACGCATCATAGAATAATGCATCGGTCTCTGGCTCAACTAATGTCACCTCAACTGATGACTGGCCAAGCTATGCATCCCCAGAGATACCAATGTCTACATGAACGTCACCACAAGACAAATGCACAACCTGCTCTCCATGCAACACATCCGCAAAAGAGACACGCCTCATCTCTCACTCCAAACATGGCTGTAAATACATAGAGACTACACTGCCTCGTGTGTCAGAAATATGCAAAGGGTATACCAGATCACTCCTAGCACCTTTGGCTATCAGCAGTGATCCCCTATGCAGCTGAAATGACCGCTCTCCAAGCAATACACGATGTCCACTACTCTGCAACTGACGCACTGAAATGAGACTGTGACTGAGTCCTGGTACATAGCGTACATCTCGTAGCGTAAGTAATGCACGGCTAGGTAAAGACATGCATACATCTCGAGCACCCTCTATGTCATATGCTAAACCATCAGCAAACTGCACACAATCAAGTCTCCCACTAGAGAAAGAGCAAAGCAAATCACGACGTGGCGTCACTTGCAAAACTGCATGCTCGTCTAGTAGAAAACGCGTAGACAATGTGCTATCCCAAGACACAAAGTAGTCTGAAGGCAAGCTAGACTCAAAAGTGACATGCCCGTCACATGCATACTCTCTAGGATCTGTCCTCATAGTAGCACCATGTATCTGCCTCTTCCACTGTCTCATACGCCTGAAGCAACGGCGCCTAATATGTCCCTTGTGACCACAATACCAACATTTCAGTCGCCGTGAACAAAAATCGCCTCTCATGGCCATGCCAAATAATGGCAAACAATGCTCGAGGTCACAAAACTCTCCCACCTGAGAGCAAACCACTATCTCAAGCAAACAAAGTGAGCAAACTATTAAGCTCACAAGCCTCTACAATAGGCAAACAAATTTGACAAAATTTTGGTAGAGTCTCCCTTGTAACTAGAGCAAAAAATCAACAGTAAATCGCAAATGGAGACAACACAAAAACCCAAATGGCAAAATCCGGGAATGTACTCGTCCCGAATCACCTCACAAAGTCATACAAAGAGCAAGCACGCTCTAGTCGGAGTACCACTCAACGGAATATTGACAGAACCTGTCAACTTGTTTGCATAAACAGGCTTCAATGGATGTGCATAAATAAGTGCTCAACTGCGAGCATCAACTATGCATCCGAAATACTTAGCTATGATGGCTCCACATCTCCACATCTGCTCCCACATAGAGTATACATCAACACAAAACCGTGTGCCAAGAAACTGCATACGAATGTGCCTTAGTCCAAGAACCACATCCCAAATCAACAATTGCAAGTTAAACCATCACCCAATGGACTCCACAATGTGACGTACATATCCCCAGACACAATCTACACAATGATTTCCAGTATACAAGCCCTTAACTGTCAAATCTTTTGTGTCTCAAAAAAACGCAGGTTGCTGCTAGAAAAATCAGAGATCAGAATTTTAAAATTTTGTTATCACCATTGCATCTGGAACGTCAACAAACCCTAGGGTAGACCCCTAGATCATATAGATCTGAGTCCGAGTGTGCAAGATATGCCAAAAAACACTGTTTTCGGCTCAAAAACGCAGCAAAAACTTGTTGCTGTTGCAAAATTTTTAGAGATCAAAATCAGCTCAAATGGACATCACCATTGCGTTTGGAGCGTGCCAAAACCTTAGGTTACACCCTAACCTTGCATAAATTGCATTCCGTATGCAAAAGTTATGCAAAAAATGTTGTTTTTGGGGCTCGAAAAATGACATGCGGAAATGAAAATCTGCATTCTTCCTGCAAATATGATTGCAAAAAAGCATACACACTTGGAATACACTCTTCCCTCAAGCTTGCATGAGCACAGATTTGGTGGTTGCTCACCGATCTCAAGCTTCCACCGAAAACAAGCTCACCATAGCCAAAAGCTCACTTCTCTATAGCACTCCATCGGTCGTGAAGCCAAAGCTCTGATACCAATTGTGAGTGCGCGGATGTGGTGCGTGTGCACAGAGAGTGCAAATGGGAAAGAGGGAGAGAGAGATCACGACACAGGATGTGGGTGGGGCTCCCAACTCACTGTGTGAGCACCATGTGAGAATGTGAGTGAGAGCTCCTTATTCTTTGTATGTATAAAGAATAAGGAAATAAATGTGGGCAGCCGAGACACTGGCCAGCGGACACAGGCAAAGTACGGTGAGGCACACCACCTTTACCTAACACTAGTGTCCCTAGCCTCAGTCCCAAGATCTCACACACCTTCAAGAATGGTGAGAGCTAGCAGGGAATGAGGATAGATTGAGAAGAAGAAGATGTATCTTACGAGAAAGAAGTATGCACCTCACATAAACACTCTAATAGCATAGCTTAACTTAGTAATTAGTATGGTAGAGGAGATGAGCATGCCATTGAATCTTGGCTCTTGGTTGGATTTGCATTCCATAGCCAAGAGTTGTTGGTGTAGGCCTATACTTCTCAATGCTTGGAGAAGGAGATGGAGTTCTTCGTGCACACATGAGTTGTGTCTGTGTGTGTGTGTGTAGCATTGTACAGCCCTCCCTCTCATCTTGGTCGACCCCTCTTGCTATTTTCTCATGCAGGTCTCCCATTGGCTTCTATAAAGCTTAGCCAATCACAAATTAGAAGCATAATTGATAGCCTTTTGACAAGTCCCCCTTTCCCCTTTTGTGAGAGCTTTAGGTAATTAAATAAGTCAATTAAACTCTCATTGGACCTCTTAGTCTTCTAGCCAATAGGAATCAGGCAAGCCATTGGACTGTTGGATGCTCATTGGACCCCTTGATAGACTGTCCAATAGTCTTTTAGGGAGCTTAATTTTTATTGGTTCTTTTATCAAGCATTTTTAAATTGATTAGACTAAATTTACTCTAGCCTAATTCTCATTGGTCCACCTCTATGGCCATCCAATAGGATTTGAGGGGAGATTGGGAGCAATTGGGCTGGGAGCCTGACATGTGTCCATTATCCCCTTTGTGTAAAGGGGGAGCTTTGGAGTGTGTGTTTCTTTCTCATCCCCTACAATAAGGGCTCTTGCCCCTTTCTTCCTAGGGATGTGGGAAGACTTCTTAGTCTTCCCATGACCATCCAATATTTCCCCTACTTTGGCCTTTGGACAGTACAATTAAAATTAGGAACTTTAGCCTATGGAAGTCTTAATGGGGTTGAACCTTAGGTCTTTTAAGCCCCATTGAAGGACATTGCTCTTTTGCAGACTGTTGCCCTTTGGATCCATATTTTCCCTCCTTTGGATCCCTGACAGAGACCGGTCTAGCAGCCTAACCAATATTATAGCTTTTACTCCCTTAGTACTTTCCTAAATTAAATGATCAGTTTAACATGAGAAAATTATTTGGGAGTATTACATATTAGTTTTGATGACATCTATGCTGGCCTCATCATGGGCCAGACTAAGCACCCAATACGTGGGAGGCCTACCAGTCCGGGTCCTTCTGTCCTTTGTTATGGACAAGTGGGGAGACGAGTGCCCCAAGCCCCTCCTGAAACGGATCCTCTACTTTGGCCTAAATGGGGCCAGCTTGACTAGTCAGATGGGTTCCATCTCATTGAGCGTTAAGGAGGCACACCAGATGTCCCCGTCAACTGACCTCATTGGATTTCAGAGAAGGTATTGGGGCACCCAATACTACAAGAACTCGCTCTTTTTCATGATATGGTGGGATCAATGAACTTGGTCTATCTTCCGTCCAAGACAAAGCCATACTAGAGAAGGCCAAAAGAGGAGTCTCTGTCGGGAAACCCACACAGCTTATACCACAATGGGTTGCTTACCTCTCATGATGGGTGTATAAGAAAAAGTACATGGCAGAAGATCCCGAGCCTAAATATAAGGCAAGATTTGTTGCTAAGGGATTCAAGCAAAAGAAAGGCATGGATTTTGATGAGATTTCCTCTCTAATAGTCAAGATGTCCATATTGCATATACTGCCCTGACTAATAGCCGCTAAGGACATGGAACTTTTCCAAATGGACGTGAAGACGGTTTTCCTTCACAAGGATCTTGAAGAGGATGTCTAAATGAAACAACCAGAGGGTTTTGAAGTCAAACTTGAGAAGCCTATGAGGGAAAAACTAGTGTGTAGATTGTGCAAGGCATTGCATGGCCTAAAAGAAGGCTCAAAGCAGTGGTACATAAAGTTTGACAAGTACTGCAGTCCCTTGTATACTCGAAAGTTAAACAATGGTTCACTTCTCATTTTCATACATTGTGTCGACGATATGCTCACTACCAAGAAGTATAAAGACAAGATTTCTATTTTGAAGAATTCGCTTAGCACTAGGAAGTTGTAATGCCAAGGGCATACCCAGGGGGACTCACAGACCTAGGCCAAGGGCTGGCTGCTACGTGTAGGCAGGGGATTCTAAATCTAGATGGTCAAGGGCCTATATAAAGGGTGCTAGGGCGGAGAATCCTCAAGGCATTTCCCTAGGTTCTCACACTAGTATAAGAGCCTCAGGCTATTCTTGGGAAAGGGGGGTGTGGTCCTAAATTTGAGGGAGTTTTTTGCATGAGCATGCAAAGCTGTGGAGGAGGAAGTTGAGAACCCCACGTACAGGGCCGCTAAGGTTGGAAGGGAGCAGAAGTTCAATCTTCACAAAACCACGGATAAAAGAGCTTGTTGGGAGCGTGTGGTTGTTGAAGAGAAAACCCGTCAAGGGCACAATGTCGGCAGAGCAACAGGGTGCTCTTTCTCTCTCTCTCTCTCTCTCTCTCTCTCCTCTCTCCTCTCTCTCTCTCTCTCTCTCTCTCTCTCTCTCTCTCTCTCTCTCTCTCTCTCTCTCTCTCTCTCTCTCTCTCTCAAACTCCTCTCGGTGGCTCTGCAGCTCGCTACCATTGCCAACACAAGGGTTTTTTTTAGTTTCCTTTCTCATTAGTGGGCACCCAAAACCAAAGGGTGACCACGCTTAAGTTATTTAGGGGCTGTACACACCCCAACCCCTTACCTACATAGTCAATAGAGCATACCACGAAAAACAAGCAGTATCCAGAAAGCAATCGTCATCAAATTTCTAATGATAATCAGTTTTGGATTTTTAGACCATCTAAAATCCCAGCACATATTGGGCAAAGGTAAGAAGTGCATAAAGGTGAAATTAATTCTTGCTCATCGTCTCACTTCCAAACCTTTAAAGGAGGGCTAAGGAAAGTGTGCAAGGCGGTAGTGTCGTTTTCGGCAAGTTATTAGAGTGCATTGGTTATAAGCTTGCATATCATGCACAACTTTGGAAAGGGACTTGAAGACCGTATAAGATGCAATCATGGAAATTCTTCCCATCTATCTACACGGCTATCCATAGGATAGAGCAGTCAAGGATTCCTAATGGAAGTGGGTATCTGTTGAAGATTCTTCGACGTATTGCGCGGCATAATAGTACATCCAACAAGACTCTAGGTACTCATGTTTAAGTTTCCACTTCAATATTGTATTGGTTATGCAATCATTTGCATTTTGTTTTGGGTTTATGAATTCCAACTTGTGCACTCATTGCCGCCCAAGGGGTTTGTTGGAATTTATCAAGCATGGATTGATTGTAGTTACAATAAGGATGTTATTGGACTTAGTCAATTCCATTTCTTTGCCTGGATTGGCAAGCATGGTTGATCATTCATTTCTAGAATTGCACGTGCATATGACTTGTGCATATACAATATGTTTGCACATCGTTTCAAACAAGCATGGTTTGTGGTAAGTTACAGCAAGGCTGTGAACCCATTAAGATGTTCTTCAATCGATGCAAAAATTGATACGCTATTATTGTAGCATCTCTACATAAGCAAGCACGACTTGAATTTGTAAGAGCAGGGTTGTGAATGGTTCACAAAGCATATTTTGTAGTTGGCAAGAACGTCCGTTGGATATGAACATATCCGTTCCATCCTGTTTATTTTTGGGACAAACTTATGCGAACAAAGGCTTCAATTTTAAGTACTGAAGGCACAAGCAAAGCTTGTGGCAATTACCATAAGCACCAATTTTTTTCCAACTACACTGGTAGCAAAGACCAAAGAGTGGTTCGAAGACCAACATCAAGTATTACAAAAGGCCTGTTGTTAAGCTTTCTGAAGGATACAAAGAGGTTCAGCATGGTCGGCTCTTTAAAGCCCCAAACACTGGCAAAAATCTCTCTTTCTCCATTTATGAGTTTGGGGTTTGAATTTTTGATGGGGCATGGCTCCTAGGCAACATGTTTCTACATTTAAGTTGATCAAGACACTGGTCCAAGGTGCACCATGGCTTCTACACATATGCAATATTCTGTTTAAGCCAACCATATCACAAGATGCTACGCTTTTTGATGCCAAGGGTGGAGGTTACAAAAAACAGGTAAGTACATTATATTTAAGTTTCAATTTTGAACTTATTTTATTTTGTAGTGTTTTGCAATGCCAATTTGACAAGAAAATGTTGCTTTGGTCAAGCGGAGTTTGGCAGTTAAATTGCATTTGATAGCAAAGCTTTAGAAGCTATCTCTTGTAATATTGGGCAATCTCCTGCTTCTAAATAAGCTGCATGATTCGGCTAGTCCTTTCCTCTAGGAAAGATGGACAATGCCGATTCTTTTGCTTTGACAATTGTGTGTCACTCAGAGCACATAGGTTTTGTTCTTTTCATCTTCTAGATGCACTTATGTGAAGCAAGGCTCCACTTTAGATCATTTGGCCTAGAAGCTTCCAATGTTTGGAATATGCTAGTAGCATACGAACTTGGGAAAAAAACTTGGCAACATGTCTACCTATTTTTCAATTGAAATTCAGTATGAACCAAGCCTCGAGGGCATACAAGGTACATCCGACAACTCTAAATTTCTCAGGATATATGGCTATGAGCCACATTCAATGCAAAGGCAATTACTCTCAGAGGGACCACAAGGTTAAACCATTTTAAGTTCTACTTGTATTTTCATTTGAATAAGATTTCTTTGTTGTGCAAAGCAAGGTGCTTTGACAAACTTACTGCGAAGTAAGGCTTCCGTTCCGTACCACAATACTATCCATTGATTTAAGATCAAGGATAATGGCACACCAGTTTGGCAATAAGAGGATATAAGATCATTATTATGGTTTGCAATGACCAACTGTGATGTATCCATGCCAATACACATTGTGCAAGGCATATATGGAATCTTCTCACATTGTGGAGATTGTCATTGAAGCCAAGGGCTTATCACACTATTTTTATGTTATGCATTCATGGCATGCTAGTATTGTGTACTCATTCCACTAAAGCATGGTTTACACTTCCACCATAATATCAGCTACTATGTTAAGAAAGAGTCAAGGGTGCTTGCTTGTGATTGTTGTATATAACTACAACGGCATGCAATTTCTATGCAGAAGGTGTTGGCAATACACATGATTCTTTTTTTGGGTAGCAAGTAGGCATGGCCTCTCTATCAAGCATATATTTCATGGGGGTGACATGAATATATTAAGAGAGCTCCTCAGTAGGTAATCTCTTCTTGCAAACCCAAGAAAATTGAACAATACTAATGTCTTTGGGGTGTTAGGAATAATTCTCTTCTATTCAAGGAGATATATGATCATTTTGAGATTTATTTATGAATAGCATTCCAACCATGACACAATCTACGCTTAGTTGCAACATTGATTATGTTTATCGAAGTAGTAATTGTAGGGATATGACCTAGCTAATATACAACCACTCCATAGGTGTTGAGGGTCATAGTTTGATCCCATCACATTTGTACTTTCAAGGAAAGAGTCCGCAATGTGCCAAGGGATAGTGGACAAGTTCAACTTTCCAAGTTGACTCCAATCACTAGTAGACACGATAGCTTATGTTGGTCACCGTTTTCTTCTCATTTTAGTAGTTTCCATGCAGAGTCTAACCAAGCGGTTTGGCAATGTAGATTCTAACCAAGGGCTTGGATTGCAAAGGCAACACCTAGGGTTACTAGTGCACTACTGCTTGATTTTCACTAATATTTCAATTAGTGTTACTAAGCCTTTTCAGGTAGAAGATGTGGTCATGTGAATTTCACTTCGGGTAAATGAAAACTATGTTCAACCTCCAAGTCCGTATATGCTTTGGTTTAATTTCATTTTTTAATATTCTTTGATTGATTTCTTCCAAGTAGGATATATAAGCTTCAATGATTTCGTCCATTTTGCTCTTCAGAGACATAACAAGGTAATGTATGAGCAAAGTATTTTGGGCCATAGTGTCCAAAATACATTTATGCATTATGCAGTTATGGACCTGCATGTAGTATTTTTTTTTGGCACATGTCGTCACATGAGGAGCAACATGGTCTAGGAACTCAAGGAGTTCATTTTAGCCAATGTGGAGCAAAGTTTATGAGGGCCCCTCTCACTCATGTCATTGAGTGTTTACAGTTACCTCCACACATTGTTACCATATACATGTGGTAGTGATGTGTGTGAACACAATAGGACCGCCGGGGCATTTTTTCCCTCTTTAAGAGGTTTTTCCCCCCGAGCATTGTATATACGCCCATCACTCTAGGGCTATCTATCTTTCCATTGCACACTCAGTAACACACTCTCTATTGTGTGCCTTGAGCTTCCTTCGTCTTGTCCAAGCTGTGTGTATTTCTCTGCAACCCTAATTCCAACAATTGGTATCGGAGTAGGTTATGTCCTCTCAGGCTTAGTCACCACCTGCTCTAGAACATGCCTGGTCACTTTCTCCGATTACAGTGAGGTTTGGCGAGCGTTTGCAGATCGACAAATATTTCGGGAAGCTCGTAGAGCTTAGTCTACTTAGATTTTTGATTCGACCTCATTTCGGCCTCCATTTCCACTACAAGCAGGTCTGCACATGCAATTTCATCCTTTTGTGCAGGAGTTCTGTCAGTGTCGATTTTTGCATAACAGGTGCCTTGTAGTCTTCTACGGTTTGTGCTATATAGCACGTGTTGTTCCCTCTCCGTTTCTCCTATTTTCGGCCAGCTTTCACATCAGGTGCAGCATTTACCATGGCTGACAACAACATAGATGTCTTCAAGATGTTTGCTGCTGAGGACAGGTTGGATGGGGACAATTACCCTATGTGGGCTTATATGATGCAACATGTTCTTGTGTCAAAGGGCGTCTGGAATAATATGCAGGGCATTGATGTACGTTCTAGTTCTGAGGATGTAGGCGATGTTGAGGATGTTGTCGGTCTTGCTGCAAGGATGCTGCTATAAGAGTTGTTTTGCCTACGGCAGAACAAGCTTGTTGGGATGTAAAGGATGCGCAGGCTCATGCATTGATTACGTTGTCTGTGAAGCGCACCATTGTTCCTCACATTCGTTCAGCAAAATCTGCAAAACAGGCTTGGAATATTCTAGTAGGTCTTTATGCAAGCCGCAATGAGGCTAAAATTGCTTTGCTGCGCAAAGAGCTCAAGTTGAAGATTATGCATGAGGAAGATGATATGGACACTTTTCTTGCTAGTGTCAAGGATATCAATGAGCAACTTTTTTCTGCAGGTGAAGTCATTTCACATAGTTCCCTTGTGCAAACTGTTCTTGATGCCTTACTAGATTCTTACCAGACTTTTGCTAGTACTTGGAGACTTATGACCCAAGGAAATCTTGAAGTTGTCAAGTTTGATGCATTATGCACATTGCTGTTGCAAGAGTCACTTTCCAGAAAAAACAGGACTAGACAGTATGCAATTGAACAGGCTTTTATTGCTTCTCAAAGAAAGGGTGGTAACAGTAATGTAGCCACTTCTTATGGTTCTACTGTGAGTGGCAAAACTTATATTCCCAATGCATCTGCTGGCAGCAATTCATCTGGAAATTCTGGTGATAAGGGCAAAAAGAAGATGCATTGCCATTATTATTACTTGATCAAGCAGTGTCCTAAGTTGAAGGCAAAAGAGGCTAAGAAGAAAGAGGGTGGTTCCACTGCAAATGCTGGTTCCACTACAAATGAAGCCATTGTTGAGTCTTATGTGAAAGGAGACTGTGTTGCTAATGTTGATGCAGAATGGGCTTTTAGTGCAGAGTGCACTTACAATCCTGCTGTCCATGATGCATGCTTGTCAGTTGCTGCAGATTCACATGTGTCAGGTTGCAGGTTGTGCATAGTGATGTTTGTGGGCCCATGCAAACTCGATCCTTGGGCAATTACCTTTACTTCGTGACTTTCATTCATGATTACTCTAGGCATGCATGGCTATTTCCGCTTAAAGCGAAGTCCGAAGTTTTTTGTGCTTCAAACAATTTATGGCTATGGCTGAAAATGTCTCGAAATGTACTATGGGCACCCTCCGCTCTGATCGAGGGGGGGAGTCTATGTCTCATGAATTCAATGCATTCCTGGCTAGTCGTGGGATAAAACACCAATGTACAGGGCCTTATACACCTCAGCAAAATGGTGTTGCTGAGAGGAAAAATAGGTCACTTATGGAAATGGCACGATGTATGGTCAAAAGTCAAGCTTTGCCGCATTCTTTTTGGCTTGAGGCTATCATGTGTGCAGTCTATTACTCCATATAAAGCATGGCATGATAGAAAGCCTTTTATTGAGCACATGCGTGTTTTTGGTTGTTTGGCATATGCTTTGGTGCCACAAACACAGCGAAGAAAATTGGATGATAAGGCTGTCAAATGTATTTGTTGTTGGTTATAGTGCTGAAAGCAAAGGTTACAGGTTGTATCATCCGCAAACAAAACGTATTCTGGTTTCACGAGATGTAGTGTTTGTGGGAGATTCTGTTCAACCCTTGCTGTCATGTACTAGAGACAATAATGTAAGCTCACAGGACATTTATGACACTTTGTTGCCTCTTTTTAGTGGTGGTAATACGAATGTAAGTTCCAATGAGGAAAATGTACAGCCTATGGGGGTTTCTGAAAATGCTACAGATTAGCCTATTATTGATGCAGCCGTAGGTGACGTACTTGATGAGGAAAGGGCTTAAAATGAGCAGGCTAGAGGTATGCCAAAATGGCCGGTGTACAATTTGTGTGACAGTAAATTGGATGCACCTGTTCAGGCTCTCGCCATGCATCTTATGCATCAGATTGTTATGCTTTGGCTGTGTCTAGCTTACCTGATGTTGAGGAACCTCTATCTTTTGATGAAGCACAGAGTTCAGAAAATTGGATGGCTGCCATGCAATCAGAATATGATGCACTTATAGAAAATGACACATGGACTTTATGTGATTTGCCTCCTGGCAAAAAGGCCATTCGTACGAAGTGGCTTTACAAGTTGAAACGCAAGCCGGATGGTGAGATCGATCGCCATAAGGCTCGACTTGTTGCAAAGGGTTATGCACATCAAAAAGGCATAGATTATGAAGAGACTTTTGCTCTCACTTGTTGTATGACTACTGTGTGTTTTCTATGTGCTTTGGCAGCTCATTTTGGTTGGGATGTACATCAATCAGACATTGTTACTACTTTCTTGAATGGTGACATATTTGAGGAAGTTTATGTAGCACAGCCTTGCGGTTTTGTCAAGAAAGGACAAGAGGACAAATTGCGCATGTAAGAAGGCTTTGTATGGGTTGAAGCAATCTCCTCGTGCTTGATATGGGAAAGCTGACACTCATTTGGTCAAACAAGGCTTTCGTAACAGTCCAACAGAAAGCACATTGTAGGTAAAGCGTGAGGGTGATGTACTTCTCATTGTGGTTCTTTATGTAGATGATTTGCTGATCACTGGACCAAATGAGAGACATATTGCTGAATTTAAGGCTGATTTGAATGCTACTTTCAAGATGAAAGATTTGGGGTTGTTGCATCATTATTTGGGCATACAGTATAAACAGTGTGATGGTGGTATTGCCTTGTGTCAGAATAGTTACATAGAGACATTGCTATGTAAGTTTGGACTTGAGGATTGCAAACCTAATGCCACTCCCATGGATACAGGTTTGAAGTTGAGTTTACATGATGCTGGCGATCCTGCTGATGTCACTCTTTATGGTACTGTTGTTGGCTGCCTCATTTATGTATGCAACACGAGGCCGATATTCAGCTTCCAGCCTCACAGGTCAGCAGATTTATGCATAGCCGAGGGTCTAAGCATTGGCAGGCTGTCAAGAGGATTTTTCGCTACCTTAGTGGCACTTTACATCTTGTCTTGTTTTATCCCAAGGGGGGATCATTGCCGCCAGACTTACATGCTTTTTCGGACTCAGATTGGGCTGGTTGTTTTGACACGCGAGTGCCCATAAGTGGTTTTTGTTTCATGTTGGAAGTTCATGTATATCATGGTTGAGCAAGAAGCTACCTACTGTGGCCACTTTGAGTTGTGAGGCTGAGTACAGGGCAGTATTCACAGCTATGGTTGAGTGTGTATGGCTCAGACGCCTTATGGCTGATTTGGATGTTGGACAGGACACTGCCAACACTATCTACACTGACAATCAAAGCGCATTGGCAGTTGCGAGGAACCCAGTTTTTCATGCTCGCACAAAGCACATTTAGGTGCATTGCCACTATGTTAGGGAGAGGCTCTCAGCAGGAGAGGTTAGCTTGGCTTATGTGCCAACACAGGACAACCTTACAGATCTTTTCACAAAGGCATTGTCTCATGAGAAGCTTGAAGCTTTCCACAAAGCTTTGGGCTTACTCCCCTTTCTGGACTGATCATGTCCTCAGGGCATGGCACTTCCCTTTACTCATGTGCCAGCTCTTGTTCACCGCATCACTCCAGGGGGGATTTGTTACCATATACATGTGGTAGTGATGTGTGTGAACACACTAGGACCGCCGAGGCATTTTTTTCCTCTTTAGGAGGTTTTTTCCCCTAGGAATTGTATATACGCCCATCACTCTAGGGCTATCTATCTTTCCATTTCACAGTAAGTAACACACTCTCTATTGTGTGCCTTGAGCTTCCTTCGTCTTCTCCAAGCTATGTGTGTTTCTCTGCAACCCTAATTCCAACACACACAAGTACATCTCGTACTCGAAGGATGTTCTTTTTTTTAACATCCTTATTTGAGATATATTCCACATGTGGAGCGTATGAATCTTTGGGACTGACACTGGCAACCATTATTTCAATTATGTGTCATGACAAAGACCCTAGGTGCTGGTCAAATTTGTTTATTAGACCATTGTGAGCACATTGTATCAAAAAAAAAATTAGTGGCCAGAGTTTTTTGGATACTTAGTAAGACTCGTTAAGGTTACAAGTATTGTTAAACAACTTTAACGGATGGTTGTTTATACACGCAACAAAGTTATGTTCTTTTATTATATGTACTCACACATTGCCATCAAAGACCAACTAATGAATATGTTTGTTTTTTGTTTGTGATCCCTGTTTACTAGTCATTTTAGAGGACTGCCTGTAAACGGTGGGGAAACACACCTCAACATGTCAGTTATCCAGAGAGGATATGCAATTGACAAGTGTTAATCTTGTGCCAATGGATATGCTAAGTGCATACCTTAGCACAAAGCAACCCCATTTAGGAGGATTATCTCTCTACGTGGATTTTGCTTACCATGAGACAACACAGGTTGCAACTAAGTTTAGCTTCTTCATGTTTAAATCAAAACACCGATTATGGTGGGGTTGTTTATGATGAAGAATGATATTGAGTCAAGGACTTATACTTTGCTGATGAGTTATGCCCATAAATTACTTTCATGGAAAGTGCCAAAAGGTACTCTTTTACATACATGTCAGTTACACTAACTCGTTTAGCATACTCAAGTGAGTTTTAAATGAGTCTATACACTATATTGGTGGATATAGACAGCTTACACAAGATGGTTGCAAAGGGACAAGAATGTAGAAAATCAAGATGTTCATCTTGATTTCATTGAACCTCCTACTAAAAATATTAATGTTTTTTACGATGCTATCACCACTTTTCTTTTGGAGGATGAAAACGCTTTCCAAGGGGGAGTAATGTAATGCCAAGGAAAAACCCGGGGGGGGGGGGGGGGGGTGTCTCACAAACCCAAGCCAAGGGCCCACTGCTAGGTGTGGAGAAGGGATTCTAAATCTAGATGGCCAAGGGCCTATATAAAAGGTGGTAGGGTGGAGAATCCTCAAGGTAGTTCTTGAGGTTCTCACACAAGCAGTGTAGCACATCTTGAGATATCTGAAAGGTATGACAGACAAGTGCTTATGCTTCAAGAATAGTTATGCATACATTATGGGCTACATGTATGTAGAATATGTGGATTTTGTAGATCATCGACGATCCACATTTGGCTATGTTTTCCTATTTGCTGAAGCAATCGTGTCATGGAGATTATGTCTCTAAAACAGTACGTCATCTTCCACCACAGAGGCAAAGTTTGTGGTAGTTTCTAATGCTAGCAAGGAAGCTGTGTGGTTAGCTCTCCTTGTGAGAGATCTTGGCATTACTCGGACTCTATTGTTGCATTGTGATAGTCAGAGAGTGGTTGCATTAGCAAAGAACCCCGTGTTTCACTTCAAGCTGAAACACATAGAAGTCCATTATCATGTGATACATGACATATTGGCTAGCAAACACATTCATCTAGTCAAGGTTCATACGGATGAAAACCCTGTAAATTATCTCACGAGAGCCTACCCTCAGATGAGTTTGCACATTGCATGGAGATGATGGGTGTAGGGTGAAGCCATTTGAATGCTTCATGATTGTATAGATGTACATACTTACATAGATAGCCACTTGGGCCACGTTGGCCTTTAAGTGGGAGATTCTTAGGGTTCAACCCAATTGTCCCGACACCCATCTTACTGATCATACTAACCTTATCTCTATTCATTGGTAATATAGATCAATAAGGAGTAGTGAGGCATTCTAATCCTCCAAACAATCTACATTCTCCTTATTGGTACAACACATCAAGCATGCACACATCCACGTACACACTCTTCACACTTTGTAGGAACCTTTATGAATACAAAGTCACCTTCTACAAAGGTAGCTTTTCTTCGTCTCTTATCAGCATATGTCTTAGCACAATCTTGAGAACTACGAATGCTTTCCTTTGCTGCTTCCAGCATATCATTCATTTCTTCAAGGAAATCCTTTATATATTAAATCTTCTCCTTCTCTAGGCCTACAACCATAGGATATTTCATCTACAAACCATACATCAACATGAATGGTGTAATCCAATCGCTGAATGTTTGGAACTGTTGTAAGAAAATTCCAAAATGGGTCAGTACTCTTCCCAGTTAGATTGCTTCTTACTGCCATAAGAATGTAACATATCCTCTAGGATTTGGTTAACCCTTTTGGTTTGATCATCAGATTGTGGATGATGTGTTGTACTCATGCTCAAATTAGTATCTCGCTTTTTGAAGACTTCCCTCCAAAATTCCTATCTCTATCTGACACTATACCTGCGGGCTGGCCATGTAGCTTGTAGAGATGTTCAATAAAGAGTTTTGTCAATTTTGACGTTTTAATCGTTTTCTTTGTGGCAATAAACTTTTCCATTTTGGTTAACTTGTCCACTACCACCTACACTAACTCATCCCCTCGATTAGTCTTGGGTAAACTGGTAATGAAGTCCATGGAAATGATTTTCCATTTCCCTTGAGGAATCTCCAAAGGATGGAGTTGTAAGACCGAGGGCCGATCTAAACACAGCTTGAGGGTGCCTATAAGAGGCTATGACTGGGTAGAGAGTAGGCATTAAGACTCACAATGGTATCAGAGCTAGAGCTATTTTTGGCAAAGCAAGAGTGTGGTCTTTTTATAGCAAAAGTTTGCATTCCATCATGAGGAAGAAAAAGGAAGGTAGTGAGAAGACATACTTAGCAAGGGGGAGGCTGCACAGGGGACCTACACAATTTTGCACGCACATGGCATTGTTGAGTTTACGTTGCGTTGCTGACTAGTTCACGTCACTGGAGCTTGTGTTCTTGATGTGCCCAACCAAGATTCGGGTTGGCCTTTCAAAGTCAAAAAAGTCAAAGGAGGGTGCCCACGGTCCATATCCCTCCCCATATTCTCCTCGGCTATGAAGCTAGAGAGCAAACAAGTAAAGGTAATTGAGGCAAGCTACGACAAGTGTTTGAATATTGACTCTCTGCAAATCTTTGCAAATTGTGAAAATTTTGCAAACTTCTGAGAATTTCAAAACATATATCTTTTGTTATTATTGATTTAGCATCCTCTTTTGATTGGCAAAAACGATGTCTACTACGAGTTGTGCCATTCAACTGGGTTCCTACTAGCCACACCTTATTGCTACCTATGAGTTGATAGCTTCTAAACGGCAGATTGGACGATGGACGTTTCAATATCGGCAAAGTTAGTGATGGGGTGGAATTTCTATAATTTGTGGTCGCCATTGATAATTGTATATATTTGGTAGTATTGAATTATTAAGGCTAATTCACTTCATAGTCGGGTACAATCTGTCCTTCGCAGACAATTTTCTCTAAGGTACATTTTTTCTCTTGTTAGCACAACAAAAAGTGGTCATGGATTCGAACATTGACATGCAGCATAGGCTTGATTTTGAAATCATACACAAGTTCTATCTATTGCTGCCCTGCGATTGGCTACTCTTATGGAGGGTACCCGCGCGGCAATGGGGTTAGATGATAGCTATGTTTGACATCCAAGAGTTTAAAGCACTGCAAACACCTATGATTGTTTTAGGTTTAATTTTGCAAAGTTGAATGAGAATGTCACCAAAATGTCTGATATGCTTGTGCAATTCATGCAATCGTCAGCCAAGGGCCAAGTTAATGATGAGTAAACTCAGGTTTCTACATCCCTCGTGCCTTGCGGGAGCACACCTGGTTTGCAGGAGCAAGGCTCAAATCTAGTCCATAGACCCTTGGACATACCTAGTGTCATCCAAGAAGAAAGTGACTTAAAGTCATGGAAAGTGGACGTACTCACTTCTTGATGGAAAGAATGTTTACAGAGGGACTACCTGATCCTATCGAAGAAATGGAGATCCCATCTTCCCCACGTCAAGGGACTGAAGTCCAAAAGGTGCCGTTAAACATTGCCAAATTGATGGATTTCATGTCTTCAGAAGTTAGAACCACCATCATGTCCAAACTATATAAAGAACCCGAGCTAGTCTCAGCTCTTCGAGCCTTCCTCAATGGGAACTGAAGTTTGGGCTACCACAATTTGCACAGATGGATGGAGCTGGGGAGATGCCAATAGAGGAGGAATACATAGATCCACAACCCAACCTAGATGAGAACCTTGTTATAGAAATACCTGTTAACAAGTTGGGAATACTTTGAGGGTGATGAATCCAATGCGACCATACCAATCACTACTAAGGGATTAACTGTGAAGGGAATCCTTGATGGGCGCTGGGGTTAGCATCGTGACTAAAAATTGCTGGGAAACTATGGGAAGACCTCACCTTGCGACCACAACTATAGTAGTGAAGATGGCCAATGGGTCTATTGTTAAACCTATTGGGATGCTAGAAGATCTCAAGATCAAGGTCTTTGGACATAAAATAAGGATTACCTTTATTGTTATGGATTTCTCCAAACACACTATGGCATCGGAGATGATCTTAGGACGTCCTGTCATGAGGGAAGCAAAAATGGTGCATGACTGGTCTAAAAACCATGTCGCTTGCAGTTCCAAGATTCTGTCATTCGAGTGGATCTTGTGACGGGTCGAGCACATCCTCTAGGAAACAGGTTTATAATTGATCATAGATCTGACACCACAGTTCACTCAGCCCCATTGCAGTATTGTTACACGTGTAAAGCGGACACTGATGTTGGGGAAGATTCTCCTTATATGGATGTACTACCTGGGATGACTGAGTCGGACAATGTGGATTGGGTCCACCTAGCAGCAACCATAGACACTTGGGGAAATAGGGGGACGACCTGGGTAACACTTGAGGGGGATGAAATACCACCACTTGTACCCTTAAATATGCTACAAGCAATGCATATAGCTTCTGACAAGACTCATCCTAATATAACAAAGAAAACATACAAGTGGGTCCCTAAATCTTCTTTAGCGACCATAGCTAGTGCTAAAAAACAGAAGACTTGTAAGAAACGTACCATTCGCTCCAAGAAAAATAAGAAAACGTTGTGTTGGATTCCTAAACAACTATTGAAAGCCCAAGGCTACTATCAAGGAAATGATCAAATCTGGGTGCCAAAACTTAGATTGTGTTCTTACCTGTCACCTGACACATGTGAGCCCAATCCTGTAGCTCCAAAACAAATTGACAATCACGGAAAGAAAAAAATACAGAATGCTACACACCCGCTCCAGAGCTAGTTTGGGTACCGAAGAAAGGACGATTTGGTCCACCTAGCTCAAGAAGGGGGGAGTCCCATGAAGCTTCTAGCTCCTCATGTAATGCATCCATAGAGGTAAAGCTTCTCCACAACCTCCACCTAGAATTGTGGACCTCCATAAAGCTACAAAGGAATCCACACCTCCCAGTTTTCAAGAATCACCTGATGAACCACTTCAAGTTCGATCCTGGAGAGTACCTTACCAGCCTTGCAACTTGACGAGGCACCTAATGTAATAGAAAACTATTGGCAAAAATCCTCACCTATTACCAACTGGAACAATTGGTTTCAAAGGGTGACAAGCTCATTTCAAACGGTATGATCTACCCAAGGAAGGGGGAGTGTTTGCTGACATCCATCATTCACTTGCTTCCCTCCCGACCTTCCTCCCTGACCTCTCAATCACCAATCTTAGGGAATGTACATATAAAGCCTTATACTCACAAAAAAACAAAAATAATAAAGAGCAAGAGCAATTAGCGAAGGAGTATGCACAATAAAAGTCAAAACATTGACCCAGACCTACACATTCACATTCGGTACATTGAAACAGAAACCTATATCATAAAACACCTATGATCCTCATCACTCAAGTGATGGAGGGTAGGTAAGATTAGTACGATAGGAGTGTTTCCGTTTTAGAGTTGAGTGATTAGCAAAGTTCCTTTTTCCCACTGATGTGCCTCCTAGAGGTATTGTTTGTGTTTCCTAATGTGTACAGGAACGTGTTGCTGTTGTTAGGAATTGGACCTTCATGGGATCTTTCTCTCATTCACACTTCAAATCAAGCACGACCATCGACACAAACAGGTGTTTCTTATCCATTAGCATTGCCCCTTATCTTTTTGCATCCATGTTTGTCTGCTTTGATTGTGATTGGTAGCATAATATTCAGCGCATTTTCTTAGTACCAAACATTAAATTCAATGAATTTTTTGTCATAATCACTTGTCTAGATTTAAAAACCAAGCAGTCCGACTAAGCTAGTTTGACCAATCTAGGTGTTAGAGATCTTCTCTTAATACCATGGGGAATGCCTTCCTAATAATCAATGGTTACTTAGGTTCTTAATCCGATTTAGGCAACATTGTGTGAAATGTACTAGCGCTTTCTAGTGGGCTTAGTCTCTATTGACCTTTAGCTTAAGTATTATAAAGGGAGTTTACTAGTGTGATGAGCCTGGGGAGGTGTAACACTGTTATATGACCCCCCAAAGTTACAAAATTAAAATGTTGAAAATGAACAAACAAAAAATCAAAGTGCCACAATGTAAAATCTTAAGCTGGAAGAGAAATTTCAGCTTGATTGGGTACTTCACTCACATGTATCGCCTATGGTACTAGAGCCCTAGAGGTTCCCAATGTGGGCGCTTTTCCTTGAAAAGCAAAAAACCCAAGGCATACAAAATAAGCACACACATCAAAATTGAATCACTCACTGTGAAAAGACTTTGGGGGTCAAAGAAAAGGTAGGTATTAGTCAGGCGATGATTTCATGAGAAATTCCTTTTATCGTAGCTTAACTACAAGGTCTTCTAGGTATAGCCCTCTAGTCAGCCCTCGAACATGAAATACTTGGCTCTCGCGATTAAACAACTTAATTGACCAGAGAAAAATTAAGAAGCTTACCCATGGTATTAATAGTCGATCTCTAGTGCCTTTCGACCGTTAAATTAGCGACCCCAGACTTGTTTAATTTTTTACCTTTACATCTGTTTATGCATTTGATTATATTGCAATTTAATATTTATTGCTGACAAATGGTTTAAAATTCTGTTACCAATCACATTGTTTGCCTACAACTGCATATGCTTTTTAATTCTATATGAGAATGCAATTACTGTGCCAATGTTGTTTGATTTTGCAGTGATTGAAGAAGGCTAAGGACATTCATCTCAAATGCTCTTCCACCTCGACGAACGAGCTTCAACTCAATAGCTTCCGAGGACGGAATCTACATCAAGAAGGGGGGCATGTTAACCCTCACGGCTCACGGACACCCTATCACCTACGACGGACGTTGTAACCTACGGCGGACATTGTATTATTTATTTGGTAGAGTCAGGTACCGGGCTTGTCGGTCCAATAGGAAAAGGGTAAGAGTGATCGTCGATGAGAGGCGCACTCTAACTGGAACATTCAAGGGATTAGTTGGCTAAGCATGGGCGCTCAAGTGTGAATGGGGTGAGCTCATATAAAAGTCAACTAAACCTAAAATTCACTCATTCTCTCATTGGTGCAATAGAAGAGTGCTCTTGCTCCATCTCCATCTTCTTCTTCTTCATCTCCTTGTGTGTGTGTGTGTGTGTGTATGCGTGTGTGTGTGTGTGTGTGTTGTGTGTGTGTGTGTGTGTGAGAGAGAGAGAGAGAGAGAGAGAGAGAGAGAGAAGAGAGAGAGAGAGAGAGAGAGAGAAGAGAGAGAGAGAGAGAGAGAGCGATCGAGCATTGCGATGACGGCATGGCGGCGGCGAAGCGGTTGAGCGCGCGCGAAGCGGCGGCTCCTTCTTCTTCGCGGTGAAGAATCCTCCACGAAGCAAGCGTAGAGCTGTGAGTGACCACACCATCGCCTTCTTTGAGCTTACTAGTTTAGGCTTGTTGTGTGCTTGGAGCCATTTGTGGCTCGCACATGGTGTATCGGCAAGTTCCTTGCATTGACACGTGCGACATACGCGCACAACTGCACATAGATGGTGGTGTAAGATAGAGCAAGATAAGCTAGTGCCTAAGACTTGGGTAGATTTCAAAGTGATGATCATTGGATAGTTTGTGCCTAGTGATGAGCATAGTTGCACACTTGATACATGGTTCTTTTTATCCTAGATGAACATGATCGTACAAGAGTATGCGGGTAAGCATCATGAAGTTGTTTCAAACATGTCTCATCATATTTTTGACTTTTTGCAAGTGCAAGAATTTTCTTTGAGGCCTCTTGTGCACAAAGGAAAATTTAGTACACTGAATGAGGCCATTTAATCTACTCTTGTGTTACAAGATGGCAGAATGGGTCTGGACCAACCTAGCCACAGATCCTCATGGAGTAGGTTTCCACATCCCTCAATCCTAGTACATGTGCAATAAGGCACTCTCATATGCGTGGGAAGGAAGCCAAGGATCCACATATGATCACTTGTCTCATGTATTGAAAGGAAAGTTTCTCGCATGATAGAGAGAGAATTTAATCATTTAGTGCTGACCCCGCAACAAAGGAAAAAGTCCATGAAGGAAGGATTATGCTATGGATGTTTGGGCAAGCATAAATTAAAAGATCACCTAAATGATTGAATCCCCAAGAAATCTAAAATGATGGAGCGCAACACGGTGTTGAATCCTCAGAAGTGAGATAGGATGAGAGAGAAGAAGAAGATCTACATTGATGACTTGAATTCTCCTCAAATAAAATTTTAACCATGTCTATAGCAAAGATACTTGCCTCCAGGTGCATAGAGGGGATATTAATTCTTAGATACTACACTTATTTTCATGAGTGGATGTGTGGAAGGAAAATGTCATAAAATATTATATCTAACTTTACCAAATGATTTTTCATATTAAACTGGTCATTTAATATGGGACGATAAAAGGGGAACAAGAGTTAGGATATAGATATGTGCTTCTAGATCTATCTCAATAGGGGACCAAAAGGAGAAATGGTTGCATCTCAATAGAGGTCCAAAGGAGACGGTCTACCAAAGAGCAATGTGCAATAAGTGCTTCTAGACTTACCTCAATAGGGGACCAAGAGGAGAGATGGTTACATCTCAATAGGGGTCCAAAAGGAGGTAGTCTATCAAAGAGCAACGTGCATATAATGGAGCTTAAAAGATCTTAGGGTTAGCTTCATTAAAGACCTCTAGAGGTTAGTGTTAAAAGTCCTTAGACCTTAGGTAGTGCTTGAGGTGGGAACCCGGCCCAAGCTTGAGGTGCTTGTCATGCTTGGTGACTAGCGTGCTTGAGGTCCTTGTCATGCTTGGTGACTAAGGTGCTTGAGGTGCTTGTCATGCTTGATAAGTAAGGTGCTTGAGGTGCTTGCTGACTAAGGTGCTTGAGGTGCTTGTCGTGCTTGCTGACTAAGGTGCTTGATGTGCTTGTCATGCTTGATGAGGAAGTTTCTTGAGAAGCTTACCATGCATGGGAGGTAAGGTGCTTGAGTAAAAAAGAGACCCTTCAAATGAGGGGGAAAGCCCCAAAGTTAGGAGAATCTTTTTCTTAATCTCCCACTCACCCAAAGGGCACCCCCTTTCTCAAGGGGCACATGGACACATGTCAAGCTCTCCCTATGCTTAGCCACATGGTGTGCTTGAATCCAATTAGTTGGGCTAAAGAGGGGCCAATGAACTTCTAGTTCAATTCAACAAATATCTAGATATTTTCAAGTTCTCTCTCTCAAAGGGGTAAGGAGGACACTTGTCCAAAGGCTACCCATGTTGTTTGAAATGCATTGTGCATGTGATTGGCCAGGCTTAGAGGGGTCCAATGAGCTTCAAGCTTGAGCTACAAGGAGGGGTTGACCAAAGCAAGCAAGGGGTGTGCTTGGTGGTATACACTCTCACACACACACACACCACACACACACACACACACACACACACACAACACACACACACACACACACACACACACACACACACTCTCTCTCTCTCTCTCTCATTTTTCACACATTCTCACTTGGTGAAAGTGGAAGAACTCCATCTCCTTCTCTCCAAGCTTGTTGAGAAGTTGAGAGCCTACACCAACACTCTTGGAATGCAAATCCAACCAAGAGCCATGCTTCAATGCTTAAGCTTGCCATCTTCTCCATCTTCATTACTATGCTATTATGCTATGCTAAGCAAGAAGAGTAATGATAAGTGAGGAGCTTTTCTTTCTCCTATGAAGATTCTTCTTCCTCTTCCCTACCCTCATTCCTCACTAGCTCTCTCCACCTTCGAAGGTGTTTGAGGCCTTGGGACTGAGGCCGGGGATGGTTAATGCTTTTTACAAAGTCTATGTTATGCTCGTGATGCATGAAGCTTTCCATCTTCATAGCATCACCAAGGTCACAAGGAACAAAGATTGTATTATACCAAGTCTCTCTTTATGGGAGAATCTATAATACAAAAGCCTAATGGAGGGGGGACCGGCTCCACATAAATACGATCCTCAACTGTTGTCAAGTTCTCTAATTCTCTCTCTCTATCTCTCTCTCTCTCTCTCTCTCTCTCGCAAAAGTATTATTCATGCCAAGTTAGTTAAGTATAGTGGTTAATGTTGCTACCTCTAATTAAGTTCACCCTCTATGTTCTCAAAGTAGTCTCACAAAAATGCTCTCTTTAATTCTCATAATTCCTCTATTCTCAAAGTTCATAGGCCATTCCCATTAAAGAAAGCAAGTGTAGGTCTTTATAGGTTCC
>NW_028221436.1:1313959-1330642 GCF_014529385.1 Adiantum capillus-veneris
CAGGAGAAAATATTTCATTGAAGTCAATACCTTTCTTTTGAGAAAAACCTTTTACCACAAGCCTAGACTTGTACCTTTTCTTCCCACCTTCTTCTTCCTTTAGCTTGTACACCCATTTGTTTTGAAGTGCCCGCTTACCTTTAGGCAACTCAACCAACTCCCATGTTTGGTTGCGATGTAGTGAGTCCATCTCCACTTGCATGCTCTTCGTCCATTCTTCTTTGGATTCATGTTGCATAGCTTCTTCATATGATTCCGGCTCTCCAGAATCTGAGATCAAGAGATGGTTGAAGGAAGGAACAAACCTTTCTGGAGGTCTACTTGCTCTTGTAGATCTTCGGGGAATAGGTTGAGGCTCCTCATTTGGTTGACGTTGTTGCACATTGTCACCGTTTGCAGTCCTTGAGTCTTCACCGTCCTCAAGCTCCATGTACTCATCACCTGTTTCTTTTGTTTGTTTTCTTTCCAAGTAATCTTTGTACATATTTTGTTCGTTAAAAATTACATCCCTACTCCTTAAGATTTTACCATCTTCAGGATTCCATAGGCGATACCCAAAGTCTCCTTCTCCATAGCCAATGAAGAAACACTTTTTGGACTTTGCATCTAACTTTGATCTTAGGCTTCTATCTATGTGCATGAAAGCCTCACACCCAAACACTTTGAGAAATGCATAATTCACCGGTTTACCTGTCCATGCCTCTTCTGGAACTCCCCCATCCAATGCCGTTGAGGGTGACCGATTGATTAAGTACACAGACGTACTTACAGCTTCCGCCCAAAGCTCAAGCGGTAGGCCTGCATGTAGCCGCATGCTTCGTGCTCGTTCCATGATTGTCCTGTTCATCCTTTCCGAAATCCCATTTTGTTGAGGTGTCCTTGGGGTTGTCCTTTGCCTCCGAATGCCATTGCTAGCACAAAAGCTTTCAAAAGCTTGGCTGCAATATTCGCCTCCATTGTCGGATCTGAGGCATTTAACCTTGGTACCTGTTTCATTCTCCACAAAGGCTTTCCACCTTTGAAATATGGAAAATACATCGGATTTATTCTTCATGACATAAACCCATGTTTTTTCTAGTCGCATCGTCTATGAATGTTACATAGTACAATGAGCCACCAAGTGATGGTGTACTTGCAGGACCCCAAACATCAGAATGAACCAACTCAAGTTTTTTATTTTTTCTTTCATTTCCTGATTTTTGAAATTTTACCCTCTTTTGTTTACCATAAACACAATCTTCACAGAACTCTAAGTCCACTTCTTTCAAACCTGGTAGAAGCTTCTTTGTTTGAAGGATTTGCATTCCTTTGGCACTCATATGCCCAAGTCGGTAGTGCCACACCGCACTGTCAACTTCTGTAGTTGCTGCACAAGCTGAAGGTTGCGTGCTAACAGTACACAAGTAAAGTGTACCGACCTTTTCACCCTTGGCAACCACCAAAGATCCCTTTGAGATCTTCCACCGTTTGTTTCCGAATGCAATGTTGTGACCTTCATCGTCCAATTGTCCTGTAGAGATCAAATTTTTGCGAAGAGAAGGAACATGCCTAACATCTTTAAGCTTCCATTCATTTCCGTTAGCAGTTTTGACAGAAACTGTACCTTTGCCGACAATCTCACAAGCTTCATCATCTCCCAAGTATACATACCCAAAATTACCTTTGGTGTAGTCTTGGAAATGTTGCTTGTGTGGTGTCGCATGGAATGAAGCCCCGGAATCTACTATCCAGGAATTAGACACATTGTCTAATGAGAGAATTAGAGCATCTTGCTCTACTTTACCTGCCACATGGCCTCCGATGTTGGCTTGTTGTCTTGAGACTCTGTCTCCTTCTTCTTCTTGGACCAGCAATCCTTCTTGACGTGGCCCTTCTTGCCGCAGTTCCAACATTCAAGAACTGACTTTGGCGTGATCCGCCTTAATGATAACGTGCTTTTCACTGAACCTCTATTTGAAGATTGGAATGTTCCCTATACGGATCGGCAATGACGTGATAAAGCAGCTCGTGGTATATTCTTTCTGCTTTTACTGATTCCTTTTGCTTGATATGTATGAACTTCGTACTTCCCACGACGTATGGAAGTACCTTATTGCAAAATTTCAGAAGAAATCTGTTACAGAAATACTTTATTTGAAAGGGTTGCTTAACAAGTGACAATATGAAGTTGGTACTGCCATGACGGGACATATTGAATCTTTCAAATCTATTATTAATCAACTTGCTGCTGCCGGTGATCCTGTTCCACAAAAGCAACTGATTACACTTCTCCTTGATACGGTGAAGGACTCTTCTTATGATAACATTGTTACTATTCTCTCTAATAAAGATGGTCTTGATTTCGACCAAGCCTGCATGTCTTTAATTGAATACTCTCAACGTCAAGAACGTCGTAATGCTAGTCATGATATAGCTATGATTTCACACGAGGAGAGTGAGTCACAAC
Source organism: Adiantum capillus-veneris (assembly GCF_014529385.1). Classification (NCBI taxonomy): domain Eukaryota; kingdom Viridiplantae; phylum Streptophyta; class Polypodiopsida; order Polypodiales; family Pteridaceae; genus Adiantum; species Adiantum capillus-veneris. The sequence continues at coordinate 1,316,406 of NW_028221436.1, forward strand.
AGATGGAACGGGCTTTTTATGCTCGAAGGCGTCCATTTCAACGAGGAAACCGCAGAGGTGGCCGTTGCGGTAATATTTCTCTCGTCTCAAATTTCCTAATAAGCAATGTTCTTACTGCAACAGAAATGGCCATACTGAAGATGATTGTTGGGCACATCAATATGATGAAGAACACAATATTACCACAAAACAACCACGTTTATCTAGAGACTCTTCTTCTTCTTCTTGTGAATATTGTGGACGATCTGATCATCCCACTCATATGTGCTATAAGCGTCGATTCGACACAGATCGGAATAGAGCATATGCTACTGAACATCGAAACAACATTGTACCAGAAACAAGCTGCGTCCTATGTTCAGTTGCTCCAGACAGAATACTTCATGTACGCGATGGATCACTTTTTATTGTCGATTCTGGTGCTACAGGAAATATGACATATCAGTCTAAGTGGCTCCATAACTATCATCCACTGCCAGTTCAACGTGTTGTTTATCTTGCTGATGATACTACTTGTCAAGTAAAGGGTATTGGAGACTTATATCTTGGTACCTTATCTTCTTCCACTCGAATTTTGCAAGGAGTATTACATGTACCAGATCTTCAACGTAATCTTCTTTCAGTTGCTAGACTTGTTGATCTTGGTCTGTTTGTTGGATTTGATCATACCAAATGCCGAATTGAGAAAGATGGACAGACTATAGCCACTGCTCCTCGAAATGGTAATTTGTTTGAACTCTCTCTCAACGATGCTGTAGCAAATGTTGTCACTGCTCCAGGTGATCATGATTGCAAAGTATGGTATCACCGTTTTGTTCATGCTGATTTCTCAAAACTCCTTGATCTTCAACGTCGTGATCTTGTTCATGGCATGGATCTTAAAGCCCATCCTCATATGGGAATTTGTGAATTTTGTGCTCTTGGGAAACACAATCGCAAACCCTTTCCTCTTTCAAATACAACTCATTCTCATGACATATTGGATCTTGTTCATACTGATATATGTGGACCTCTACCTTCTTCGAGATCACAATATCGCTACTTCATTACTTTCATTGATGATTTCTCAAGGTATACGACTGTATTTCTACTTAGACAAAAATCTGAAGCCTTATCTGTTTTCAAAACAATTCCACAAGGCTGCGGAACTTCAAACTGGTCGTCGCCTTAAGAAGCTTCGTAGTGACAATGGAGGCGAATATGTTTCTCGAGAGTTTGTGAGTTACTGTGCTGACAGTGGAATTCATCATGAACACACTATTCCATATTCGCCTCAACAGAACGGAGTTGCTGAACGAAAGAATCGCACTATTCTCAATGTTGTAAGATGTATGCTGATTCATTCTGGCTTATCTCGTGTTTTTTGGGCTGAAGCTACTTTGACAGCAGTATTTATTCAGAATCATCTTCCTACTACTGCACCCTCTGGTAAGATACCCATCACAGCATGGACAGGTGACATTCCTTCTGTATCTCATTTTCGAACCTTTGGATGTATTGCTTATATTCATGTTCCCAAAGAAACACGACCAAAGCTTGATGCTCCTGGTCTTAAAGTTATTTTTATTGGATATTCTGACACTTCCAAAGGCTACAAATTCTATGACCCTTCCTCCAAGAAAGTAATTGTGAATCGTGATGCTACTTTTAACGAACAGCTTATGGGAGGCTCATGGTCCATGGAAGATTCTGATGATACTAAATCATTGCTTCAAGCTTTTCCATTTCTTTCAGAAGATGAAACTCTTCCTATAGAGAAACTTTCCTCTTCACAACCATCCATTCCGAATGTCGCCAATGATGATATTGATATTTTTGTTGATCTGCCTATTGATTTTGAACATGGCTCATGTCATGTTTATGATGACGATATTGCTGATAATGATTTTTGTACTTCCGAAGATCCCATTACTTATGATGAAGCTATCTCTTCACCACAAAAGGATCAATGGCAAGAGGCTATGGAAGCAGAGTACGATTCTCTTATCTCTAAAGGTACATGGATACTAACTGAATTACCTCCTGGTCGTATAGCTATTAAATGTAAGTGGGTGTATAAGACAAAAGTAAAAGCAGATAGATCTTTTGACAAGTTCAAGGCGCGTTTAGTTGCAAAAGGTTATTCCCAAGTAGCTGGTGTTGATTATCAAGATACTTTTTCACCAGTTGTTCGCATTACAAGTGTTCGAGTTTTATTGGCATTTGCTGTTCAATTTGATTTAGAAGCTCATCAAATGGATGTGCGAACTGCTTTTCTTAATGGTGACTTGGAAGGAAAATTTATATGGAACAACGAGAAGGGTTTGTTATTCCAGGTAAAGAAGACCTTGTTGCTCAACTCCATAAGGCACTATATGGTCTCAAACAAGCTTCGCGAGCCTGGTATACAAAATTTGATCTTTTTCTCACCTCTAAAGGATTCATCTCTTGCTCGTCAGACCCCAACTTATACATAAAACGCCAAGGTAGCAGTTTTGTGATTCTTGCTCTTTATGTGGATGATACCATCCTTGTTTCCAATGATTTGGGATTTCTTCAGCAAGTGAAAAAGTTATTGTCTTCTGCATTTGATATGGTGGATCTTGGAGAGATTCACTCGTATCTTGGGATTCAAATCCAACGGAACCGTACAAAAGGTATTTTATTCCTTCGACAGTCAAATTTTATTGCAGATACTATTCAAAAATTTGGTATGGAATCTGCACATTCAGCCAACACACCTTGTCTTGCAAGCTCTACGAAGAACACTTCTGACAATGGCGGTCAACTTGTCACAAATTGACCTTATGCTAACTTGATTGGATGTCTTCAGTTTGTTGGCATGAACACTCGTCCTGATATTCTGTTTTCTGCTAATTATCTTGGACAACATCTTGCATGTCCTTCTCTTAAGCATTGGTCTGCTGCAAAGCGTGTGTTGAAATATTTGAAAGGCACTACGGATTTTGGTTTAGTCTATCGACGACAACTCACATCGGATTCTATGCAATCTCTTTCTCTTTTGGGTTACACAGATGCAGACTGGGCAAGCTCACATTTATCTATGCGATCTACTAGTGGAAATTGCTTCTTTATAAATGGTTGTCTTGTTTCTTGGACTAGCAAGAAACAACGTTGTGTTGCAGTTTCTACGATTGAGTCAGAATATGTTGCGGCATCACTTGCAGCTCGTGAGTTGATTTGGCTTCGACAAATGCTGGTTGATATTGGTCACTCTCCTCTTTCTAGCACACCCTTGGGGTGTGACAACCAAAGTGCTATTAGTCTTGCAAAAGACTATGTTCAACATAATAAGTCAAAGCACATTGCTGTCCATTATCATTATGTCAGGTATGAAGTACGCAAAGGAACCATTATGGTTGAACACTGTCCAAGTGACCAGATGATTGCAGACATTTTGACCAAAGGCCTCAACGAGTCACGTTTCATCCTCTTGCGCTCGGAGCTTGGAGTTGCTTCGACCTCACTCTTTCTAGATTAGCTTCTTTGCTATTGTAATAGCTTTGTACATATGACATTGTAATCTTTTAGGTACCATGCACTATGCACACTCCACATTTGCACATTGTGATCTCTAAGTCACTTGAATATTTGTACGTAGATGCACAATTCACTTTCACATCATCATCGCTGGTTCATATTTTCACATTGTATAGGGGCTTGGGTTTTTCCCTTGAACTCCCCAAGGTTTTTTTCATCCAAAGCTAGAGACCTTTGTTTGAGTGGGGGTGTTGGAGCTATATATGGCTCACTCTACTCAACTTGGTCTCACCTATATATTTGTATCTTGTCCTCAATATGAATCAGTTTTTGGAGCGTATATGGTGTGTCTCTTGTCTCGTCTCTCTCTCTTTCTCTCTGCATCTCAGCCCGTTCCATCTGTTGTGACTCAGTCTCCTCTTATGAAATCATAGCTATATCGTGACCAACATTCCGACGTTCTTGACATTGAGAGTATTCCATTAAAGACATGCAGGCTTGGTCGAAATCAAGACCATCTTTATTAGAGAGAATAGTAACAATGTTATCATAAGAAGAGTCCTTCACCGTATCAAGGAGAAGTGTAATCAGTTGCTTTTGTGGAACAGGATCACCGACATCAGCAAGTTGATTAATAATAGATTTGAAAGATTCAATATGTCCCGTCATGGCAGTACCAACTTCATATTGTCACTTGTTAAGCAACCCTTTCAAATAAAGTATTTCTGTAACAGATTTCTTCTGAAATTTTGCAATAAGGTACTTCCATACGTCGTGGGAAGTACGAAGTTCATACATATCAAGCAAAAGGGAATCAGTAAAAGCAGAAAGAATATACCGACGAGCTGCTTTATCACGTCAATGCCGATCCGTATAGGGAACATTCCAATCTTCAAATATAGGTCCTTCAGTGATAAGCACGTTATCATTATCCGTATCAACAGGCTGAGGCGGACAAACACGATTTCCAAGAGCAACATCGGAAAGTTCATCGCCTTCAAGAATTAAGAACATCTTTGCTTTCTAGCCTGGAAATCCTTGACCTTGTGAGTAGCACAAAATGGTAACCATCTTTTTGCAACATTTTTCAACCTACTCAACGTCCTCTTCCTCATATGTGTATATATTTTTCTACACTATTAAGTTATCTAGAGTAAATTCCCCCTCTTCGTTTAACCTTTGTGGCGACACATACATTGTACTCTCCCCAAAAATGTCACCTTAGTCATATATTTATATTACCACGCTTTTCTTTTTTGTTTTGTAAATAAAAGTAAGCATACAATAACCAACTATCTATCCCCAAACTTTCTTACCTCTTGTGAATTAGTAGTAGAAAAATAATATATCCATCCTCCATCCCATATAGATAAATTACCATGGAAATCAACTCTCCACTTGTCTTTACCAAAGATTATGGTCCATCTCTACAAGTCTTCTATGCCCCCTACATAGGTGGCCCAATATCTCTTAAGAATATACATATAGTTTTTCTCTTTTCAAAAAGACTCCAATTGTATATTCTTTTCACAAGAAAATAATGTTGGGCCCTCCTCTATTTGTTTAAGCATCATAGCCTTTTGAAAAGGCATGATTCCCCTTGGATGCATACAAGCAAAGGGCCCATACAAGAAGACTTGGAAGCAAAAGGTTCCCTAGCCTAGTGTGGACCTTCCAAACCGAATTCCTTGGTGCATGGGCGTGAATAATAGTCCAAATTCATATCAAACATGTTGAGAAGGTCAAATTTTCCTTTTGAAGCATGTCATTCCGAGCTACAGGTAAAAAGTTATGGTCAAAATAGTGTAAATCTATCAGATTCGCAGCAAAAGGGAACTCTAAATCAAGTAAATCAAGAGAGTGAGATCTTATTTTTCCCCTACTCATATTCTAGAAGAGAAATGAGTGTTCAAGGTCACTTGCATGTGATGGGACCAACCTAAAGATGCTTTCTAAATGCCAAGACAGACAAGTTGAGATACCCCGCAGGAGCCACTGTAGGGCCTCATGGTGGGGCCCAGCTACATTATGCACCCTGTGGAGCCTTCATGGTCTAAAATGATATTTTTGGTGAATAAATAGTCCCTTTTATGTCCAATATTCAATGAGTGGTCAAAGGACACTTAATTAGGGCTAATCACTCACCCTAATTAAGTGTAGCATAATCCCACTCCTACACAACTATAAATAGCCCCCCTTGGAGAGACTCAAGGACACACACCTATATTTTCAACTTCATGTTGTTTCTTGATCAATAATAGATAAAACCCTAACTCTCCCTCTTTCACATCCTCCCTCCTAACCCTCCTCTTTGGAGGAAGTGCAACTCTATCCTCCACTCTTTCTATTCTACAATCTCTTACTCCATCAATCCAATAAATCATTTGTAGCACCTCAATAACTTGTAAATACATCATGATCTCTCTCATGAGTATGTTAGTGATCATTAAATCATCTTCAAAACTTTCAAGTGTCGCAATTCGTGATGGTTAGCCAGCGTCGGTCCTCCCTTAAAAGGTTAGCCAGCGTCGGTCCTCCCTTAAAAGGTGTGCGAGAAATCAAGTAAGTGTTCTAATCTCAATTTACCATTGGTTTGTTTCTCCACACTTATTCAATTGGTCTAAAGAAATTTCTCACTCCAACTCTCTTTTGCTTCATTACATATGCATGTGGCTACCTCTCATGGTGATTTTATTTATGTCACGGCATTGCATAGATGGAGATGAGCTCTCTATGCAAAGTGTGTTAGTTTGTAAGTGATTCTCTTGTGTGTTTGAGAGGAAAGTCTTGTGCGCATGATTTTTTGATGAGTGCTTCAGAGAGGAGGAGTTTGGATGTATTATGGGTATTCTTATGGGGAGAAGGTGAATGCTATTCCACAAATTGCATATTTCATTTGATGCACGGCATTGGTTGCATAATCGTTGATGGTGTTCAAGTGTCCAAAGTGTATATAGAGTAAGGGGGTTTTCAAAGTGTGTTGCTTGAGTAGGTGAGTGCAAGTGTTATTTTGATTGGTTTCCTTCTCCACTCCCAAAAGAAGGTGGTGCCCCAAGTAGTGTGTGTACCTCTTTACAAACATTTTGTGAGGGTAGGCCCATTGGTTTGGGTTTAGAGGCCCCATTTCAAAAAGCTCGCCCTAGTGGTGCCCCCACTGAGGAACATATTTCCAAGTTACCTTAAAATGTTTTAGTGATGAACAATGGAGTTCCCATATATCCATTTCATTTTGCACAACACATTAGAGTAAATGTTCACATAGATAGAAAAGTCTTTTTCCAGCAACGCATTGTTTTTATATTTGGTGCAGAAAGACTTAGAGAAATATTGGCATCACCCAATCCAATTATACTTCCAATCATCAATTATGAAACTTCTTTTGATGTTCACATTTTCATTTGTTTTAAAGGCAGGAACAAGGAGTGGTGAAGGGGTGCTCAAGGGCCATATGAAGGAACGAGGTCTTCAAACCAACAACGAAGAGTAGCACATGAATCACGATCAAAACAATGAACCTTTTAGGCCTATTGCTCGGCAATCCATTCATATAATCATTGCAACTAAGTTTAGGTTTCAATCTATCATAAGGAGGATATTTGGATCCACTCGCCTCAATGAAATCAATGCTTCAATTAATCCATTTATTCTACCTATGATAAAGTATGAATTAACAATGGATGTGTACATCTTCATTTTAATGTAATCAGATTTATAGTGTCAACAATCTGGTGCGACCCGTAAGAGAAAAGTTACTTGAAAAAAAAAAATTCAAAAAGTCTAAACAAAATGTCAAGTTATTTTCCCACGTTCTATGCAATAAGTGGGGAAGATGCGCAAGAGTTTCTTGACAACTTGGAGATGGCACATCTCATATCCGGGAGAGATGAAGAGGAAGTAAAGCTACGAGCCTTCCTGTTGGTTCTAAAAGCAGAAGCTAAAGCATGGTATGAGACCTTGCAACCCCAAATCAAGTCCAACTAGGAGAGACTGCGAGCAAGCTTCCTCTCCAAGTTCGGGCAAGGTGATACTTCTGAAGGACTATGGGAATGTCTTATTGGACATAAGCAAGTATCACTTGAAGACTATCCCTCTTATGAAGCAACCTTTGTCAATCTATGGGGTAGGTGGGAGGCTACATTAGAAAATCATGGTGGTGCACCCAACTTTCTAAAAAAAGACAGATTCATGGTTGGCTTGTATCCACTTTTAAAGGCTAAAGTAGAGCTAAAATTCCCATCCACCTTCGAAGAATCACGTGAGGTAGCCATCATCAAGTTTAGAAAATTGCACTTCCAAGCACATAGAGCAAGGGGTTTGAATGAAGTGAGTGAGAGGGAGTCTTCAAAAACCATGGAAGCATCAATTAGGGCCCCTCTTGCAAAATCTTCACAAATAGGAGATAACTCTCAACAAGAGGTTTTACAAAGGCTAACTCAACAGCTTGAGAACCTCACTCTGAATCTAGTACAGGGTCTACCTCAACAACGACAACCAAGAGAAGGAAATCGCAATCAACAAAGACAAGCTCAAGAGTTGCGATGTTGGAATTGCAATGAAATGGGCCATGGCATGTACAATTGTCCACATCCAAGGCAACTTCCGGGAGACATATATCCCCCAGACCGCCTCCTCTCACTGTGCAGCAAGAACTAGCTCAAGGCCCACAAATCCTTCGTCGACCACCACCACCAGCAAATATACCTCCCGTCCCACATGAGGAGGAAGAAAGAGGAGTCAACATCATCAAGCTAGCAGAGGTAATAGATGAGCATACTCTAAACTTTGATGTTCTGCCGGCAGAAAAAACGCACAAGAGCACATGATAAGGATGAAGACATGAGAAGTGAAGGAACAAATTCAGCCAGAAGGGACAAGAAGAAGAAGTCAAAGATGGAAGAAGTTGAAAGTAGCAGGAAGAAAAGATCAAGGCGAAGGGAAATTGGTATCAACGACTTCCCATTGGGAAAGGAGCTAGAGCCCTACAGCATCCTAGAGGATTTACAAACCCAAAAGCCAAACATTTCATGGCCTCAACTTCTACACCTATCAGCCAAAGTAAGAAGGCAATGGCCAAAGTTGGTAAGTACAAGAATTCCAAAGAAGAAAGCAAATATTTCCATTAAGGTTGTGGCCTCAAAGCTACAAAAAGATGTGGAACCCATTGTGGATGCTTACATAAGGGGTAGAAAGGTGTCTAATGTATATGTTGATGGTGGAGGTCAAATGTGTGTGATCACGGAAAAATCAATGAATAGGTTAGGGCTTGAAATTACAAAGTCCTCTAATTGTCAAGCTAGGCTAGCCAACAACTCAAGTGTGAAGTGTTTGGGGATCATTGAAAATGTAAAAGTCTCTGTATGTAACATAGATGCACAAATGGATATGTATGTCATGACAGCTAAGGGGGAGGGCTATCCCATCATCCTAGGGAGGCCTTGGCTCATTGCTATGAATGCAGATCAAAAATGGGGAGTGGTCGTTTGATTCTTAGAAGAGGGTTACATGAGTGGGGGTGATTGGCGAGAAGCGAGAAGGAAAGCAACAGATGAACAATGAAACCAGAGTGAGAGAGCGAGGAGGAGAGTCCTTACTCAAGTGATGAGGAAGCATCAACCAGTGCATCAACCAGTGAAGAGGAGTCTTCTTTGGAGGTAATGGGAATTGTATTCAACACCAACACCCAAGATGTTTCTGTAGAAGAAAAGCCAACAGACAATCACACACGAGGGGATGAAAGATGCCACCACCTCGAAGAAGGATTTGAGAAGATGCTTGCAAAAGATCTTACTTGTGAGGAGAAGAGGTCCTACATCAATATGTTAAGGAGGTATCCCAATTTGTTTATCACTGACTACTCACAAATAAGAGCTGTAGATGTAATAGAGCATCGAATTGAATTGAAACCAGGGACCAAACCCGTGGCTCAAAAGTTAAGGCGACTAGGATCTGTGAAACAAAAGGCTCTCCTATAAGAAGTGAATCGACTCTTGAAGGATGGCTTCATCTATCCAGTATCCAACTCCGAATGGGTATCACCTATTGTAGTCACTCCCAAGAAGAATGGTAAGTGGAGGGTCTGCGTGGATTACATACCCCTCAACGCTGCGACAAAGAGGGACCACTTCCCTCTCCCTTTCCAAGATGAAATTTTGAATGAAGTAGCAGGTCACAAATGCTACACTGTGTGTGATGGGTATTCAGGATATTTTCAAATTAGAATAGCAATAGAGGACCAACCAAAAACCACCTTCATCACACCTTGGGGATGTTTTGCATTCAGAGTAATGCCTTTTGGGCTCACCAATGCTCCTAGCACCTTCATGAGATTCACAATATTTGTATTTCAACCATTCTTTGGAAAATCTATAAGAGTCTTTATGGATGATTTCTGTATTTATAGTTGTAGATCACTTCACTGCCAAAAGGTTGAAGAGGGGCTTAAGAGGCTCCATCAATTTGGGGGACAACTCAACCGAGAGAAGTGTCATATCGGTGAATCTCAGGTGGTTTTGCTAGGCCATGTGGTTTCTTCACAAGGAATTCAAGTGGATCCCCCTTTGCATAGGTTGGCAATCCAATCTACATTTGAATGGGGGAGGGAACATGCAAAATGTTTTAAGGAAGTGAAGGGCATTCTTAGCTCTCTCCCAATCCTAATGCCACCAGATCCAAAGGAGACCTACTATGTCACTCCAAGTGTAGGTTTCAAAGCAATTGGTGTTTTTTTGATGCAAAAAGATCCTAAAACATCATACATGAGGCCGATCTATTTTGCAAGCAAGGTGATGACTCTGGCTGAGAAGGGATACACTGAAATGGAGAAAGTAGTCTTTGCAATCTTGTTTGCGGTAAGGAAGTTTTTATCGTATCTTCTCTCTGTGCCATTTGTTTTTCTCACCTTAGAGCACAATCTACCATATGTAGTACAACACATGATCCTCTCATCTAGAATAGCAAAGTGGGTGCTTGAACTCCAAGAATTTGAATACACTTTCCTTGTAGAAGATAGCACAAGAGCGGGACTTGCAGACATTCTCACCTACAAAGTGAGAGAAAGGGAAGGATCACGACTACAAAGAGAGGAAGTCTTAAAATAGTTCAAAGTGAAGGAGATTGATAATGCCCATACTTTAAGCTTTGACGGAGCTTATTTACGCCAACAAGACAAAGCATCACGGGGGATCATCATTTTGAACCCACAAAAGGAGGTAATGGTTAGAAAAGGTATTACTCTACCCAATGTTCACTCTAACAATGAGGCTGAGTATGCTGCTCTAACCCTTGGGTTAGACGAATGCAAAGAATTAGGCATACAAAGACTTATTATAAAATGTGATTCTTTGCTAGTGGTCAAGAAAATCCAAGGGACTTGTAGGTGCAAGAATCGTACATTTTTTGAGTGGCTTAGTAGTGTAAGAGCTTTGATGAAGGGTTTTCAAGCAACACAGGTACAACACATTGTGAGAACTCATAACAAGGAAGTAAACTTACTCGCAAATGAAAAGCTTCAAATGGCGGTAGGAGGTGTGAAACTATATGAACCCAAATATCAAGGTCAAGAGGAGCTAAAAGACATTATCTTCTTTCTACAAGCAGGTGAGTATCCCAAACACTTAGACAAGGTGCAAAGACATAGACTAGTTAAGAAGGCCACACCTTACCAGTTGATCGGGGATGATTTATATCACAAAGGGAAAGATTTGGTCTTGAGGAGAGTACCAAGTCTGCAAGAGATAGAGAAAATTCTTCTTTCATGTCATGATGATGTCTGTGGTGGTCACTTTTCTCAAGATATTACAAGTAGAAAGATTTTACAAGTAGGGTTTATTTGGCCGAGCTTACATCGTGATGTCAAATATTGGTGTAAGGCATGTAAGCCATGCCAAATTGCTGGGGATAGATGACTAAAATATGAGCCTCGAGTCCCAATAATATCTTATGGCCCTTTTGAAAAGTGGGGTGTGGATGCAATTGTTAGGATCGGAGAGCACACACACAGAGAGCCAACACGAAGAAGGAGATAGACACAGTGTATGGCGGGGCGGTACTCACACTACAATGTGTAGTTATGAGTATAGTTATTATGAATGAGTAAATGAATGGCTGTACATGGGCGGCTGAACAACGGGCAGCCGGGCACATGGGCCTTTAACCCAACAATTGGGATCGGAGAGCACACACACAGAGAGCCAACACGAAGAAGGAGATAGACATAGTGTATGGCGGGGGCGGTACTCACACTACAACGTGTAGTTATGAGTATAGTTATTATGAATGAGTAAATGAATGGTTGTACATGGGCGGCTGAACAACGGGCAGCCGGGCACACGGGCCTTTAACCCAACAATCTCCCACTTAAAGGCAGTGTGCCTTTAAAGTGGCCAAAGTACAGCAAAAGAAGTCAAGCCATACCTATTAGCGATCTACAGTGTGCAAACCGCTGTGAGGGTAACGACTTCGTGAGTAGATCAGCAGGGTTATCGTCAGTGTGTACCTTGACAAGCTCTATGCGCTTGTCCTCTAGCACCTCTCGTATGAAGTGATACCTCACCTCAATGTGCTTTGTCTTCGCATGGAAGACAAGATTCCGTGCCAACGCTATGGCACTCTGGCTATCACAATGTAGAATCGGAGCATCACCAGCTATACCAAGATCTCCCACTAGTCGTGAGAGCCATACGGCCTCCTTGGCAGCCTCAGTGGCAGCCATATATTCAGCCTCTGTAGTTCTCAAAGCAACGCATGGCTGTAAACGTGATGCCCACGAAACCGGTCCACCTGCAACTGCGAACACATAGCCGCTAGTAGACTTCCTCGAGTCCACTGACCCTGCATAGTCTGAATCTGTATATCCGCAAACATACATATCCTTCTCACCATAACATAGGGACAACTCTGAAGTCCCTCTCAAGTATCTGAGAATACCTCTCACTGCATCCCAATGACGCTTGACCGGGTTAGACATGTACCTGCTTACCACACCAATTGCATGAGCAAGATCTGGACGCGTAGCCACCATGGCATACATCAAGGAACCAACAGCTGACGCATAGGGAATCTGAGACATCTCTGTAGTCTCCTCTGAGGGTAGTCATCATGGCTGAGTTTTACATATGGAGGCAACGGGGTACTAATGGCCTTCCCCCTTTCCATATGAAAACGCTCAAGCACCCTGTCAATGTACTCTTTCTGACTAAGAAAGAGCATCTTGCGAGAACGATCACGAGTGATCCGCATACCCAAAATATGACTGGCATCCCCAAGATCCTTCATGGAAAAGGTCTCATGTAGCCTATGTTTCAAGGCATCCACATCAGAAATACACTTCCCTGCGATCAGCATGTCATCCACATACAAAACCAAAACAATAAGACTACCATCTATAGCCTTGCGAGTATAGAGGCATGGGTCCTCATAATTGCGTACATAGCCCAATGAACTCATGAATGCATCAAACTTACGATACCATTCACGAGATGATTGCTTCAGCCCATACAAGGTCTTAAGAAGCCGGCATACCATCTTCTTTGAGCCATGAATAACAAACCCACTTGGTTGCTCCATGTACAAATCCTCATGCAAGTCCGGATGTAAGAAAGTTGTCTTTACATCCATTTGCTTCAATTCCATGTCTTCTGTAGCTACCAAAGCAAACAACATACGCAAAGTAGACATCTTCACCACTGGGGAGAAGATCTCGTCAAAATCAATGCCCTTCTGTTGCTTGAATCCTTTAGCCACAAGCCTTGCTTTGTACCTAGGCTTTGCATCCATTGAAAACAATTTTATCTTGTAAACCTACTTGCATGGTAGTGCCTTCTTACCCTTTGGCAAAGGAGTAAGCTCCCACGTTTCATTTTGGATCAACGAATCCATCTCTGCCTGCATAGCCTCTTCCCACTTGAGCTTGTCAACACTAGACATGGCCTCATCATAACATGATGGCTCCCCGCAATCAGTCAACAATACATAATCCATAGAAGGCACAAAACGCTGAGGCTGTCTTGCACGCCGCTCTGAACGCCTCAAAGACTGTGCAGGAGGTGCATCTGGCTGTCCCACATCTACATGATCTCCCAACAAGGGCTGATCTCCCACTTGAGGGTCAATGGGCTGCCCACAAGCAGCCATGGGACCATCATACCGATGACCATCCTCCTCAAATATCACACGCCGAACCTCAACAGTTCGCGGTGATGCTCTATACATAGAGTCCTCATGAAAAACAACATCATGGCTGTGCACAATCTTCCTGTCAATAGGATCCCACAATCGATAACCCATCTCACCAGAGCTACCATAACCCAAGAAGATACATCTCTTGCTCTTTGGATCCAATTTGTTGCGTTTTGCCTTAGGTACATGTACATACGCTTCACAGCCAAAAACACGAAGGTGACCATACGAAGGTGGTAAACCTGTCCATACCTCTTCAGGCACTTTGAAGCCCAAAGGAACACTAGGTGAACGATTTATAAATTCACAGAAGTGGCAACAGCTTCAGCCCAAAACCCATTTGACAAACCAGCCATAGAAAGCATACTACGGACTTTTTCCTGTATAGTCCTGTTCATGCGCTCTGCCACACCATTTTGAGGAGGTGTATAGGGAGCACTAAGCTCGCGCCATATACCCCTTCTCAACACATAATGTTGTGAAAGCATGAGACATAAATTCACCCCCATTGTCCGTACGTAAGCACTTCACTTACAACCTGATTGGTTCTCGACAAGAGCCAACCATTGCTTAATTATATC
>NW_028221436.1:1330842-1363838 GCF_014529385.1 Adiantum capillus-veneris
CACCAAAAAATCTGGAGAAACTACATTCTCCATCCCATAAACTGACTTTTTTTTTCAATTTACTGATGTGGAAGACAGGATATACTTGAGAACTCTTCGGTAACACAAGTTTATACGCTACATTCCCAAACTCCTTAAGGATTTTTCTTGGTTTCTGACTACGCAGGCACCTTTAGGAACACAAAGTCACCTTCTTCAAAGGTTACTTTCTACGTCCTTTTCAGTGTGATGCTTTGCACTACAAATGCTCTCACGTGATGTTTAGAGCATATGATCATATCTCCTTATTTAGGCCTACAACCATTAGAAGACCTCGGCTGGAAACCACTACATGATGTAAAACCAGTCAAATAAAGAAAACTCCAAAATGGGTAGATACTTTTTCCCATTTTGTTTGCTTCTTAGCACATAAGGACGCAACATTCCTCTAGAATTTGGTTAACTTTTTTAGTTTGATCATCAGACTCCGGATGATCTGCCGTACTCATACTCATAGTAAAAGCCAATTTTTTTGAAGACTTCCCTCCAAAAGTGGCTACTATTGAACTTCCTATCTCTATGTGATACTATATCTGCGGGCAAGCCATATAGCTTATAGAGATGTTCAATGAAGAGTTTTGCCAACCATGGCATCTAACCAAATTTTTGATGTCACACATTGTTATCTTAGTTGATGCCATAACCACCCATACTAAGTCAGTTCTTCGACTTGTCTTGGGTAATTCGATAATGGAATTTATGGAAATAATTTTCCATTTCCCCTGAGGAACCTCCACTAGCTGGACTAATCCTCGTATCTACATGTACTGCATTGCAGCACATGAATCTAGACATGCAACTCCGTGCAGTAATTCTATTGCAACTCCATACACAAATATGGGCATGCAACTCTGTGCACTTTGACCTTTGTGGCAGTTCTGGTGAAATTTTGTGCACCTTCACCTTTCGTATAAGGTCCTTTGCATTAGTTCATGATTAACAAGAGAGTAGGTTACAAAACACACTACTTAGAGACTATGCTCTAATCCAAACAATTCATATACGACCATCACGCTACAAGTGATCATGATAGATGACAACGTGTGGCTCTGACGGGCGACTGCGGTCCTCAGTGGAGCTACGGCAATGTTGGTGACAAGGCGGCGACGCGTTGGTGAAGCGGGGCCTCTATTATTGGCTGAGATGGCGACGGTGATCCGACAACAACTCCGGTCTACGGACGGACGACAACAAGACATGCGGTGATGCACTGATGCGACGGGCGTCTACGTGCCCGGTGACTGCTTGGTCGACTAGGCAATGGCCATCCGACTCGCTGCCACAGTGTAGACATTTAGGCAATGCCGCGTGATGAGACGCCGGTGTAGAGTGAGCGTCCATAGTCGCAGGCACTACAATGTGACACAATGTCAAAAGTCATCTTGGTCGACGAGAAAAAAAATAATGTTGTTGTGTCTTGCTGTAAAGGCGTCGCCGGAAGAACGGATATGGGTCATTTTATCTGGCTCACACAGCCTAGTACATGTAGATAGGAGGATTAGTCCAGCTAGTGGAGGTTCCTCAGGGGAAATGGAAAATTATTTCTGTTCAAGCAATTTTGGGGCAATTGCAATGGGAAGCTTTAAAAGATAAGGCT
Source organism: Adiantum capillus-veneris (assembly GCF_014529385.1). NCBI lineage: Eukaryota > Viridiplantae > Streptophyta > Polypodiopsida > Polypodiales > Pteridaceae > Adiantum > Adiantum capillus-veneris. Next base: position 1,332,479 of record NW_028221436.1, read on the forward strand.
AGGGTAAAGGGGCCAGTAATGAGACGGGTGCCACAAGGTGGATGCACCCACCCCCAATTTAGAGACAAAAATTTGGTATATTCTTTGAATTTTGCTTATGTGTCCTCTTGTGATTTGCTGAAAAGTGTACTACTCCTGGGGCTTGAGTGTCTCTAATCTCTAAAACACCTCAAATTTTGTATTTTCTCAAATTGAGTAATTAAATAAAATAAAAAAATATCGATCTTGGTATTTTTTAATTCGTGTTATCATGAGGAATCTCATGCAATTATCACATCTCAAATCTGCCTAGACATGCAAAATACTCCCCAATATTACATGTTTTTCCAAAACCGTCTCTCTAGTGGCTCCTTTACCCTAGAAAAAAATAAATGTGGCCCATAACTAAGGTGTGTGGAGGGAAAAAAAATCGGGTCAGGACTCAGCCTTGTGTGGACACGAGCTCACAGCAACTTGAAAGAACATGCCACGTACGTAATAGGGCAAGGCTGCCAAAATCACACCCGCCGGCTATGGCGAATTGAGCAGGTAGGCAAGGGTCTTGTGGCGCTGCTTGGCGGGCTAGAGGGCTTCCCTAGCGGGGCGGGGTCTTGATCGGTGTTGCAGAATAGAGAGTGACCGAGAATGGCGTCACAAGGCGGCGCCGCTAGTGGCCCTTGGTGCTGCCTTGGCTGCCAGAGGGGGGGGGGGCAGCAGTCGTCCCTTCCTGGAAAATGGACTCTCCACTTGGCCGTGAGAGCCAAGTGACGCTTTGCGTGTTCGATGCCAATTCTGGACTTTTAGGCCGCTTTGAGTCTCCCAATGACCATGTGACCTATGTAGCCTTGTAGAGCTCCTTGAGGTGCTCCTGAACATGAGTTGTGGTCGCGTTTTGGTCACTTGTCCCGGATTTCCCTCTTGTGGCCTTCTGCAGGGCTTGGGGAGCCAGGGTTTCTTTCTTTGTTTCTATGCAACATTTGAGCATATAGAAATGGTCTTCTATACTAGGGTAAGCCCCCTATCAAGTCTTATTTGAATGCGGTTAGCCATTTAGGTAGCTACCGGTCACAACAGGTCTCTACCCGCCTATGCTCTCGTGGGAACCCTATGCTTTTCTACGCGCCAAAAGATTGAATATACATTAAAATCTCAAGGTGCTGAGCCTACCTCTCATATCTCGTCGATGTCGGAAGCTCGTGCGCAACGTATGGGCTCCTAGATGCTCCGTGTGCTCTAGGTGGCTAGAGCTCTCTCTCACAAGGTGAATAGTAGAAATGAGCTTCTAAGTGAGGTGAAAAAATCTTATAATGGGGGTCCCCAAACCACTTTCCATGAAATTTGACATGTGCTCCTAAATTCTCGTGAAACACGGTTTAGACTCGAAAATTTCCTCATTTGGGCTCTGTTTGCCCAGTTTCTGAGAAATTTGACGATTCGGTCAAAATCTGGCCAAAACACGCTTTCCGCTACATTCTCATAATTGTCCCCCCAATGTAACCTGGGTTTTCCTATAGTCATCGATCATCCCCATAATTTTTGTTTTGCATTACGATTGCATTTCACCTGCTTTTTGTATTTTTAAAGTTTTTTTGCTGAAAATTAGCAAAATTAGAAGGAAAATAAAAAAATTAACCTGAAAAAACCCAAAAATCACAATAAATAAAAAACATCACCTCGAATCACTATATACATTCACTTGTAATTTTAATGGCCGGATTTCTTCCTTTTACCAATATTTTGCTTGAAAAATGGCTATTTTTACATATATACACGCACCTAGAGGCCTAATTTTGGCGTTTGGCCTCATATATCTGTAGATTTATGTTGTATATAAGGGCATATATACTTGGGTTAGTCAAGAAATGTTCACAATAAAACACAAACCCCCCAAAAATCATCAAAAACAATGTCCTTTTTCTGCGTCTAACGGTCATTGGGTCCGCATTGAGAATGCCTCCCCCCCCCCCCCCCCCTAGTCGGAGTCCTCCCAGAAGACAAGGTATCACCACGGGGTATGTGCAGTGCATGGGCTGAAAATCCGTGTTAATGCACGTCCTTGTAATGCGGCCCTATTTCTGCATACACAGTCAATGCATTGAAAAATTTCATGCGGTGCGAGAGAAGGGTATAAGCAATATGCTTATTGACATTCGACGGCGAGGTTTCCTGTTGTTACCTGATTGGTTTGGCAGATTTTCTTGGCAATTAAGAGTTGTAATTCTGCCGCCCTTTGTTTGATAGTCTTCTTTGCATGGGTTGCTTGGTTTTCTACTATAGTAGATATGGCCACTGTCATTTCCATTGAGTGTCGTTGATCTTCCTTGCATTTCCAACTCTGTGATATAGCCATATTGTTCTGCTGTGCTTTTGGTTGCCATGTTTTCCTTTGTGTTGGTGGCTTTTGGATTGTGATGACCTGTGTGTCACTGGCGTTTGTAGTCACCATTTCCTTGGCCTTCTTGGGCGCCCAAACTTGTTTTGTAGATCTGTTTTCATATGTTGTTTTGGAGTGCCATAACTTCAGATTCTTCGTTTCGGAAGGTTTTGATGTCTTTGTGTGCTTAGTTGCTCTTGGTTGTTTAAGTTCGGCATTATTTCTTGAAATATCTTTTGGGATCCATACCTGGTATTTGCGACCTTGATGGAATTGTGCCCAAGATAATTCTTTAGCTCGCACCCACACTTGCCTAGTTCCCTGCATGATTATTGGCTTTTGATAGTATTTTTCTTGCCAATTAAACTCTAGATGCTGTTTTGTAGTGTGTTGTGGCTTCCTGTGTTGTCTTCTTGGTGGTGTTTGATCATTTTTTTCTAGTTGAGCTTTGGGAAGCCACCTTTGACATGGGTAGTGGGTTGGGTCTTTGCTTTGGTGATTTTCGAAGCTTTAACCCAAACCTTGCCTTGTTTGGCCACTGTGTTGATAGGCGGCCTCCACTGTCCTTTATTCTCCTCCTTTAGTTCCAATTCCATTGTTATCGAACTTTTTGGTGGAAACTTGGCTTGCTGATACATTGCGGAATATTCTTCAGGGTAAAGAAGAGGTTCTTGAAACCCCTGTCCATTAAAGATTGCCTACCCTTGAAGAAAGTCCACGTTGACTTTATGTTTTATTATCCATGGCACTCGTAGAATGCAACATTGTGAAGCCCGTGCGTATGGAAAAACATGGAACTTATGTTTGTATTCATGGCCCTGTACCATGGTTGGAAGTATTACTGCAAAGTCTGATGTCACCTTGCCTTTATTAACCCCTTGTAAGCATTGTTGTTTTGCAATTATCTCCGTCAGTGGAAGTTGATCAAACAGTTCATGACTAATGATGTTGCACCGTGCCCCTGTATCCAACAATGCATGTGTTTCTATCTCTGCATGGCCTATGTGTATTTTGATGAAAGGAGCCATCTAGAGATCATCATAGTTTTCCTCATGCTGGTCAATTTGTTGTACAATGAGTCGCACTATCTCCCTTGATTCCCTGTTTCTCTGATCATGTTGATTTCTAGTGCAGCTTCTGGGTTTGTTGTTGACACCTCTTTGGTTGGCAGTGATGTGACTTTTGAGGCACAAGTAATTTGTAGCACCGGCGTGTTGATTAAGCGCAACCCTTGTTGTTGTTTGCGCTTCAATATCTGAATTTGTGCTTCGTCGTCTTTGGCCTCTTTGATCATCCGTTTCTTCTCCTGCTCAATCTTCGTGGCGTTGTGAATTTTTTGTAGCATTTCCTAGGTTAATGGCTCCAAATACTTCTTAATCTTGCATCCACTAATCCAGTTAGACATCTCACCTCCTCAAGTGTTGCGACCTTGATGGCCCATTGGAAGATACGTCTTTTACTACAAAAGGACCATCCCCTCTTTTTCAGCTTTCTCGCATGTTGTTTTAGGGTGTGTATCAAAACATAGTCCCCTATCTAGATTTTCTTGGCTTCATATGCATGTCGAAGAATTTTTTTTGGCGTCTTTTTAATGCAAATAAGGCTGCTACCGTCTGTAGACAAAGCTCCCCTAAATTTTCTAGCTCATCTAGTGTCTCGGATAATTCATGGCCCATCCACTCCAATTGTTTCGCAGTTCTTAACATTGGGTATTAAGATCAATGGGTAAAATAGCGTTCAAACCAAAACAAGATTAAACGGTGTCATGTGCAATTTTGGTTTGTAGGCTACTCTATAAGCCCATAACGTAGAATGTAACTTCTGATCCCAACCCAACCCGTCCTTGATTCGCTCACAATCTTTGTCAATACCGTGCACAATGTCTTGTTTGTGGCCTTGGCTTGTCCATTAGCTTGTGGATGATAGGGTGCCAACTTCCTATGAATGATCATGAATTCATCCAAAAGATTTTCAATCACTTCATTCAAAAATGTGTTCCCCGGTCACTCACAATTTCTATGGGCATACCTTACAATGATAAATTCATATAGGAATTGTGTCGTAGTCCTAGCATCTGCCTTGACAGTTGCCTTGGCCTCAACCCACTTTGTGAGATAGTCTGTTGCCACAATGATATACTGAGCATGTGACCTATACGCTAGAGGGTTAATAGGACCTACAAAGTCGATCCTCCACTTCGCAAAAGCTCTTGTGCCCATCATAGTCCTCAATGGCATCTCATCTTTCCGTATAGGAGTTTTAGTACGTTGGCATTCCTCACATCTCCTAAGAAATTCTTACGCATCTTGTGACAACGTTGGCCACCATATTCCTGCAGTTTGTATGATCATCGTTGTTCTAACTACTGAAAAATGACCCCCTGCCACTCCTTTATGAGCTTGGTCCAAGAGTAGAATATACTCCGATTCTGTAGCACACATTTGTAGCTCATTATCCGCGCAACGTTTATACAATTGATCGCCTATTAAGCTGTAGTCCCTCGCCTTGGTTTCTATGGTTCTCATCCTTGATTTAGACATTCCTTTTGAAAAAACTCTCGTTGTTAGATAGTCAATTAGATATTGACTCCACTTTGGTGCTAGTATTACTTGGTAACATGTGGCATAATCCACAGGTGGTTTAAGCTGACAAAATGCACAATCATTAACATAGACATTAACATCTTGCTTCATGTCTGACCAAAACACTCCAAGTCATTTCAATCGTTGATAAGTCTGTTGTTTTGAGCAATGCAAACCTAGCAACTTTGTGTGTGCCTCCTGTAAATATGCATCATACTCTTCAGGGATTAAGCACAACCTAAGAATTTGGTCCGATCCGTAATGATACAAGCGTCTTGAAATCAATTGATAGTTTTTGGCTTGCATAACCATGGCTTTTGCCAAATTTGTATTTGCCTCTTCATGAATCATTCCAAAAGTCAAAAACTTGCACTATGTCTTCCGACCATTTTGGCACCACTTCAATATTGAAACGGCAGGCATCCGGTAGGTCATCTTCCACCCCTGTTGATTCTTCGCAATGAACCAACCTAGAGAGATGATCGGCCCTCATGTGGGCTGTTCCCTTCTTTACTACGATGGTAAAGTCAAACTCAAGCAAAACTATAAACCATCGAAACAATTCTTTCCTGTGTTACATGGTTTATTGACCAAGTATAACAATGCTTGGTGGTCCACAAAGAATATGAACTTGTTTGCTAGCAAATAATGCCTAAACTTTTTTACCACATAGACACGCATCCACATGCACATGAAAGATCTTAGACCAATCCGATGCTTTCAAATTGGTGCTGATATCAAAGCATCTTTCAACTTTTGAAAAGATTCCTCACAATTATCAGTGCAAATAAAAATTGTTATTACCCATAGAGAGGCCTGGCAATCACTGCATACATGTATGAACCTGCGATAATAATCACAATGTCCCATAAAAGATTGGACCTCCTTGATAGTCTTTGGCCTAGGCAATACTACTATCACTCGGATTTTATCCTTGTTAGTAGATATGCTGTTAGCTGACACTATATGCCCTAGAATTTTGCCTTGCCTTGTCATAAAGACACACTTTTCTGGATTTAGGCAAATTCTATACAATTTGCATCTCTCGAATACCTTTGTAAGATGTTCAATGTGTTGTTTCCTCAACAAGGAATATACACAAAAATCATCCATGTAGATATCCAAAAAATTTCTCAAATATTCCTTGAATGCATGAGTCATCAATCTTTGGAAGGTAGCTGGAGGCATTGGTTAAACCAAACGGCATAACCCTAAAGGAAAAAATGCCCATTTGATAGCAAATGCACTTTTATGTTGATCTTCCAGTTCATCCCCAATTGGTTATACCCCAAAAATCCATCCATGAAACTGTAAGCCATCATTCTTGCTACTCGTTCCAATACATGTTCAGTAATAGGAAGAGGGTTAGCTATCTATTATTGTGGCAGCGTTAACCTTTGTGCTCAATTTCATAGATAAACTCCGCCTCTTTAAGCCTATCTAACTCTTCCTTGATCTTCTTTGCGAATGTCTCATTATAGGTATAAGGTCTTTGCTTGGCTTAGCATCTTGTTTGAGGGGAATTGTATGCTGACAAATGTCAGGATCCACACCCTTCAAGTCTTTGTAAAATCATGCAAGATATCCTTATATTCCTTGAGAGTCTTTATCAACAATTTCTCTTCTTCTGGACTCAAATCCGTGGCTATATAGATGGGCTTGGGATCTTCCCCTGGTTCAGCTAAGTCTACTCTCTCGGCATCCTCAGGCCCATCATATGACTCGTTTTTCTTGGGTTTCCTCATTGGTTGTTGGACTACCCAAAGAAGTCCTGTCATGGATGGTATACTTTTTGAAATGAGAGGGGGCGTCCAGGTCCACTCTCCTTCTCTTCACTACTACCATCGTCCGTGGTCCAAATATTTTTCGATTTTTGTTTCAGTTCATGTGTTTCTTTTGCGCTCAACCTTAGTGGGAATGGGATCTTCCTCCATAAAGCATTCTCCATCTTCCTGACACCACGATGTCTAGGGGTAGTAGATATAGATTCCACATATCTTACTGACACTTTGTCTTTGATGCAATCAGTTGCTTGTACAAGCATCAAAAAATGTATCTTGCCTCTAATCTTTGGCATCTCCCTAATTTTTGGCTCTTTCAGATAGGCTTCCTCCTCTACGTGTACCTAAGTTGTTGCCTAGGTGTTTGGTTGTGAAAATCATAGAACTTTTTCGTGGACATTGCTTTCCTATTCGGGATCCGATTTCTCATTGTCCGCTTCTATGGATTCTTCATGATCCAAAAATTCCTTAGAATCATGGAAAAACCTCTTCCGGATCTTCCTCAGGTGTCCTATCCACTATTGAGATTTCATCCTGATTTTCATTACAGGAATGTCCCCTGTTTGATTTTCACCATCCATTTATTTTCCGTTGACTCGTTTTCTACCGCCTCTTTTTCCATTTTACCGCACTCATCATAAGTATAGGAAACACTTGTTCACCAAATTCATCACAGACTTAGTTGGGGTGGCCTGTTTGTGCAAACATCACAAAGTTGCCAAAATATGTGTCCCACCACCCACTCACTTCTCACTTTTCCTATGAGATGGCGTCAACCAAATTGTTGTCTCACAAAAACTTGACTTATTGAAGATCTACATTATCTGTTATTTTGGATCGATTCTCTCATTGCAAGGTTTATGTGGATGGGGGGCACAAAATCTGTGTGATCACAAAACACATTTTAGAAAGGGGGGGGGGGGGGGGGTATCAAATTTGTAAGTGAGAATCTTGGAGATTGAAGCCTACGCAGTCAAAATAGTGGTAGATTTTCATGTGATGCGAGGTAGATTGGGGGCTTATCCAATCATCCTGGGAAGACCATTGTTATGTGCAGTGAATGATGTTCAAGATTGGAAACATGGTTAAAAGATTATTTGACATGAATAATAGAAAGCCACTAGATGAAGATTATGAAGACGGGGAGGATTCAAGTGATGAAGAATCTTCCACAATATCAGAGTTGGACAGTGAGAGCACCACTAGCAGCAATGAGGATGCAGATGTGGCATTCTTATTGCTGGATCTGGAGCAGACTAGCCTAATTGCCTTCATGAGGGGAATTGAAGATGAGTTTGAGGGCCCATATAAGGTGATTGAAGAGCTAATGCAAGCCAAGGTTGAGTTGTCAAAGAAGCACAAACTGGTGGCAAACATGATTAGTGCAGATCTCTCAACCATGGAGAGAGAGAAGTATTTACACATGTTGTCAAGTATTTGGATCTTTTCATCACTTCTTATGAGGAGATTAGAGGCTTCAAGGTTGTGCATTGAGCTGAAGGATGGAGCAAAACCAGTGTGGCAAAGAATGAGGAGAATAGGTAGAGAGCAGATGGAAGCCTTGCGAGAAGAGGTGGAAAGCTGTTGAAAGGGGGTTTATATGTCCAGTGGAGACAACAAAATGGGTAAGCCCAGTAGTGGTCACTCCAAAGAAGGAATGGAAGTGGAGGAGTTGTGTTGATTTCAAGCCTTTAAATGCAGCCACAAAGAAGGACCCATACCCTCTTCCTTTTATTGATCAAATCTTAGATTCAGTGGTAGGGCATGAGCGTTACAGTGTCTACGATAGATTCTCTGGCTTTTTTCAGATAAAGATTGCTCTTGAGGATCAGAATAAGACCTCTTTCATCACACCATGGGGTTGTTTTTCGTACATTGTGTTGCCATTTGAGTTGTCAAATGGTCCAACTCGTTATCAAAAGAGAGCAAATCGGGCGCTTTCACCATTCATTGGAAGTTTTGTGAAGGATTTTATTAACGATTTTTGTGTCTATAGCACACGGGTTGAACATTGTGAGAAGTTGGCAATGGTATTAGAGCGCTATAATGAATGTGGTGGTCATCTCAATCCTTAAAAAAATCTCTTTTGCACAGCCAAAAGTGAAGTTGTTGGGTCACATGTTGTTAGAAAACGGCATTGAGGCAGATCCGATAAGGTGAAAGCGATGGTTTTGCTCCCTTCCCCTAAGGATGCCAAATAGGTGGCCAATTTGTGCATAAAGTAAAGTACATGGCCCAGTTTATTCTGCTTGTTTCACAGGTCTTATACCCCTTACAGCAAGTGGCTAAACATGACCCTTTAGTGTGGAACGAAGATTGTGAAGCAGTATTTCAAAATGTGAAGGAGATTTTAGGAGGATTGGAAGCCATGTAGGCTCCAGATTGGGAGCAAAGTTTCTATGTGAATCCATCAGTTGGAGAGGATGCCATTGGTGCCACGCTTCTATAAAAAGGAAAAGGGATCCAATACATGAGGCCCATATAATGTGCAAGTAGGGTCAAGTTAGTGGCAGAAAGAAAGCTGTCAGAAGTGGAGTTAGTAATGGTAAATGTGGTGTTTTCTTGTCGACGATTCCACCATTACCTCTTGCCACGACCATTTGTTTTCTTAACACGTTATGATTTTCTACCTCAGCTCATTAATGGTGTAAACATGTCCAAGGTAGTGAAGAAGTGGGTGATTGAGTTGCAGGATTTTGAGTTTTCATTCTTAGTTGAAGAAAGCGCTAGAGCAACATTAGCAGATCTCTTGACATATAAGGAAATCCCTCTTTTAGTCAAGGAAGAGACGATAAAGAAGGTGGCCAAGGATCTGAAGTAACTCAACAATGCACAAGTCTTGTACTTTGATGGCTCGTACAGAAAACGTCATGGTGTAGCTTCAGGGGGTAAAGCATGATCCGGAGGGTTCAAGAAAGGGTTCAAATTCGATGTTCATAGCAGCAATGAGGCTGAATATGCTACAGTGGAGGCAAGGTTACATATATGCTTAAGGTATGGTGTAAGAAGGTTATGTATAAGAGGAGATGCTCTCTTGGTGGTAAAGTAGGTTTTGGGAGTGTGGAAGACCAAGAATTCCTCATCTAGAGAGATGTGCGACAGAATCAAGAGTCTTTTAAAGAGGCTAGAGGCATGGAGCATTAAGCACATTGAGAGTGCTATCAATAAGGAAGCACATGAAGTAGCCCAAGACATGATTGCTGAAATATTTGTGCTTAAGGCTGATCTTCCACTTTATCACTTTAGAGAAACTTTGGCACAGGAGGAGGAGTTTTTGTTGACAGGAATCATCCCTAAGGATATCGAGAAACCTAAAAATTATGAATTTGTGCGCAGAGCATACAAGTATAAGCTGCTTGGGGATGTTTTATACATGTTGGGGGTTGATTTGATATTGAGATGTCTGCCTTGGAAGGAGGAGCTTTACAAAGTGTTGGAAGAGAATCATGAAGGCGCATGTGGTGGTCATTTTGCCTTAAAAATCAATGTGCATAAGATCTTGCAAGAGGGCTATGTGTGCCTAGTTTGTAGAAGGATGTTTATCATTGGTGCAAGTCTTGTTAGAGATGCCAATCATTTGGAAAGAGGGTGTTGAAGCCAGAGTTGCAAAAAACCATTTTGGTCTTTAATGTGTTTGAGAAATGGGGCATTGATGCAGTAGGCCCGTTACCCATTACAAGCAAGGACAAAAGGTATGTTTTGACTGAAGTAGATTATCTTTCTAGATGGACAAAGGCTAAGTTAGTAAAGCAAATCACTGCCAAGGATGTGGCAAAGTTTGTATATGAGGAGATATGCTACAAATTTGGGGTGCGGTGCCATTGGAGTTACTTTCTGATAAGGGGCCAGGATTTAGAGTTGAATTGCTAAATTATTTATGCGAGAAGATGAAGATCACACGTAAGTTTAGCACTCCTTATTACCCACAGTGTAATGGCTTGAATGAGAGATTCAGTGGTGAGTTGGTACAAATTCTTTCAAAGGTGACAGAGCACCAAGGAAAGAATTGGGATTTGGACTTGCCTAGTGCATTATGGGCTTATCGCGCAGCAATAAAGACAAGTACATGCTTTACTCCATTTCATTTGGTGTATGGAAAGGAGGCCCTATTGCCTGTTGAAGTTGAGATGCCAGCAGTAAAGCTATTAGAAACGTTATTGGGGCCTTCCAGTGATGCATTCAAAGAGAAACTTTTGCATTTGCAACAAGTGCAGTTGAACAGAATGAGTGCCTTGAAACATTATGAGCAGATGCAAGACAAGGCTTTGGCAAAGATTAATAAAAATATCAAGAGCAAGGATATAAAGGAAGAAAGGGGAAGTGTAAAGGTTGTTAGTCCACCCAATGACACAATGCAATTGATTAATGGCATTAACAAGAAGCTTACTACACACACACACACACAGGAAAAGAGGTTATGGGCCTTCAATCCTCTCAATTCAAGTAGAAATTAGCACTTCCTATTGATCAAGAAAGCTATTACTACACCGTTCAATCACATAAACTCAATAGAAACAACCTTAGTTAAATATTATTCCACTTCAGACACACTCTTTACCTAAAGCGCACACACACTTCTTAATCATAATCAATGAAAGAACATTCATAGAATGGACAATGGAGAGGATAAAACCCTTGCCTTACATTAGAATGCGGAAAGATTACATAGAACGTGCATAGGAAGCACCGCAAGCATCACCTTCTTCTCTTTGTAAGAGCTCCTCTAAAACTAGCTTAAGTGAGATAATAACAACATTCCTAAAAAACCCTAACTTTTCACTGGGGTTTTCTCATAGAGTAGACAAAGCTCTTGATATCACAAAAATGGAAGCCCATGGCCCCGATTAAATCAATTAATTACAATGGGTGATAAATTATGGCTTCTTTTGCAAGGTGATTTGTGGGAAATAAGTAATCAAAAAATTGGTGTATCCTTCTCTTCCGCATCTTCTTCCTTTGGCTTTGGTTGCTTCTTTGTGTTATTTTGACTCTACTGAAACACTCCTCCCCTCTTATTTCAGTGGCCATCCTCGGATGCTGCCATAAGTCCAGCTTAAGGTTGTAAGGGGTCTTCTTGTACCCTTACATGTGCTGATATCTATCATTGGAATATTGACGTTTGAAGGTCTTCTGTGCTCCTCCAGTCCCCAATCAAATGCTTGCAATCTGTTAGTGTGCTCAAGGCCTTGGCGCTATCTATGGTAATCCCTCTCTATAATGGTATCAATCATGATGTCACTCAGAGGATTTTGTAATTCCATGGCTTGATATGCAATTAGCCTGGCTCCAGGATCACTTACCAGTGGACCGAAAATGTGAGATTGATAATCGAAGAATCCAGTATAGAAGGTTTGGAGATTGTGGCTGGCAACGATTTTTGATCGTGCAAATAGGCCCATAATAATGTGTAGTGATGGTGCCAACTATAGATTCCAACTAAGTCCTTCTTTGGCTTCAAGAAACCTAATCCATAGCGTTCATAAGTGAATGGAGCTATGGAATCCCAATGCAGAGCATTTATGATATGCAACTTTGATGTTATTGCATTTTTGGAATGTACAAGTGATGGGGAATGCAATCAAGTAGCTACTTGCCAGTTTTCATGCTTTTTGATGGGACACGCATGTCCCATCCATTTTGACAATTTTTGGCCTGCAAGTGCATATTCTTGTTCCTCATAATTTGTAATTGATATACATCTTCTTATCAAAACCATTTTACTTAAGGTGAAGAAGCCTGCTCTAATACCAAATGTTGGATTTAGGGTTGCACAAGTTCACAGAAAGTTTGGAGAAGAAGAAGCTCAAGAGCACAAAACAAAAAGTAGTATTACTTAGTGTGCAAGTACAAAGATAAGATGCCCTAGAATGAGGATGGGCATATATACAATGCACGGGGGAGAAAACCTCCTAGTGAGGAAAAAAGTGCCCTAGTGGTTCTAAGTGTGCTCACACAACTTGAGTTTGAGTCTCACATAGAACAAGAGGCTCAAAATCAAGTTTGAGCCTCTTGTGCTATATGAGGCTCAAGCTCATGTTTGAGCCACAAGGACTATTAAATTTTTCTAATTATTTATTATCGTATCGAGCGCAGAGAGTCTATTGTAAATGAGATGTGGACACTGTCTCTTCAAGCTTATTGTAGGAGTACAAAGAAGATGAGTGTGAAGGTAAATTTTACATCTCCATTCCCATGGGCTTTGCAAGAGCTTACCACATTGAGAGAAGTAAGCTCACAATAACAAATTAAGTGGGGTGCCAACAATGTAGCCAGCTCCCTAGCCTAGATTACTTGATTGTATTATGGCACCATGTATGACAAAGTGGCACTTGTCGTAAAACACTAGACACTTATAGTGCTAGAGCCTAACAACAAAACTATGAGTTGAGCCAAATCCAACAGAAGGATGAAATGATAAAAGAGATCCAAGAAATAGAAAGATAAAAGGATAAAGGAGAGTATCATTAGATTTTACACTAATAGAAGCTAATGGTGTTGAACTTTGTAGGGAAACATAAAAGAAAGGGAGCCTCTTTTTCGTATGGGGCAACACCCAAAGACAAAAAAACTTTCTTGCATTAGAAAAGCTACACATGAAAGAGCCTTGTACATAGCAAGGGAGAAGGGAGAGGGGAGAGAGAATTGCAAGAAATAATACAAAGCAAAAACTTAACACTACATTGGAAACATGACAGGACATAAAATCGTCCTTTCACGGTTTTTAAAAAAAATTGGAGTTCTTCTAAAGAACATATTCTTTTGAAAAACCCTTTCTTGAGCGTTTAGTTAAGATACCAATATGGAAAGACGATTAATCATCAAAATCCCTCACCACTTGGTCATGAGAAGCATCCAAAGTTGATGAATCCTTGCATTTTGCTAAAATAAGCAATCTCTTGAGGTCAAATGCATACTACAAACACTAGGAAGTTTTCTAGACCATCAGATAATTTTTCCCAAAAACTTCAACGGGTTTTTTATCACATTACATGTTTGTCTTAACCCCACTACTTTGTTTTTTGGAAATAAAATAAGGTACAAAAAAGTCGCATTCTTTCCATTCTACTTACCTATCACCAAACTTTACATAGCCACACTCATTATTGCCACTAAATGTATATTTTCTTAGATTGCTTTGGATATTTAAATTCATCATAGGTAGCCATTGAGCATGTCAAAATCATAAAAAATCTTCCACCTATGAGAATATTCGACACAATAAGAAAGTACTAAAATAGCACACATGAAAAAATTGGGTTTCACATCATGGCCTTTACAATCTCTTAGAAAACCCCAATATAAAGTTAAATTTAGAAGATATAATTAGATATTTATATAAGGGCACAAAGTTAATATGGTTTTCTTATCAAATTATCAATGCCAAGGAGGCTATAGTTTCCAAATCAAAATGAGTGTGATTCAAGTTGAACCAACACAATTGACCACGATTGTATTATAACTTATATGGGGTATTAGGTGCCCCAAAACTCAAGGAAGAGGAGTTATGTGTTATGTAATCTACCTACATTAAAAAATTCCTTTGAATTTCTTTAAAATCACCAAAAACATCATGAAAGGACATATTTTTTTCAAAAAATAAGCCATTATCCTCAATGTGAACCTTTTATTCTCCTTAAACGCATAAAACCATATTGAGAACTACTTAAGACTAATCTTGTAGCAATCAAAACCTTACCTTGATGAAGTTTATTGAGTGAAATTCGACAAGCAAAGACACGGCCCCAAATTTCATTCTGAGGTCATCTCGGTCACCGTTCGGCTTCGACAAAGTTCTGCGCAGGCCATTTTCGACTACGTGATCTCAGCGGGTGCAGATCCGACTCTGCAAATTTGGGTTTTTCGGCCTACGATTGCAGGTGCTGAGGATATCGACACTCCCAGAGTGTTGATTTGCGGCTGTCTACACATCGAAGGACGGCTCACAGTTCTTGGAGGCGTGTCACATACGACACGGGCGCATCTACACACAGACTGTAGGCGACATCCACTAGTTCATCAGGTAGCTTGTGTTTGCTGCTTGATATTCCAGATTTCATCCTGACATTGCAGGTACTTCCACATTGGATGTATTGTCAGAGATGATGTATGTCTGTTGAGGGTTTGCTGGCTGTGAGTCACGCAGCAAACAACCGCCACAGCGGTTACAGCATACAGTGGGAAATTTGTGGATGTATGACTTTGTGGGAAGTCTATGTATTGGCAGATTTACTGCAGCCTTTGTTGAGGGTCGAGTGAGGTTTTATTGAGCTGGAGGATTCTCGAATGTTGAGATCCTTTCGGTGATACAGGTCTTGGAGCGATCCCTCGAGCACCCTTAGATAGGCAGCTAGGATGTATTGACTGTGAGTTAGACAGTTGGGATTGCATCTTTGCTTTACTGCCGTTGAGGCATTGTCGCAGTCTATGCTTATAGGACAGTGACAGGACAGTCAGAGATAGTACAGGTGCAAGACAGGTTTACCCACAGCTTACAGTGTTAGAGAGACAGTGGTTTTTTGAGCTGTTTTTTGGTCTGTTTTTAGAACACCAGAGCCATTTTACAAAGGAGACTCTGCCAAAATTTCTGCAGAATCTGAAGCTTTCTTGGTTCATTTGACAGGTTGATATTGGTTCAGAGGTCAGTTTACAGGGGAAACTCTACCGAATTTTTCCCAGGAAAGTAAACTACTGTGAAGCGTAGCTATGGCTGGATCACAGGACACTGCTCTTTACAATATCAAGAAGTTGGATGGAACCAATTTCCCATTGTGGAAGAAGCAGATTTGGCACGTGTTGGTACAAAAGAAGCAGATAAAACCTATAAAGCTCAAGGGGATAAAACCAGAAGATATGGACGAAGATGAATGGAGCGAAATGGATGAATTGGCACTTTCTACCATTATGCTGACTTTGAGAGAAAGCGTTTACTTCAATGTAGGTGACGAGATGTCGGCTTATCAAGCATGGTTAAAGCTGAGTGATCTTTATGAGAAGCAGAGTGCAGCTTCACAGGTATACTGGCTTAAGAAGCTTGTTGAATTGAAGATGAAAGAAGGGACACCTATGTCCAATCATCTGAATGAATTCAACACAATCTATAGTCAGTTGTCAGCTCAAGGTGTCAAGTTTGATGAACCTGTTAGAGCTATGTTCCTGTTGATCACATTGCTGGAAAGTTGGGACACTTTTCGCACAGCTTTGAGTAATTCTGCACCTCCAGATGGTTTGAACATAGCAGGTGTAGAAGGAAGTCTGCTTACTGAAGAAACCAATAGAAAGACAATGGACAAAGGCAAAGGAACAGCCTTAGTTGTCAGGGGAAGGACCAAAGAAAAGTACAAAGGTGGAAAAAGGAATCAGTCTCGTAGCAAGTCCCGCAGTGCTAAAGGCAAGAGTGACATAGAATGCTACCATTGTGGCAAGAAGGGTCACATGAAAAGAGACTGCAGAGAATGGAAAGCAGAAAAAGGCAAAGAGAAAGCTGAAGACCATGGTGAGAAGAACAAGTCCTCAGTGAAGATTCAAGAAATAAATGTGACAAACACTGTTGCAGAGGATGACAGTCTAGTGTCAGGAGACATCTACTTTTTGAAGAATACAATGGACTCAGCTCTTCTTACAGCATCTGATGGAAATGCACTGAGTGACTGGATTATAGACTCAGGGGCATCACTTCATGTGTCTCCAAACAAGGAGTGGTTTACCTCTTATGTGACCACTAAAGATCATGTTCGGCTAGGCAATGGGCAGACATGTGAGATCTTAGGTGTTGGAGATGTTCAATTGAAGTTTCAGAATGGCTCTTCTTTCACGCTGAAGAATGTGAGACATGTTCCCGCAATTACAAAGAGCTTGATCAGCACAGGTTTACTTGATGATGTTGGCTACGTCACCACTTTTGGACAGAACATGTGGAAGATATCCAAGGGTTCTATGACAGTAGCACATGGAGTAAAGTCTGGAGGACTTTACATGATTTACGTATCAAATGTCTCTAAAAATGTAATCAATGTAACCAAGCAGCCGAACGTTTCTTTGTGGCATAGCCGGTTAGGACATATGTCCAAGAAGGGAATGGAAATCTTGTCTCGTTCTGGTTATTTGCCTGGCTTTTCATTTAATGATTTTGAATTCTGTGAACATTGTCTGTATGGTAAGCAAACACAGCAGCCACATAAGCATAGAAGCAGTAGAAGAGATACACACTTGGCACTTGTTCATAGTGATTTGTGTGGACCTATGCCTAACCTATCTCTAGGGAGAGCTTCTTACTTTATGACATTTATAGATGATTACTCGAGGAAAGTATGGGTTTACTTTCTCAAGCACAAGGATGAAGCGTTTAGTGTTTTCAAAACGTTTGTGACACTCGTGGAGAATCAGAGTGGCAAGAAGCTTAAATGCTTACGCACTGACAATGGTGGAGAGTATGTTTCAAAGGCCTTTCAGGACTTTTGTGAGTCCAAAGGTATAAAAAGTGAACTTACTGCTCCTTACAATCCTCCTCAAAATGGTGTTGTTGAGAGGATGAATAGGACCATACAAGAGAAGGTCAGAAGTATGTTGTCTAATGCACAGCTGCCAAATGGGTTTTGGGCTGAAGTTGTATCAACAGCTGTTCATCTTGTAAATAGATCTCCTAGCAAGGTTTTGCAGAAGGATTCAGTGCCAGAGATGGTATGGTCAGGCAAAATGCCCTCATACAAGCATCTCAGAGTCTTTGGCTGTGAGGCATATACTCACGTTCCAAAGGAATTTAGGAACAAACTTGCGCCAAATAGTAAAAAGTGCATCTTTCTAGGCTATGGTAATTCTGGTGAGATGGGGTACAGACTTTGGGATTCCGAATCCAGAAAGGTTATCCGCAACAATGATGTTCACTTTAATGAATCCAAATATCATTCTAAACCAGAGAGGGTTGAGGAGATTAGAAGAGTTGTCTTCCAAGAAGATGGACCTGCACGTGCAAGACAAAATGTCAGGGCTCAAGAGGAGCAAGGACAGGATAGAGTGGAACCACAGGTTGTGGCTAAGCCTGAGCCACCTATTGTGCGTAGATCTGGACGTGTCACGCGACCTCCTGATAGGTTTGTTCCATCTATGAACTATGTCATGTTGACTGATTGCAATGAGCCTTCATGTTACAAGGAAGTAGTGAAAATGAAGGACTCCGGGAATTGGCAATTGGCCATGCAGTCAGAGATGACAGCTCTGCATAAAAACAAGACATGGAAGCTAGTTAAATTACCACAGGGCAAAAAGGCTCTACCTTGTAAATGGGTTTACAGGTATAAGATCACCGCTCATGATAGTCAGCCGAAGTACAAAGCAAGGCTTGTTGCCAAGGGCTTTAAGCAAGAACAAGGCATTGACTTTGATGAAGTCTTCTCTCCGGTGGTCAAGATGACTACATTGAGATGCTTTCTTGCATTGGTTGCCATATTAGATTTGGTGTTGCAC
Source organism: Adiantum capillus-veneris (assembly GCF_014529385.1). NCBI lineage: Eukaryota > Viridiplantae > Streptophyta > Polypodiopsida > Polypodiales > Pteridaceae > Adiantum > Adiantum capillus-veneris. The sequence continues at coordinate 1,350,655 of NW_028221436.1, forward strand.
CAAATGGATGTCAAGGCAGCGTTCTTGCATGGTGATTTAGATGTGGAAATTTACATGCAGCAGCCAGAAGGGTTTGTTGAGAAAGGCAAGGAAGATTGGGTATGCCAGTTGTTAAAGAGTCTTTATGGCTTAAAACAATCACCGAGGGCATGGTACCATAAATTCCACAAGTTTATGCTTTCTCAAGGCTACAAACGTAGTGAGTTCGATCACTGTCTATATACAAAGAAGGCTAAGGATGGTAGTTGGCTGATCCTTATTTTGTATGTGGATGACATGTTGATTCCTGGCAAGCACTTGGAAGAAATTTCAACTTTGAAGTCAAAGATGGCAAAATCGTTTGACATGAAAGACATGGGTGAGGCAAGTCATATCCTTGGTATGCGCATTGAGAGAGACAGATCAAAGAAGTTGATTTGGTTATCTCAAACAGAGTATATTGACAAGGTTTTGCAACGTTTCAATATGGAGAAGGGAAAGGCACTGAGTGTTCCATTGCCACCATATGTGAAACTTTGCAAACAAGATTGTCCCGTGTTTGAGGAAGAACAGGCTCAAATGGATAAGATTCCATATGCGTCTACAGTGGGTAGTTTGATGTATGCAATGATTGCTACTCGCCCAGACATTGCATTTGCAGTGGGAGTAGTAAGTCGATACATGTCAAACCCAGGCAAGAAACATTGGGAGGCAATGAAAGGAATATTGAGATACCTGAAAGCTACAAAGAGTATGCGTATATGCTATGGGAGTCAGGAGCTAAGTGTAAAGGGTTTTACAGACTCAGATTATGCAGGTGACTTAGACAACCGAAGGTCTACGTCAGGGTATGTCTTTACATTGGCTGGTGGAGCAGTATCATGGCGTTCTAGATTACAAGATTGTGTTACTCAATCTACTACAGAGGCTGAATATGTTGTAGCATCAGAGGCATGCAAAGAATCAATTTGGCTTAATCGACTAGTAACAGATTTGGGAATCAAAGAAGAGATGCCTGTGTTATATTGTGATAGTCAAAGTGCCATACAATTGGCTCGCAATCCAGTTTATCACTCAAAGACAAAGCATGTGGATGTGAAGTATCATTTCATCAGGGAAATGCTCGAGGATAAGCAACTTCAGCTTGTCAAAGTTCACACCACAGAAAATCCTGCTGATCTACTTACAATAGGACTTCCCTCAGAGAGCTTTGCGCATTTTCGCAAGCAGTTAGGTGTAGTGTAGTACATCACTTCTCTACATCTCTTGTATATTAGCTTGTATAGTAGCTTCTCTCACACTTAAAGTACCACATTGGACTTTAAGTGGGAGGTTGTTGGGGTATAAAGCCCAATGTGGTCGCCCAGGTAAGTGGGCGGGCCGCCAGGTATGTACACATATTCTTTTGTAAAAACCTAATAAGAACTCACTATGCTCTACACATTACAGTAGAGCGAGTTCACCATATCGTCGTGCTCTTCTTCTCGCACTCTCTCTCGCGTCGCACTTCCGCTCGTACTCCTTCAATATATATATATATATATGTGTGTGTGTGTGTTTGTGTGTGTGTGTAATCAAGACCGAGACCAAGACCAAGACCAAGATCGAGGCTGGGGGCAAGGCCAGGGCCAGGGCTGGGACAGGGGCCTATTGGGCCCTTTCTTTTTCCGATTTTCAAAACAAAATCCCCTCCCCCCAAACCCTCCCCTCTCCCTCTCTCTAGCTTTTGATTTTTGCCGGCCTGCTCCCATGTCCGTCCCCTCGCGATGCGCTCCGCGTTCGCCTGCTCTGTTTGCCCACGATGCCGCATGCTTGTCGTCTATTACTGCTCGGCTCTATCACCCTTCGGAGCTTAAATATTAAGCTTAATCTCAAAGCTTAGAGCATAGAGCTTAAGCTTAACCTTTAAGCTTTGAGCTTAAGCTGTGAGCTTTAAGCTTTGAGCTTAATCTTTAAGCTTAAACTTTGCTCCTCCTCTCTCACGCTCACGTCCACCGCACCCATCTCCTATCCCACTCATGCCCACCGGCCCACCTCCTCTCTCTGGCTTGTGCTTACCTATGTTTTCCATTGGCTCGTTGAGCTCGCCATTGCTTCTTCCCCTCAAATCAAATTTCAAATTTTGAATTTTTTTAAAAAAAGGCCGTTATAGCCTAAAAGAAAACCCTAAAATTTTCTTGCCCTGTGTGATCTACATAGAAGGGGCTCCCTCCATGAACGTGACTCTTCACAAAGCCTTCAATATAATACCTTTTGTGCTCTGCACATGGGAATAACTCCCCGCATGAAAGAGCTTCTCTACCCAACCTGGGTGAGATGAACGCTGCATACGGTGTGGTCAAAATCAGTATGTGAGCAACAATCCGCTATGCAAAAAATAAGCATTATACAAAAGGAGTCTGCATGACTAAGAATAGGTCTATGTGTGGGTACAGATACTACAAAAGGGACATTTTTACGCACGTCATTGCTATACGACTACATACCATACGTTTGGTGACTTTTGACCACCATTGAGTTCTAGAGTCTTGTGCTATATGAGGTTCAAACTTGAGTTTGAGCCTTATATAGCACATGAATCTCAAACTTAATTTTAGTTACTATATGAGGTTGAAAGTGAGTTTGAGCCTCATGTAATACTAGAGGCTTGAACTTGAGTTTGAGCCTCTTATTCTAGATGAGGCTCAAACTCAAGTTTGAGTTTTAGACTCTTGTGTTATATGAGGCTCAAACTTGAGTTTGAGCCTCATATAGGTTCAAACCTCTTGTGCTATATCAGGCATAAGCTCAAGTTTGAGCCTCTTGTCCTATATGAGAGTTTAAACCTCATATAGCGCAAGAGGATCAAACTTCAGTTTGAGCCTCTTGTGCTATATGAGGCTCAAACTCAAGTTTGAGTTTTAGACCCTTGTGTTGAGTTTGAGCTTCATATAGCACTAGAGGCTCAAACTTGACTTTGAGCCTCATATACTCAAACTCAAGTTTGAGTTTTATACTCTTATTATATGAGGCTCAAACTTGAGTTTGAGCCTCATATAGCACACGAGGCTCAAACTTGACTTTGAGCCTTATATAATACTAAAGGCTCAAACTCATATAACATAGCAGGCTCAAACTTGAGTTTGAGCTTCTTGTGCTATATGAGGCTGAAACTCGAGTTTGAGCCTCTCGTACTGTATGGGAGTTTAAGCCTCTATAGCACATGAGGTTCAAACTTCAGTTTGAGCCTCTTGTTCTATATGGGAGTTTAAGCCTCCAATAGTACAAGAGGCTCTTGAGTTTGATCCTCTTGTCCTATATGGGAGTTTAAACCTCCAATAGTACAAGAGGTTCAAACTCGAGTTTGAGCCTCACATAGTATATACCGCAGATTTAGGCTCATGTCCACAAAAACATAGACTCATCTCCACGAAAATGTTTCCCAACTTAGTTTGAATCTCTAAAAAGAGATTCTATCTAAAATATTTACAATAAGTGTTAGCACTAAATATTTTGATTATGTTCTAGGCATGGGGAAATTCAAAAACATCCAGGCCAAAGCTCACACAAGTAGAAATGTTTACATTGGAGAGTATACAAGCCTCTCCACAAAAGGCCAAATACATTCCCCCACATGTAAAGGTTACGAAATCATTTGATCACTACAAGTCTGCTTAAAAGGGGATGCACGAGCATGGTCAAAGGATTATGAAGAAGAGTTACGAACATTCGAGCCACCTGTTGCACTAACTTTGGAAAACCTTAGAGATGCTTTGGTGGTTGAATTTGTGAAGACAGAGGATCTTGATAAAGTGTGGCACGAAGTGCAAGGTCTAGTGCAAAGGGAAGGTGATCCAGTGGATGATTACATACGTATGTTCTCGTTGGCATGGGAACAGATGTGCAAAGCTCTAGTACCATAGGTACCCCCACTTGATATGATGAAGAAGGACAGATTCTAGGTGGGTCATTGGGAGAAGTTACATTGGAGAGTGGAGATAAAGAAGCCTAGGTCATATGAAGACACATTAGTTGTAGCAAAGAGCAAAGAGTGGAAGCTAAGAAGGATGAGCCAGTTAGGTGTAGAGTCTTTGCCCATAGGAGGCCCGAGTTTCAACATGTGGATTCCTTGCAAGCTTGCATGCCAGAGGCTCAAAATGTACATGCGGTTCCTATTGCTCCTCAAGTTATGCAAGTAGTGGTTAATGCCACAATATCAAATGATGGGTTAAGGCAAGAGATGAGACAAGTGGTGGATTTAGTGAAGAATCTTAGCCCAAATTTGCTAAGCAACGTGGGAAACAATTGTGGGTATGGAAGGCAATCCAACCAACCCAATAATGATGGTGGTGGACAAAATAATGGAAAAAAGTGGAAGAATGTACCTACCTGCTACAAGTATGGTGAGCTTAGTCACATCAGCCCACACTGTGATAAACAAAGAAGGATGGGAGGAGACATGTATCCCTTGCCAACACATTTGCAAAATAGGTCAAATGACTTTGGCATTGAAATAAATGGAGATCCAGGTTCTAGTAGATTGCCTGCGGAGGAGAAAGGAAAAGCAAAGGTGTTAAGTGTGGTTAGTTTGGAGAAGATTACAGCAATTGAGGACCCAGTGGTGATGCCAGTTGGGAAGAGAACCACAGCGGAGAAGGAGGGAAGAGATGTTGCAGGTCCCAATAAGAAGAAGGGAAAGAGCCATGAGGGTGAAGATGTGAAGGAAAAGAAGAGCTCGGCGGAAATTTCATGTCTCGGACTTTCCACCAGGGGAGGGGCAAGATAGCTACATTTTGAAAAGAGGACCTAACTATTAGAAAGGCAGATGTGACATTTGGGCAGCTAGTAGAAATGGTTCCAAGGTTGAAGCACCAGTGGAAGAAGTTGGTCAACCCAAAGGAGAAGGAATCAAAAAGAGGGTCAGTGAGAGTGTTGGCCATTGATGAGTTGTCAGATATTTGTCCCATAGTGGATGTCTCCCACAAAAGGAAGAACCTTGGATAGGGTTCTGTGGATGGTGGTGCACAAATCTGTGTGATCACACAAACATGTGTAGAGAAGATGGGCCTAGCAATTGCAGGTGTATCTGGGTTCCGTATACAATTGGTAAACCATCAAAAGGTGAAGTCTTTGTGTGTAGTGAGAATCTTTGAGATTGAAGCCTATGCAGTCAAAACGGTGGTAGATTTTCATGTAATGCCAGGTAGATTGGGGGCTTATCCAATCATCCTAAGAAGACCATGGTTATGTGCAGTGAAAGCTGTTCAATATTGGAAACATGGTACAATCAACCTATGTGGAAAGATGGGGGGTAAAAGATTATTTGACATGAATAACACAAAGCCACTAGATGAAGATTATGAAGATGGGGAGGATTCAAGTGATGAAGAATCTTCCACAATATCAGATTTGGACAGTGAGAGCACCACTAGCAACAATGAGGGTGAAGATGTGGCATTCTTATTGGTGGACCTGGAGCAGACTAGCCTAATTGCCTTCATGAAGGGAATTGAAGATGAGTTTGAGGGCCCATATAAGGTGATTGAAGAGCTAATGCAAGCTAAGGTTGAGTTGTCAAAGAAGCACAAACTGGTGGCAAACATGATTAATGCAGATCTCTCATCCATGGAGAGAGAGAAGTATTTACACATGTTGTCAAAGTATTTGGATCTTTTCATCACTTCTTATGAGGAGATTAGAGGCTTCAAGGGGAGTATTTGTGCATTCAGCTGAAGGATGGAGCAAAACCAGTGTGGCAAAGAATGAGGAGAATAGGTAGAGAGCAGATGGAAGCCTTGCGCGAAGAGGTGGACAAGCTGTTGAAAGTGGGGTTTATATGTCCAGTGGAGACAACAAAATGGGTAAGCCAAGTAGTGGTCACTCCAAAGAAGAAAGGGAAGTGGAGGAGTTGTGTTGATTTCAAGCCTTTAAATGCAGCCACAAAGAAGGACCCATACTCTCTTCCTTTTATTGATCAAATCTTAGATTCAGTGGTAGGGCATGAGCGTTACAGTGTCTACGATGGATTCTTTGGCAATTTTCAGATAAAGATTGCTCTTGAGGATCAGAAGAAGACCTCTTTCATCACACTATGGGGTTGTTTTTGGTACACTGTGTTGCCATTTGAGTTGTCAAATGGTCAAGTTCGTTATCAAAAGAGAGCAAATCGGGCACTTCGCCATTCATTGTGAAAATATAATTACAAAGTATAGAACCCCATCACATGCTCTAAATACACAATAATAGAGCCTCATTAGGGGTCCCAGCTGGGGAAAAATTAATAAAGATTTGGAATCCGACATATACCCTCCTGGCAAACAACACGCATCAAGCAGTACTTCGAGAGAAAGGTGTGCGAGACGGAGCAACCAAGCCAAGTGGGCAGGTGGGCTGGAAGGAGCATGCACACAGGACACGGAGCAGGAGATTTTGGGATGTAGGCCAGGTGGCCGTGGGAAACCACCCTTACACTTTTTCTTCCTAATCAATATAGGGAGAGAAAGTGAGAGAGTTGACCACTCTCTCACTTTCCTCTCCACTAACCCAGTGTGCTGTGTAGCTTCTCCTTCATCCCCTTCCCCCTTCTCCTTTCCTTCTCTTGCACACTCCACAACAGAACCCATTAATTGGTATCAGAGGTCAGGGCATCCAACCTTGAGCCCCGGCTCACCGCGCACGCAGCGACCCCTATTAGGTTTTGGAAAGCTTGGCTAGGTAGAGCTTGAACCTATGCAGGACTCAACAATGAGGTCTAAACCATACCTCGTGTCCGAGCGTAGAGGGTATATAAATCATAGAATAGTGGGCTATATGGCTATTTCAGAGCCACCTAGGCCACCAACAAGAATCCCTGAAGAACCCCATTGAACCAGAGGAAGAGATGATGGTAGAAGACATGAGGATGAGTACACTCAAAATGTTAAGACCCTCAACTTTACAAAAGCTAGTAAAAAAGTATGATAGATCTTGGAATCCATATGACCACATTGCCGCTTTTCGTCAAGTTGTGCATGTAGGGCAAGTCTCCGACTATCATACACAAATAGAAGGATTTGGGTTGACGTTACAAGGTAAAGCGCTATCATGGTTCAACACACTAGAGCCTAGCTCTAAGCTTTCACCTCAGATTTTGGAGGATGACTTCATAGCTTCATTTTCAAAGATGGGTATCAAGCATGGAGCATCGGCCATGATCCACTCTTTCAAACAAGAAACCCATGAGACGGTTAGGGGTTGTGCGAACCGTCTTAAGCCATGCATTTCCAGGAGCCCAAATGAGGAAAAGCCAATCCAAAAGCAATTAATTACCATCTTCTTGGAAGGCGTGGTAAACAAGACTCTCCATGCACATCTCTATGCTAAGAAGCACATGAGCTTGAACGAGTGTTGTCTTGATGCTATGGATTATGATGACAACTTTGAAGTTGATGGTGGTGAATCTAGCGGCAAAGACAAGAGAAGTCCGTTAGCCAAAGCTTTGAAATCTAGTTCAATACATCCAAAGAAATGAATCCAGATGAGATCGTGCTGAAGAAAATGGGACATTTGTATCATTCTTCTTATAGATCAGAACAAGAATATACGAGGACTACACCTATAGGACCTTACGTATGTAGAGAATGTGGGGGCAATCATAGGATAGAAGACTGTAAAACCTTTTCCCCACTTGTCAACAACCAACCCATCAAGAAATATTGCCAAATGTGGAACTACACTCATGTGACTCAGGATTGCAACCAGATTGGATGGAACAACAAGCCATTTATCCAGGATCCCAAGCAAGGCAACATGTGGAAAATCCGGAGAGAAATTTTCACTTGGTGTTACTACCTTGCAGTGTCTAGCTAGCTTGCCCTACAAGCATACCATGAATTATAGCAGCCTTGCCGTACAACCTTGCTTTTACCACTATATGCTTTGTATAAATTGGAGCAATCTTATTTGCATGTATGGCATGTGCATACCTTTCATGCTTAATTAAATGTACCTTTTGCATGCACCATGCAGGAAAATTGGCCTTACCTTACTTAAGGTCTTCAAACTATGAAGTAATGTGCAACGGTTGTACGCATGCAATCAAAAGAATGTGCATCCGTGCATAGAACCTCGCTTCATGGTGATGCATCCTTGCCCTTGAAGCAAGAAGCCATGCTTCTCAATTCACAAAGAGATAGAGAGAGAAAGATGGACCCTTGGTCCCTTCATGCACTCTCTTATTGTCACAAAGAAGTGGTGCTTCTTCTTCACAAAGAGATAGAAAGAGAAAGATGGGCCCTTGGTCCCTTCATGCACTCTCTTACTATCACATCTCCCTTGGAGATCTTTTCTTCAGGTTTGCCCTAAGAGGGTTGAAGGCCCTTGGCCTTGGGTCATGCGTGCAGCCATAGCTCCTTGAGCATGTGGAAGTAGCACTTGGATCTTGTGAGTTGCCATGTTGATGAGATCATGATTTCCTAGATCGTCTCCGAGGCCTTGATCAGCTTGATCCTCTTGATCATGCATATGGCTAGCAGCAAAGCCCGTGGCTGATACCACATCCTCCTTTGCAAAGTCAAACATGAGATTACCACCTTCAACCATGTTGTTTCTCGTTATGTTCTCTCGAATGATAAAAGCTACTATTGAGTTGTAGTACAAGGCCTTGCCTTCAAGAAGATCGTGTCTTCTTCTCTAATTCCTTGAGAAAGATATGGATGAATATTTTGGTGTTGTGCACCCTTGACATATGCGTATGAAGCCTTGATTCTATACTTAGAGTACCTAATCATATGGTACCACCCCTTGTGTACCCTTTACCTTGTGCTTATTGGACTGTAGCACCTTGTGCATGGGTAATAACACCTTGTGCTTGGGCTCCTTGAGCCTAATTGTTCACGAAACTCTTTAGCAAAATTTGTAAGTGCTATCATGTTTTGATTTATTGTTGTAAATCTCCTTTCAGGCGTCTCTTGCCATGAAATGAGAGTGCTAAAAATAGCTAGGTCCACAAAGCCACGATTAGTGGGATCATGCATGTGAACATCGGCATGGCTCATACCCTGCACTACATCATCATATTGAAAGTTGAAGGGGAGAGCATCACCATCCACCATGGATCTGAGAAAAACGAGCCTTGCCCTTGCTTGTAAAGAGAAGAAGAGCCTTGCTCTCACTTGTAGCCTACCCCCTCTTGAAGCTTGAAAGTAGAGCTATGATGCTTCAATGCGTAGGGCCTTGCCCTATCCTTCTTTAAGTGTTTCCCTTTGTGTTCGAGAGTAGAGCCTTGCTCTTTTGTGTAGGGTCATGCCCTTGCCTTGATATTGCACCTTGGATTGGGCCTTGTCCAAGCACGAGAGAGAGTGAGAGAGCGCTCGTGGTGCTAAGAGCCTGAATGCCTTGCATGAGATCATGTGTCGTATGCTCGGAGCCCAACTTGCCAAAGAGAGAACATTGAGAGAGAAAAAGAGATGTACCTAGCACGTTTCGTCAAAGAGGCTTGCTCTACTCCATACAATCTTGCTCTACGTATATAAGAGCCTAGCTTAATGTGAGAAGAGAAATTCTTGCTCTATGCTTCTCCCCTGTCTTGCTACTACACTGGCGCCTTGTGCTACGACTATCTTGCAGTTGTTGCGGCCCTTCTTGCACACCTGTAAGAGATAGGGCTTTATGTGTGTTGTTCTTTTCCTACAAACATTAAAGAGAGAGAAATAGATAGAAAGAAAGATCCAAGGTACCTTATCTTTGCAAAACCTTGCTTATCAATTTTTGTCTCAAGAAATCCATGCTTTTAAAGAGGTCTTGAAAGCATGCAAACCTTGGCCTTGATTTTTGTTGTTAAGAGGTTGTCATTGCAGCCTTCAAAGCGTGTGTGGGCTTCTTGTTGCAAGCCTTGACACAACACAAAGAGAAAAATATATTCTACTTGTTGCCCATGTGTGCTACAAAGAGAGAGATGCAAGCCTTGCATGCAAACAAGCTATGGCAACTTGTCGCCTCTCCTTTTGCAACCTTGCCTTCCATCTCACACACACATGGACAAATCTAAAAAAATAAAAATATGTCACAACAATAGGTGCATAATCTTGCTCTATACGTGAGATGCAAAAACATGCAAAACAACGTTTTCCTTTAGATAGCGTAGACAATTTTTCCAAACTCGATTGTTTATGGAAATTTGCTAATTAGCAAATTTTTCCCTGTAAATCGTGAAGAAGAGAGAAAGAGGGAACTTCATGCACAAGCCTTGCTTATGCATGAAAGCCATATCCTTCTCCCATTATGCTTTGATACCAATGTAAGCCATGCGAATAACCACCCATCCATACTATATATAGGCCCCTTTCCCCCTAGCTCGTAACCATATATAGACCTCTATACTGCATGGCAGGGTTGTGCCCTAGGACTTATGTCCTTACATTAGCATTGGTTCATAGTTGCCAACACGTGTAATGAATGCTCGTTCATATGCACTTCTCAAAGAAGTATATGGCCATAACTTTTTTTGAATTTCCATAGGCAATGAATAGTGTTAATTTCTTGGCCTTCGGTAACGTGTGCTACACAATAAGTGTTATAGTTATTTTAAGGTACTCCAATGTGTAGTGGGCTCTTTATTTGGCATGCAAGTTAGGTGGCACTTCTTATTTGTATTGACTTGTATAGATTTCATGGTGCCACCTATTCTTGTCTCTATTTCATGGCTAATAGGGGAGCCCTTTATGAATGGTGGCTATGCACATCATGTTGCTCTTCTTATTCTTTGTATGTATGAAGCATGTTTTAAGTTGCACTCACTATGTTAGGTATCTTCTTCAATCTTTTGATGTTATGAGCATGTAGTATGAGGCTCATTCCATTTTTTATAGAATCTGGCCAGATACCATTATCTCAAGGCCTTCCTATGGAGTAGGAACTCCTACAACAATTAGCGAGCTCGTGGGATTTGATCTCAGGCAGCAAGAAGATTGAACTAAAGTAGCCAATCTACACCATGCTGACGAGCTGAGGAGGCTGTTGAAAACTGTTTCATTTTTAAAGAATACGCAGGACCCCCTAGCATGGCAATGACTTGCGCCAGTATTGAAGGTTTTTTTGTGATTGCAACCTTCATTATGATTATGGGGCTCTATGCTCTATGTATTCAGAGCATGCAATGCCTCAGGACTAAGTAACACCCATATTTAAGAGGGGGAGGCAATGGGATCAAAGGCGGAAAAGCTCACGTGCAAAAGCCGAGAAGATCACAACCTCAAAAATCAAATTAAAACTAAACCTGGACACGCACTAAACCTGGATAGCCTGGGAAATGCATTTTATTTTATAATATAATGTTGTAAAAAGGTTGTGAGTACACAGTGCGTGCGCGGGTGAGGTGGTTAGCCTATGTGACCCTAAACCCGGACGGCCAGGTTGGGTTCAAATCGCCCCATCGTGCCTCGTTTTTCCCGCTGGCCATGTTTAATGCGCCTCGTCTTTTTGACGGTGCGCCTCATTTTTCCCACTGGACAAGTTTAGTGCGCCTCGAGATTCCGCCCCGCAGCCCTGACCGTCGATCCCATTACTCCACCCCGCATTTAATATGGATGTCACTTAGTCCCAAGGCATGCAATGTGGCTCTACGATCTATAATCACTTTGCTAATGGTATTTCAAGATTACAACCTTCGTTATAAGGCTTTTGGGCGAAGAGTCATCGCCTCACCTATGGCTTGCCATAAGGGAAGGTATAGTGTACATTTATGGTCTATGAGGTGGTTTGTTGTTTTTGTACACCATGCTTAATGACCTATAAATTTCTATTGTGGGGTTTTCATGGTTACATAAATTCTTAGTATTTTTTATTTTTTTGAAAAAAATAAAAATAAAGCAATCTCACGCTTCACTTGAGCTATATATATATATATATATATATATATATATATATATATATATATATATATATATGTGTGTGTGTGTGTGTGTATGTGTGTATGCATGCATGTATGTATATATATACGTATATGTATGTATGTATATATATATATATACATACACACACATACATGTATACATATATAGAAGGTGTAGCAATTGAAAAAATAATTAACTAAAGTTTAATTCTATGTAATAAATGAAAATATACTTTTTTTTTAAAGATGTAAAGTCCAATGGTTTGGTATTTTAATTACAACAATAAGGGGGGGGGGGGGGGATTTGATGTTTCATTAAAAAAAAAAAGAAGGGTGTAGCACTTGGAAAAATAATTAATTAAAGTTTAATTCTATGTAATAGATGAAAAGCAAATTTTTTAAAAGATGTAAAGTCCAATGGTTTGGTATTTTAATGAAAAACATCAAAAAAGGGGGGTGGGGGATGGTGATTTGATGTTTCAGTTACAAATAATAATCTTTATTTTTCTTTTTTCTCTAGGCACGATTTTGTTATATTTTTTATTGCAAGTCATCATCACGGATCCATGGCTCTCTCTCTCTCTCTCTCTCTCTCTCTCTCTTCTCAACAACGGCTTGTCACGGGCATGGATTTGTTTCCTCTTGTGAGCTTCTCAGCATGGATTTGTCCACTGTCATAGAAAATTGGAAAAAAAGCGAGGGGGCATGGATTTGTTTCCTTGCTGTGGGCGTGGATTTGTCAATGATTTGCTGTTGGGCATGGATTTTGTTTTCGTTGTGAGATAAAGTGGATTTGTCAATGATTTGCTGTTGGGCATGGATTTGTCAATGACACTCATTCGCGCTGCTGCTGTTGAAAGGGAGATAAAGTGTGTGTGTGTGAGAGAGAGGGGGGGACGTTGCTGTTGTGAAGAATTCTCCAAGAGACTATATTATTGAACGCCTAACGTTCCTCTAGCCCACATATATTCGACCTCTAAAAATGACAAAATGACGCAACTGTTAGCAAAACAATAAGACAAAAATGACGGAGCTGTTAGCAAAAGAATTAGACATCCAAAATTGAAACTGTAGTCTGTAGGCCATCTTCAATTTGTTGTGGTGTAATGCACAAGGAGTTTTACTGCAGTCCTCGACCTTTGGCTGCTAGGCAGAGCGATGGCGATTCCAAAACACAGAGAAGAAGGAGACGAGAGAGAGAGAGGAGAGAGAGAGAGAGAGAGGAGAGAGAGAGAGAGAGAGGTGAGAGAGGGACAACGCATGGTCAAACACGACACACACATTTAATATCACTAAGGTTTAAATAGATAATTAAACATAACCCTTCCCTTCTTCATTTCTAAGTAATTTTGTTAAG
>NW_028221436.1:1364038-1395995 GCF_014529385.1 Adiantum capillus-veneris
AACAATAGGGCTTGGGAGAGAAACTCTCTTCTTCTTCTCCTTTCACTTCTTTCAAGCCTTTATCTTTGAACATACTAAGTATATCATTGATGAATAACCATAATCCACATAGAGGTAATTTCTTTCAATTCCGTTCAGTGCAATCTATTAGGGTCAACATATGGATTAGCCGGAAGATTCACTTTCAGCAATGCATAGTGTTTCTATTTGGTCCTGAAAGGCTCAACGAAGTACTTCTCTCAACACATCCCATCATACTACCTATTATTGACTATGAATTATCTTTTGATGTGAATGTGGTTTTTTATTATGAATCAAGAGGATTGTACTCACAACTAATCCCAATCGCTAGACAAAACATAATACATTATAGTAAGCACAAAGCTACAGTTCCAAAGAGCAATCCGTAGCTTATTGGACAACAAAGATTAAATAACATTAACTCATCCATTAACCCTTTTATCCTACCCATGATACGATATGATCGTAATCTCGATGTTTTCATTTTTGTTTTTTTCTGACTATCTTTCATGAGTTCTCTCCATCACGTGTGTGTTTATAAGGAAAGTGAGCGGCTTCTTTGGCTACATTTATTCTTTAGCTCTAGAATATATTTATCTACATCTTAGCTCCTTCTCATAACCTTTGAGCTTCCTCACAAACTCTCACAGCAAGAGGCCCGGTGCCTTCCTGGCAAGACCGCCAACTTCCTGACATATTTTTGGTGAACCCGACGTGAATGTGCCAGGGTGAGATTTTGTGGGTAACCATGGGTGATCATGTTGAGCCACCGGGTATGCATTTTGACCCAGAAACAATGCAAATGTTTCAAGCATTTGCAATGTTCATGCAACAACAACATGCTACTGAAAGAAGGGAGATTTCAGCAACGAAGTCCATACAAGCGGTCGTCAACAAAATGGATCAGTTCAATGTCAAAGATGTAACCAAGTACTTACGCGAGTATGTGAAGGAGATGGAGCTGCATCGCGTGTCAGAAGGTGAGATGATTCAAAGCTTTGAGCTAGTTGTTGCTCCAGAAATTAGGGAGCATGTTAGGGGAATTAAAGATGGGCATGGGAGAAATTGGGAAGAACTTAAAGTAGCTTTAAAGGAGGAATATTTCATGAGGACTCGGAGAGAGTGACAAAAAGGACGTTCTTAGAATGGGTAGTCAAGCAAAGCAAGGACTATCAATAACAGAGCTACTTAGGAATTTGAGCGGCGCTATGCACAACTCACCAAGAAAGAAAGGGCCACACTAGATCCAGAGAAGACAAATATTTTCTTACAATCCGCAGGTAAAGGTTTCAAGAAAATTTGGAGCTTCTTCTTAAAGATAAAGATGCTGAGCAAGGACTAAAGACCGACTGGAATGAAGTTGAAGGTGCTGTCTCGTTGCTTGCCAAACGACAAAGAAGAAGGGACAAGATGGAAGTAAACACTACAAGTCCTTCAACCTCAACTTCTGACAAAATGGTAAAGCCTACTAATCATCTCCTAAGTTTTGATGAGTCCATGCTAGATGACTTGTGAAGGGAATGCGTGACTTGAAGGTGAAGCTTGCAAAGCTTGAAGAAAAAGGCCAATCATCAGGCCACTTCCTAGGCAAAGGCAACAACCCAAAGAAGGGTTTGTTAATAGATGTATTTGTGTGATAGTACAGACCATGTAAGAAGGGATTGTGATGATTTTAGTGATGCTTTATCAAAAGATGTTGTCTTTTTTAAGGATGGTAAAATCCACTTAAGAGAGACAGGTCTACCCTTGAGAACTAACTTTGGGAAGGGGGGGATGCAAACCTTAGTTGAAGATAATGGCAACTAACCATGCCACCTCTTCATTTGAGGCAGTTACTTATGGAGTAAAAATTGAGCATCTTAGTGATGAAGAGGTGAATGACCATCATGGTCAAATTTGGCCAAATGTCATGCAATTAGCTAAAAAGGGAAAGCTTACAAAAGAGATTCTACATGAAGCAGGTGATTGCATATGTCTAGAAACAGGATGGAATGATCCAGTGGACTCATTGTCAGTGCATGCCTACATTACAAAATGCCAACAAAATGAGGCTATTGTAGAAGAGAAGCGCAAACGTGAGAATATTGATAAAGGGACCATCAAAAAGAGCTTCTAGAAGTGGGGGAAGAAGCACTCAATGCCTTCTCAAACACCCTCAACACAAGGAGCATCTCCACCTGAAGTACTCATGGAGAGTCTACAACAAGAAAGAAGAAAGAGCTAGCAAAAGTAAGACAAAAGGCCCAACTTATAAACTACAATCTGATATTGAGGTGCTATAGATTTAAAGAAAGTCTTGGAGGAAAGGATCTTAAATAGAAAATTGAGTTTACTCTGGGAGAAGTTCTTGGCATTGCAAAGCGTGAATTCCATGAGGAGATCATTGAAATCATCAAGAGGAAGAGGCAAACCCTTGCTGAAGTTTCTCGTCCACAGGTTGAAGGGAAACCTCAAAGACACAAGGGATGCAGCTGCAAAATAAGGAGGATGATGGAGTTATGGTAGGATGCTACCAATCTAGCGGTGAGAGTGAAGCAAGTGCATTTCTCAAATGATGATGAAAGTTGAAGATATTTCTAGGAGCTACTATTCACGAAGTCATTGGGCAAGGGCTACTACAGAAACTTTGGTCAAGGTAGGTGATCTTGAAGAACCATTTTTTGCCTTGATGATTGAGTGTTCAGAAATAAACATAATGTCAAAGAGTCTCTACAACAAGTGCAAATGGCCAATGGACACAGATCATGGCTAAATGGTAAAAGTGGAAAACAATTCATCCGTGAATTGTATGCAGCATGTCCAGTATGAAGGTGACAATAGGTGATGTAATATTGACCAAAAACTTTTTGTACAGGATACATCTTCATATCATCTCATCCTTGGACAACCCTACATTGTGGGAGTTCGAATGGAAACAAAGGTAATGGATGATGGTTCTGCATATGCTAGGATACGTAGCAAAGATGGTAAACGTGTTGTCCAATTTCTCACAGTTTGTGTGAACCATGAAAGAAATCGTGACAACCTCAAGAACATCCTCTACCAAAGGTGAGCAAAGAGTTTCATGACCATAGGGAAATGATGGGTTTTGGCCAAGTACCATTGTAAAGCGGGATTGCAGTGGTACAGAAAGGAAAATGGTTCTCACATGATCCAAAAACAGGTGAAACTTTCTCAACGGGCTCCTTCGTAACAAGGAATGGATCAATATTTTTACAAAATTTGAAGATTTGAAGAGATGTGAGAGGCAATATGTACATAATGTACAAATGAGCATGAAAGAAAGTGGGTTGCTAGAGCCTACTGAAAATGTTTTGGGTTTGTGTGAACAAGTTTCTTTTGTAGATACATGGGTGAGCTTGATGCTATAATGGGGTCTAGTTTGCATCTTGAAAATGAAGTTGTGGAAGTTTGCTCTATGGAAATGTATCAAGTAATAGAAGCCTTTCTAGAAAACCAAACAGTTGGCCCAAAAGTCCATGTTGAAACTAAGTACAAGAGTGTAGCAAAGAAGGTGAAACCAGTAGCTTCACCCTTACCACCCAACAATAGGGAAAAAATTGAGCAGGCTTCTTTACAACCAAGTTTGAGGAATCCTAAATAATATTGGGCATACCTTCACAAAGAGTCTTTCCAAGAGTTGCAGATTGTCACGAGGAGTTTCTAACACAGGAGGAGACAAAGTGCTTCAAAGAAATGCTTTCAAATCATGGTAAGGCTTTTTCATTTGAGCCACATGAGATAGGATGTGTTGATCCTTCTATTGTAGCTCCTATGGTAATTTTCACAATACCTCATGTGCCTTGGAATCTGCGGCCTATTCCAGTTCCAAAGGCTCATTTGCCAAAGTTAGTAGAGCTACTGAATGAGAAAATCAAAAATGGGAATCTTGGAGCCCTCTTGTGCTCCATACTCAAACATGTGGTTCATAGTTCCAAAGAAGAATGGGTCCTACGCTTCATCCAAGATATACAACCAGTGAACAAGGTGACAATTAGAAATGTAGGTACATGTCAATTGTGGATGAGTTTGCAGAGGCGTTTGCAGGGAGGGCAATCTACTCAATGAGAGATCTCTACTCAGGGTATGATCAATTTCAGCTTGAATCGAAAGCAGAGACTTGACAACCATGAGGACACCTTTGGGTTTGGTAAGGATGTGTACCTTGCCACAGGGAGCAACCAGATCGGTTGCACATATGATGAATGGATGAATAAGGTCTTACGTGACTTTATTCCTCAAATCACAATGCCTTTCATTGATGATTTGACTATCAAAGGATGTGAAGAAAGTGACAAAGATGAAGCTTTGGATCTCAAGGGATGTCGCAGGTTTTTGGTAAATCACATAAATGATTGTGATAAAATTTTGTCTAAGTTGGAAGAAGTGAATCTTACATTGTCAGGGAAAAGTCTATGTTTGGTGTCAATGAAGTTCTCATTGTGGGGCACATGTGCGAGCCATATGGTAGGAAACCTTGTCCAACAAATGTGGATGCCATCCAAAGAATGAAAGAAACATGTACTAGCATCACTGATGTTAGAAGGTTTCAGGGAGCATGTGTCTTCTATGTTATTTGGATTTCACATTATGCACATGTAGATGATCCTCTTTATCAGCTGCTTAGAAAGAATCAAAAGTTTAAATGGATAGAAGCACATGTAAAATCCATGAAAAAGCTAAAGGAGTTGCTCCAGTCAGCAACAACTTTGAGAAAGGTAGACTATGAGTGTCAAAGGCCAGTAATTGTGACAGTAGACACCAGTCCTACAGGGATTGGATGGGCAATAGGGAAAGATGACAAAGAAAGACACAGTTATGTGGTAAGATTTGGAGCAAAGGTACTAAGTGCTCGCCAAAGAAACTATCCACAGAAAAGAGAGAGTTATGGGGTATGGTTACAGCTTTGAAAAGTGGGAAAGAGTACCTAATTGGTGCATGTGTGGTTGTAGAAACAGATTGTCTACACTTCTTGGGATGATTACAAGCTGCTCAACGCCAGACATTGCTATGTTGCGGTGGATTGCCTACATTAAGTCCTTAAATCCCCGAGTTAAAGCACATTGTAGGTAAAGACAATACAGTGGCAGATATGCTATCAATGGCAAGGTATGAAGATGAGTCACAAATGATTGACGAGGGAGATGATGTAGGCCCAAAGTTCTATTCTATCTCTCATGTCAAAGGTAACAATGCCTGCATGACTAATCTACTTGAATCATTCTTGAAAGAGCTTTACGAAGGTGATTGGCTTCTTATTGGAAGCTACTTGAGTACTCTAACAAAAGAGGATGATTGGTCTGAACAAGAATTCAAGAGGATATGCAGAAAGCATATGGGTACTTTTTGAGGATGGTTACTTGTGGAAGCATCCTAAACAAAAGGGTGCTACACCACAACGGTTTATATGTAAAAAAGAGACTCAAGTAAAGCTCATGCAAGAGTTTCATGAGAGTCTATGGGCTGGACACAGGGGTGTGTGGGCAACCTTCTCCAAGTTGAAAGAAAAATAATGGTGGAAGGGTATGTATAAAAGATGTATCTCAATTTGTAGAGTCATGTGTAACTTGTCAAATGTATTCAAATATCCGACATCGTGATGGATTGCACCCTACATATCCATTAGCCATGCACTATAAATGGGTTTGTGGATCTAGTCACAATGCCTTTAGGACTCTGGCAGATGAGATACTTGGTTCTTGCACGAGAGGACCTAACTAACCAGGTTGAAGGAAGAGCATTAAGAGCTAAAACCACAGAAGCTGTGTGCAAATTCCTTCTTGATGAGGTGATTTGCCGTTATGGCTGTGTGGGAAGATCACTGCAGATAGAGGTGAATTGGATGCTGAGGAAGCAAGGGAGTTATTTACCAGATTAGGAATCAAGCTTTCTCTTACCATAGCTTACAACCCCTGAAGGCAATGGAAAGAGTGAAACAGGGCATCCTCTTATCATCAAAGCTTTGGCTAAGGCTTGCGAAGGAAGAGTTGGTGAGTGGCCAAAATTGTTACCATATGCTTTATGGGTTGATCGTACAACACATAGCTCAATAACTGGATACATGCCTGCGGAGCTAATGTATGGTCAAAAGCCAATGATGCCGATTGAAGATACAATTCCCACATAGAATGTACTACCTTGGCAAGAGGGGCTTAGCAGGGAAGATCTCCTTGCACTGCGTATAAGGAAACTAGAGAGAAGACCTGGAGACATTGAAGCTGCAAAAGAACGACTCAAAAAATGCAAGGTTGAAAAACAAGGATACTTTGATAAGCGACATCAACTAAGGAGCAAAGCAATTGGCAAAGGTGACTGGGTTTTAGTGTATGATAGTAGCCTTGATAACCAGCACACAGTCATGCGCAAGTTCTCAATAAGATGGTTTGGACCGTATGTTGTAAAGCATGTGCATGAAAATGCTACTTACAGCTTGTCTGAACTAGATGGTACAGAAGTAAATATTCCCACTGCAGGAAAAAGGATTAAAATGTTTAAGAGAAGAGGAGACAATGATCTAGAAGATGTTGATGAGGAAGAAGAGCAAAACACAAGGTGAAGATCAAAGTGAACATGAAGCTCTGGAATCATCCAGTGAAGAAGAAAGCAAGAAAGATGTACAAGAGGTCTGGTCTACAAAAAGACAATGTGGCACATACCGGAGGATGTGCAAGTTTAGAGGGGGTGGATGTCGTGCAGTGGCACGTATATAGTGGAACGGGCATTAAACGATTTATCTTGTGACTTTTTGACGCATAAGTATACTTCATATAATACTCATATGCATAAATAAAATCTTTCTACCATACCTTAGTATTACCTTGAAGTAATATAAATGTACATTACTATTAGAAAGTACTGCAAGAGAAGTATCAATGATTGTGCTCTTTTTTTTCTGAGGAAAAAGCATTTGTATATTTCTTCTAATATCTCAGATATACCCTACCATATATAAATTATTTTCTTCTTTTCACATTTATCTAATAATATAGCCCTTCAATAATGCATAACTTCTTGGATACATACAAGAGGAAAGGGCCTACTAGAAGACTTTATGAAAAGGAAGAACCAGAGCTTCTTGGACCATCCCAATTTGAAAATCTTGACCTAAGGGGATGAGAAAAGTCCAAAACCAAGTCAATCTCTTTTAGTAGGCCAATTTTTTCTTTTGAAGCATGTCAATCCGAGTTACAGGTCAAAAGTTACAAGGAAAAGAGTGAAAAATCCTCTCACAACTACACTGCAAGAAGAGATGGTAAACAGGTGAATCAAGTGAAAAGAGGTAATCTTGGTCTTTTTCCATAAAATAAGATATTTGGAGGATAAAGACATAATCATGTGAATGTGACACCTCAAAGATGCATTGAAGGATAAGACACACAAGTTGGGACCCTTGCTGGACCACACAGAAGATGCCTAGGTGGGCCCACATACATCATGCACCCACATGGAGCCTCAACGACCAAAAATGCTGAATTTCATGATATTTTGAGTCCTAAAATTTCCCATTTTAAGAAATATCCAAAGAACATTTGATTTGTGCTAACTCTTTAGCCTAATCAAGTGATTATGTAAAACATGGCTCCCTCACCTATAAAAGGGCAACCTTCTCTTCATTGAGGCAAGTTATGAGTGAGTGAGAATAGCTCAATTCCATTGTGACACATTCATCTTAGTGCCACACTTTCTCTTGAAGAAAGGCTGAAGTCTTGCCTCATCTTCTCTCTCCCTCTCTCCATTAAGGTGGTGGCGATTGCTCTCATGTAAGATATATGTTTCTAGTTTTCCTTTCATTTGCATATCTAGTCCAATACTTGTCTATAACTCTATCTCTATCCCTCATTATCTATCTTTAATACCACCACCACACTTAGATCTATCCCTAATTCTATCTTTACTACTCCTTTGATCTCTCTTGTTGTGTCCTAATTGTTTCATTGGAAGGTATTCAAGCAGCAACCTTGTCAATGTTATGGGTACAACCTTCTTGCGGGAAACAATTATGTGCACAAGGTTAGTAACCATATCTTCATCTTCCACAAGCATCTCTCTCTCTCTTAAGATTCTCATTCTCTTCCACAAACTCTAGAATCTCCTTGCTACAGGTACTTCTCTCCCCGCAGTATCCATATTACCTAAGGGCAGCAATAGGGCTTGGGAGAGAAACTCTCTTCTTCTTCTCCTTTCACTTCTTTCACACCTTTATCTTTGAACATACTAAGTATATCATTGATGAATAACCATAATCCACATAGAGGTAATTTCTTTCAATTCCATTCAGTGCAATCTATTAGGGTCAACATATGGATTAGCCGGAAGATTCACTTTCAGCAACGCATAGTGTTTCTATTTGGTCCTGAAAGGCTCAACGAAGTACTTCTCTCACCACATCCCATCATACTACCTATTATTGACTATGAATTCTCTTTTGATGTGAATGTGGTTATTTTATTATGAATCAAGAGGATTTGTACTCACAACTAATCCCAATCGCTAGACAAAATATATACATTATAGTAAGCACAAAGCTACAGTTCCAAAGAGCAATCCATAGCTTATTTGGACAACAAAGATTAAATATCATTAACTCATCCATTAACCCTTTTATCCTACCCATGATACGATATGATCGTAATCTCGATGTTTTCATTTTTGTTTTTTTCTGACTATCTTTCATGAGTTCTCTCCATCACGTGTGTGTTTATAAGGGAAAGTGAGCGGCTTCTTTGGCTACATTTCTTCTTTAGCTCTAGAAGTTATGTTATCTATATATTTAGCTCGTTCCCATAACCTTTGAGCTTCCTCACAGCAAGAGGCCCGGTGCCTTCCTGGCAAGACCCCCAACTTCTTGACAGCGGTTGACTAGCCATCATGAAGAAGGACTTGTTAGATGAAGTGTTAGTGTCACTACCTTCCTCATTGATTGGGGCTTATGGATCTAGCCTTGGCTGAGTTACACTCTCCTCAGTGGATACTAAGCTATCCTGATCACATGCCACTTTTTGGTCTCTTGGAATATGTCTTCCTAATCTTAAATTCATCAAACTTAGCAATGCAATTTATCACAAATCCAACCACTCACCTGGCAAGGCATCAGTTTCTGCACGACTTCTTGCTTTGCTCTGCTGAATATACCTGTACACAAGCATTTAATTTTGGCAATTGAATCAAAGAATTTAACTGCTAGAGGGTGGTCTTAGTAATGATTGGTATAACTGGAGGGTTAATCCCAACCACTATTGTAGTCTATACACTTCTGATGTTCTTGATTAGGTCCACTGAATCTTGAACTTACACCACCTACGTGAACTCTATACACTTCTTGTTGTTCTTGATTAGGTCCACTAATCTTGAACTGTACACCACCCGTTTGTGTCAGTCTAGAGGTAACTCCTAATTCTCGTCTTTTGCTCGTCTTATAAATAATAGATCAAACAAAGTCCAATTTTACTTCTGAAAGAAATTCTGGAACCCTAAAGTCAGCTAGAACCTCCTTGTATGTCCACAATATAATATTGTCCTAAAAATGATATTGTAGACATCCTACGCGTAGGATGTCTAGTTGCTCTATTTCAGATAAAATTTGCAATGTAGCTTTCCCTTGAAGTGCTGAGCTCACAACTATTCTCACTTTTTGGTTTGGACACCTATAAGTTGGTCAACTGATCAGAAATCTGTTCCAAAAGCCTAATGTCCCTTCTGATGAATTCACCAGTCAAATCAACTCCAAATTGGCCCATACTTGACTAGGAGGTTTGTCTAAGGCTATATGAGAGCCTGGTATGTCTTAAATATAATTTTGACCTTTTAATCATGCATTAGACATCCTACATGTAGGATGTCTTTTGCATGAGAATTTAACCCAGCTTGGCCCACAACTTTTCCTTGATGTGTTGATCACCCTGGTGTATTTAGATTTGTGTTTGAATGTCAAAAGATCCCAAAACGCTAAAGTCTGCTTAAACCCCAATGTTCTCACCCAATTGAGATGAAACCTTTCACATGCACTCAATAAATCATGTAGATCATGCACATGAAGACATCCTATGGTTTTGGTCTCAAAATTATGCCTTGGCACAATTGGGGTAGGATGTCTGGCAATTCCTGTCTTTTGGACACAATCTGCCAAGATATGGTCAATCTTCCACTTTCCAAGTGAAAATAGGGTAAAACCTACCTTCTAAACACTCTAGTCAACTCAGATGCTCAAAATTCCTTCCAGATCACCCTATAGACATCCTATGTGTAGGATATCTACTATCTTAGAATTTAATTTTTTTCTGCCAGTGGACTTCCCTATGCTCTATAGACCTCTCCGCAATAATCACAAAAACTTTGGACTTCAATTCAGCTTCTAAACACAATTTATCGTCTTTTATATTTATTCGATGAGTCTAACAACAAATATAACACGCATGAAGTGCTCCAGATCATAAATCATGATATCCTACTTACCCTTCTCCTACTCATCATGTGAGATGTTGATTTTGGTGCCTTGGTTGCTTCCTGGCCTAGCACGGACTCTCAAGATATTCTCACCACATCTACCATTCCAACTCCTACTCTCACCACAAACTAACTCCTATCTAATACTACTACTAAGACGGAAGATCCAGGCTAGCCAAATGCTCCCTAGACTCCTCCTGAGACCTAGAGAGTCCACCACCCTCTGATCCTATCTAAATGTAAAATAAGACCCTGGCAAGTTAGAGAATCCCTATCCTCAAGGACTAGTCTCGGTCACCTACCTAGGGTTTTCGTCCCCTACATGGTGCCAATGTTGGCGGATACGCCACGACGGACGTCAGCACAACAAGAACTCACCTAACAAGAATTGTCAGCTATGGACGAAGCTCTACCCCCGCAGGCGCGTGGAAGCAAGCATAGGGTGTCAACCTACCATGGACCGACTATTGACTACTTCCCATAGAGGTCTCTACCCAATGTCTAAGTTACAACCTACTATTGTGCATAGAAGCAGATTTTCTACAATGCTTCCATGAGCCAAATACCCATTAGACGTTCTCGAAACGCTACGAAACTCGAGGGATATCCTATTAACACCAATAGGCCACTCTCCCTAAGGTCCGTGACCCAAAACCCTACCCATAAACACCTAGTGCAGAATCACGTAGGATGTCTGACTGGTTTTTGCAGGGTGACGTTTTTGAAAACTAAGGTGCATAATGTGTAGCTCTACTCAATACAAACACGTGGATATGCTGAAATGCAAAACAGACACCGTTTGCTTATCGAATCCCTAGAAATAGCTCGCGGGTCAATCTTGCAAAGCCGGACCGTACACGCGTAGTGTGGGTATTGACGTGTAGCTCTCTCCGAGGGCAACACATTGCACTTCTCCATATCGATTCTGACCACTAGTGTGCGTGCAGCGTCAAGATAAGCTCTCACTCTCTCTCGTACACAGAATACGCTTCTCACAGATACTTCATTGAATGAACAAAAGGGGGGGGGGGGTCAGGGGGGGTTATTAGGGTTAGAATTTGGTATATGTACCTTCCAAATACAAAACCTCATGTTCCAAAGTGAGATCCTACTTAGTCTAATGGCAAGAATAATATACAAAATTGGAAACTTTTGCAAGCCCCAAGTATATACAAGTGAAATTACGGTTTTTTTAATCAGGGAATGATTGTATAGGATTTCCTTCTTTTATCATTTCGTCAGTCTTCAGTTGAGTGTGGCTGCCCCTCTTCAACTAACATGCATTTGCTAGCCACAGCCTGGAACAAGTGCGACTATGGTGTGTGTGCCAAACACGGCACTTTGCAAGCCAATCATGGCTTTGAAGTCTTGCTAGAGAAACCGGTGCCGAGGTGGTTTTCAAGCTCACGTGATCGGGAAAGTTTGATAAAGGCTTGGGGTGCATCTCCTATCAATGCTTTTTGCGGCTCTCTATGCCCAGTACCACTTGGATTTTTATAGCAATGTATTTGAAGCTATTTGTGGGAGACTATGCCAAATAGCAGCGGTTTGACGACCATTTCGATGGCGGTGATATTATGGTGTGTGGATTGCATGAGGTGTCGTGATGTATGCAAGATGATTTTCCAAGCTTGGCAAGTTCAATATCCGATGGAAGGCCATTGGTCAAAGTATTGCATAAGGGACCTTTTTGTTTCGATGATTGGGCAAGGGTGGTGTGAAGCGAGCCCAAGCACGAGTTTAGGAACCAAGCTGAAAATAGTTTTCATCTGCTAGTAAGAAAAAGGAAACATGAAGCCAGACTCTGCATGCAATGGAGTTGCCACAATAGTGGGGTTCCAGAAGAGGTGGATGACAGGTTGCAGAGAAAGGCCGCCAAGTCGGGGTATGGGGCCTGCATGTGAGGGGAGCAAATGAACGGGACTGCAGCTGGCAGGGCAGCACCATAAACAAGAGGAATGCCGGGAGAGAGCTGGTTACAAGGAAGAGCACGGCCGAGAAAGTGAAAGAAATAATGGATGGTGGACCTTATGGGTGCATGAAGGCATGCTCACTTGGATAGGGAATAGCCGGCTACGAGTGGATGCAGGTGGATATAGCAGCTGGAGGTCAAGAGTTGCCAAGGGAGAGCTACCAAGGCTTCGGGTTGCAGAAGAAGTGGCCGAGAGCCAGTTGAGAAGAGGGCCGGGGGCGGGTCATATGCTAAGGAAGTCTGAGGGATGCCATGTACGTGTATGGATTGAAGGCTATGAGCAAAGGTTATCGTCGAGCATGGTGGATCGTGAACAAAGGTTGTGTGTGATGCGTGAAAGAGGTGAATTACACAAGTGAAGGCTTCAAGGTATCATGCGTCAGCAATAGAGGAGGTTCCACACTGTTCCATCATTGCATGTGTTCCTCTAAAGGATCTGAACATGGTTTTTTGTTTGCTCTGCTCAAAAATAAGTATCTAGAGTCGCTTCGGCTATAGTGTCCAATGGTGTTTCATGAATGTGAATGGCAGATGTGCAACAACATCATGCGTGGAAGAGGATATCCACTAGCTTATAGACAAACGTATCATATATGTCAATAATCTCAGGGTGCTCAAGGTTGTTGAGATTCCTTTCCTTTGAATGAAGGTGCTCTCAAGAGTCTAAGGGTGAATTCATGTGGACATGCTTGGTGCTTGTCCGTATGCGGTTTGGGTTGGCTGGGAATGGGCTAAGAATATAGTTGTTTGCAAATTGTGGTTTTGTGTGTGTGTTAAAGAGAGGATAGGGGTGTTGTGGAATCACTGGGCTATAGAGAGGCATAAATTTTGTGTGCTGGGTGTTTTCCCATTTTTCGCATCCCATCAGCGATGCCCCGACGGAGGACCTATTGATTGCTCCACGGTGAAGTCCTACAGCTTGAAGATGACTGCAGATTGCGGTCTGGCAGTTTTCACTGGCGAGGAAGATGCAGTATATTGGATATGCGATCTAGAGTTGTATATGATGATACTAGGCATGCTGACCAATGAAGAAAAGTTGAGAGGTTTGTCGTAGGTGATACAGGGCAAAGCAAAGGCCTGGCTCAACAATTTGAAGGTTGCCGATAGGCAGTCCTGGCAGTCATGGTCGAGGGTTCGGACATGTTTTGTCATAGATTTCAAGACAGAAGTATCAAATGCTCCATTGGGTGGAAAATTTGACCTAAAGGTATGCATTGCTGATGAAGAAGTTGAGTTGACTCTATGATGAATATTTAACAGGCTTTGCCAGTAGCGGGTATGAAAGTGATGACAAAGATGCTTGGAGTGACTCAAGCTCCAGTTCTATGGGGTTTTTTGCGGCTTATGACGAAGATTGGAAAGCAATGCTTGACCTAGCTTACCATGTAAAAGTGCAGACTTTGAAGACCTAGTGGAGGAAAATGGATTGCTATGTACATCAAGTTCAAGTGAAGATGAAGTAGAGGTATGATGTGATACTTTAGCTATGAAAGGGGTGGGGTAGCCTTGCCTTGATCAGCAGGTAGAGGTGCACTATAGGGTTCCATAGCAAGTGTGTGGCCGTGGAGAGACAGCTCCGGCAATTGACTCTATGGAGAGAGGTATGGGTGTAGCTTGTGAGAGCCAAGTTATTTGTGAAGAGGAGGGTATTGCCAACCTTGCAGATGATGAAGTGTGGGATCATTTTTGTCTTGCTTGTCCAATGATGTGGTGATCGAGCAGGTGATTGAAGAGCAGGTCGCAGTCAATTGTGGGGATAAAGAGGCACTTCTGGAGCTAGTACTTGGACACTTCAGTCAGACCTATGATAAATAGGAGGAATCTGTATGCTTCTCTACGTCACAATCGAAGGCCAAAAAGAAGGTATTCAAGGTTTGTGCCATGCTTTTGATGGGCTTGCTGCTTAAGGTTGTTGTGCAAGCAACTGTGCATAGATTGAAAAGGCTTTTGGAGGTAGGTCATGCTATGGAGCCCTCTCTAGCAGAAGAATCATTTTAGTGTATGATGCAGGCATTTTGCAATGTACACAAGTTCATTTTGTGTGCGGGAAAAGCTTCTGGATACATGTTGAAGGTATATGCCATGCCAAGATGCTCCAAAAGTTTATTCTTGGGGTTGCAGGTGCAAAGAGAGGTTGAATTCATATGTTTTCCAAGTGGATGGCTACAATCGATGCCATATTTTTTAATCTAGGAGGAGTGGCAATCATGCTTGGGAAGGCTCACGGCTTTCCATTTGACCCGGATGGATGCTACAGCCAGTGAATCTCTCTCTATCTATCTACTACTTATATAAATACTACTATCAATTTTTCTGTACTGCAATTATCTTATCTAAATAATGCTATGGTTGAGCATCAATGCTCAACAAGGGGGTGGGCAATGATGGTACACCCAGAATGTGTCGCCTCATGGAATTGTTAACTGTAGGCGTATAGCAGTTTGCAGGTTGATAGGAGAGTGATGGTGCATTTGCTAGGTGCAGCTTGGAACAAGTGTGAATATGGTGTGTGTGCCAAACATAGCACTTTGCACGCCAATCATGGCTTTGAATTCTTGCTAGAGAAACCGGTGCCGAGGTGGTTTCCAAGCTCACGTGATCAGGAAAGTTTATGATAAGGGTTGGGGTGCATCTCCTATCAATGCTTTTAGCGGCTCTCTATGCCCAATACCACTTGGATTTTTATAGCCATGTACTTAAGGCTATTGGTGGGGGAGTATGCCGAATGGCAGCGGTTTGACGACCATGTTGGATGGCGGTGATATTATGGTGTGTGGATTGCATGAGGTGTTGTGATGTATGCAAGAAGATTGCCCAAGCTTGGCAAGTTCAATATCCGATGGACGGCCATTGGTCAAAGTATTGCATTAGGCAGATTTTTGTTTCGATGATCGGGGCAAGCAAGGGTGGTGTGAAGCGAGCCCAAGCAAGAGTTTTGGAATCAAGTTGAAAATGGTTTTCATCTGTTAGTAACAAAAGGAAACATCAAGCTGACTTTGCATGCAATGGAGGCGCCACTACAGTGGGGTTCCAGAAGAGGTGGATGACAGGTTGCAGAGAAAGGCCGTCAAGTCGGGGGTAGGGAGCCTGCATGTGAGGGGAGCAAATGAACGGGTCTGCAGCTGGCAGGGCAGCACCATAAACAAGAGGAATGCCGAGAGAGAGCTGGCTACAAGGAAGAGCAGGGCCAAGAAAGTGAAAGAAACAAGGGATGGTGGACCTTACGGGTGCATGAAGGCACGCTAACTTGGATAGGGAATAGCCCACTAGGAGTGGATGCACGTGGATAGAGAAGTTGGAGGTCGGGAGTTGCCAAGGGAGAGCCACCAAGGCCTCGGGTTGCAGAAAGAAATGACAAGGAGCTCCTCACGACCTGATTCAGTACAAGCCGTGCAGTATTTGATGCAGCCCAAAAAACCACCTGTCACGTCATAGGAAGGGTACCCATTAGCGACATTGCTAATGGGTAGGCGCTTTTTTTAGCAAGAGGGAGGCCCATGCAACCTATAAAGGAAACAGGGACGGCTCTTGGGGGCTCTCTCTCATTTTTTTTGGGAGCTCTCTCTTCTTTTTGAAGGGACTGCCTTCTCTTCCGAGAAGGAAGCTAAGAAGCCATAATCTTTAACACACATTAGCCGAGCCTAATCTCTAATCTCTTAAGCCATAACCTTAAGCTCTAAACCGAGCCACCATAATCCTAAGCTCTACACTAAGCCCGTCATAATCTACCAAATACTAATACTAAGCCAGCATCTTAGTCCAAAACCCCATATTCATTCAAATTATATATTCTTCTTGTTCATTTAAGCCGTAACCTTAAGCCATAAAATCCAATACGCAATTCTAAACCGAACTTCTTATTCCATAACATAATTCTTTAGTAGATTTAGTATCGTAAGATTGGCTATCTCACTTTGGCCATCCGTTTGTCTTTGTGTGATAAATTCAATCTTGTTCCTAGATTTTCAAAGAGACCTTTCCAAAAGTTACTAGTCATTCTAGGATCTCTATCTGACACAATGGATGTTGGTAATCCATGGTGTTTGAAAATACGAGAGATATGAAGAGAGTTGCTATTTGGTGTGCCTTAATAGTCTTTTTGACAGGAATAAAGTGTGCTTGCTTCCTAAACTTGTGGATTATTGTCCTTATTCTCATATTCCAATGGATAGACTTGGGAAATCCAAAGATGAAATCCATGGATATACTCTCCCATGGTGAATTTGGGATAGGCAATGACTTGAGTAATTCAGGTTGCTTCCCTCTATCATACTTGGTCTTTTGGCATACTACTCATTTTGAAACATACTCTTGTATGTCCACTTTCATGGTAGGCCAATAGAAATACCTCTCTACTCCTCAAAGAGTAGGTTGAATACCTCTATGCCTCGCATAGGGAGGAGGATGGCATTCATACGTAACTTTCTCTCACAAAGGGAATGGGTAACACATAGCCTATTACTGTGGAGAAGATAACCATCCTACAAGGTGAATGGCTCCTTGATCTTCCCCAAAGCAAGGGCCGACATTATGTCTCTAAAGTCAGGGTTAATAGCATACTCATCTATCATAGAGGATAGATCATTGTGAGTAGCTATAGACACCGCGTTAACTTTTGGTTGTTGTGAAAGTGCATGGGCCACTTGATTGTCCTTACCAGCAACGTGAGAAATATGGAAATTAAATTGCGAAAGAAAATTTTCCCACCTCATTTGTTTGTCGGAGAGCTTGGTTTGCGTCATGAAATACTTGAGACTTTGGTGATCGGTTCGTAGAATAAATGAAGTCCCCAATAAGTAGTGCCTACATGTGTCTAGGGCATGTAGAATATATAAAAGCTCACTACAAGAGGTTGTGTGCTCTTGTGACGCTGTTAGCGACGGAAATACACTGGGTTTTTATAACCCCCGGCGTCGCTAAAACCGTTGCTAATAGCGTCGCTACGAGAGCCTCGCTATATGCGATGCTATAGGCGTCGCTATATGCGTCGCTATATAGAGACGCTCATAGCGATGGTCATAGCGACGGTTATAGCGACGTTTACACAAAAGTCTATAGCGACGCTTATAGCGACGCTCCAGAGCCATAAATAGCGACGGTTATAGCGACGCCCGAGAGAATTTTCTTTTGGTGACAGGGCATTGAATGCCCTGCCACCCATCAACCATATTGTACTTGATTCACTTTTTTAAAAAAGTGCAAGGGTAGATAATAGACCCAAAATAGTCACCCACAAGACGCATTGTTTGCAAAATCGTCAAGCGTAAAATTGACAATTGTACACATCATAGGCAAAATGAATTGATTGGCAAATGTAATAATGACAATTGTACAACATCATAGGCATAAAGAATTGATTGGAAAAATGAACTGCGGTGACAAATGTAATAATATACATGGTTCAAAAAGACGTATAAAATCCGTCTCATGATACATAAGCTATGAGAAACCCTAAACTAATGCTATCTAGCTACGGCTAAACTGACGTCGTCTAGTCAGACGTCTCATTGCGTCCAAGGGGCGTATCTGTCGGATTCTGCAAAAAAAAGACAATAAAGACAGCTTTCAGTAAGTATAAACATCTTTCAGTCAGTAAGACAGCTTTCAGTCATGTAAAAATCTATCAGATCATTATACATTTAGAGTTTTATTTAAGTAAACTAATTGTAATAGATCACTTGAAAAGCGCTGTGACGCTAGTGTCACTCCATCCAAACTTTGCCTGCATGTTGAGAAGAACCAGGAGTGCTTTCAATCTAGACATACGTGCTCCATTATACAATGGCGTATCGGCTTCACTTTTCATATCATCATAGATAAGCCCTTCTGAATCCATGATCGTCTCGATCATTTTATCAATATCGGGCTCAAACATTGCCTCGTTGGGAATGTGCTCTGCATGATCATCCCCGAGCTGTCAGAGGCTACATCTTGTGGCCTCACATATGCTGCTTGACCAAAGCGCCTGCGAACACGTCTATTGGGTTGCAAGATTGCTGCTTGTTGGCCAGCGTCAGAGTCCGACGAGTTATAATTGGCAACAACTCGATCTATAATAGATGGATCGAACTCGCCAAATTCGCGAACATGCTGAAAAGAAACACGTCTTGTCCGTCGCACAGCATGATTGCATTGATTACAAGGACATAAGACCCTCATTGAGAGATAGGTGTTTCGGTTGGACGGTCCCACATCCGCGTCACTACTCATAATGAGGATAAAAATCTTATAACCTGGACAACAAATTTAATATTCTATTGGAATTCTTCGTCTTATCTCTCTCTTTCTCTCTCTCTCTCTCTCTCTCTCTCTCTACCTCACATTCTCTAGTCATGTACAATCCCCGCACACCTCAGTCTAGAGGTGCACGGAGATCAGAACCACCGGGTTATAATCTCGTCTTTATTGGTCAATACCTATATTTGTGGGTACAAGAAATCTACAGACCCACGTCTACATGATACTTCATGTAGTGGACAAAGCCCCTTTGCCTCCTCTCTAGCTGTAGCACTTCACAGCATCTTAACATCTTTTCATAGTAGATCTTTTCACTATTCGTCTAACTCTAAACCCTAAACCATAAGTAATTCTTGTGTGGACTCGATCTAACGTAAATAAGCGTAAATCTAAATAAACGTAAATCTAACTAAAAATAAACCTAAATCTAATTTAACGTAAGTCTACATCTAACCTAATCTTTAACGTCTTTTGGGATAGTTTCCTACGACGTTAAAACTCTCTTCTTCTTGTGTGTGTGTGTGTGTGTGTGTGTGTGTGTGGGCAAACCTAAATAAACCTAAGTCTAATCTAATATAACATAAATCTAAATCTAACGTAAATTATGTTATATTAAAAACAAAGGACTAAACTAACAGGGATTATAAGAACCTTAAAACTGATTTAACACATAATTTTTCACATAACTCGGCAAGAGTTGGCATTCTCATCACTAAAGATGTGAGAGTTAACTTACGGCGGTGACGCTGCCTCATCTCCATCCACATCTGGCGACAGCAATTGGCCCTTTGGACCGTTCTTGCTCTTGTTACTAACTTTGAAGTTGCTGTTGAATGACTAGAGGTTGTCTAGATGGTCATTGTCGGGGATGTAGTGACTCTTGCCTCCCTGAAGATCCACCTTCTTCCCTATCTTCTGAAGACATTTCACCAGTACTTTTGGATCGATGGAGCCACCATGAGTGAAGGCAGCAATACCCTATATTCCATTGAGGGCTTTCTTCACCCGCTTCATGCAGGCATCGCAGTCTATGGAGACCTAAATCTAATCTAATATAACGTAAATCTAAATCTAGTGTAAATAAACGTAAATCTAACTAAAAATAAACATAAATCTAATCTAATTTAACTTAAATAAACCTAAATCTAATTCAATGTAAGTCTACATCTAACCTAATCTTTAACGTCTTTTAGGATAGTTTCCTACGACGTTATAACTCTCTTCTTCTTGTGTGTGTGCGCGTGTGTAGATGTGTGTGCCAATAAAAAGAGATAAATGGTATAACCTTTCTATCACCCATGCCAAGTATGATAGATTGGTTATGCCATTTCCCTCTTGAATAATAGGTCTTGAGTTCAACTCCTCTTCGGCTAGATCTTTAGGTCTTTTAATTTTAATTAGTTTCCTACGACGTTAAATTAGGTTCTCTCTCAATGTGTGTGCGTTTTTTTGTTTATGCATGTTTTTTCTCTCCTTTCCTCTCTCAATGTGTGCGTTTTTTGTTTATGCATGTTCTCTCTCTCTTTTCCTCTCTCAATGTGTGCGTTTTTTGTTTATGCATGCTCTCTCTCTCTTTTCCTCTCTCAATGTGTGTGTGCATTCTTTGTTTATGTATGTGTGTGTGCGTTTTTGTTTATGTTTGTACTCTTTCTTTCTCTCTCTGTCTCTCTCTCTCTCAAAAACACTATGTGTGTGTGTGTGTGTGAGAGAGAGAGAGAGAGGGAGAGAGAAAGAGAGGAAGGGAACATGAGAGTGAGGAGAGGGAAGGAGCATACCTGGCTCTCCTTCCTCTCCTCGTGTGTGTGTGTGTGTGTGTGTGGAAAGAGAGAGAGAGAGAGAGAGAGAGAGAGAGAGAGAGGGAGAGCGTTACCTGCTCCTTACTTGAGGGCGCCGAAAAACTCAGATCTGAGATCTGAGTTTTTGGGCACTCTCTGTTATTTTTTTTTAGCCCAGCCGGCGTCGCTAAGAGCGTCGCTATGAGCGTCGCAAATTTACTTGTAAATTTGCGACGCTCATAGCGACGCCGGAAATTATTTTTTTTGAGCGTCGCTGTGTGAGCGTCGCTAATATGAATAGCCTCTTGTAGTGGCTCTTTGTCATAAATGCCCAAGACTTGTTCATCGGTATTGAGCCTTCGGCTCTCATATACTATGGCATTCCCTTCTTGAAGCAAAACTGCTCCAAGGCAATCACCACAAGCATCACATTGGACCTCAAATGGCTTTTAGAAATCCGGAAGCATGAGGAATGATTGGGAGGTAAGATTTTCTTTGAGCTTGTTAAAAGCATTTTTCTCCTTAGCAGTCCATACATACTTAATGTTCTTCTTAGTTAAGTCATGTAGTGGTACTACTATTTGAGAGAATTTTTCTATGAAGCGTCTATAGTATGCGCACATACCAATAAATCTTTGTAGCTCATGTAGATTCCTTGGATTAGGCCATGCTTTTATTACCTCTAACTTCGATGGATCCATATAGATACCATCTTGAGAGGTTATATGACCTAGGTATTGAATCTCTTGAAGAAAAAAATCTCTTTTCTTTTGGTTGAGAAAAAGATTATTCTCCATCAATGCTTGAAAAATCACTTGGACATGTTTCTTATGTTCCTCCAAAGACTTAAAGTAGACGATGATATCATCAAAGAACATTCTGGTGAATTTGCGCGATAAGGTCTGAAGTTTTTGTCCATTAGAGAATTAAATGTAGTTGGTGGTGCATAGTCAAGCCAAAAGGCATGACTAGTTATTCATAAAGACTAAACCTTGTATGAAACGCGGTCTTTAGGATATCTTCATCCACTATCCTTATTTGATGATAGCCACTTTAAAGATCAATCCTACTGAAGTAGGTAGAGCCTTCTAGCTTATCAAACTAATTTTCTATTGGAGGCACGGAAAATCTATTTTTCATAGTGATATGGTTTAGTGCTCGATAGTCCACACACATACGGTATGCCACCTTTTGCACTAAAAGGAATGGAGAACAAAAGGGAGAGGAACTAGGCCTCACCATCCCTGTGTCTACCAATTTCTTTACTTGCCTCATGATCTCCTCTTGTTGAGCTTGTGAGACTCGATAAGGATGCTTGTAAGGCGGTGAGCTTAAGGTAGACAATTGAAGACTTAAAGCCTTAAGTCATTCTTGAAGTCATAGTAAGGTCGACAAGAAGTGGACATCAAAAGAGATTCTAGTAAGGAATTAATAGAGGCATCCAGAAGACAATGTACAAGTAGTGGAGCTAAAAAAGGAAAAAACGACAACAAAGACCGCGCCGACATTGACAATCAGGTCATATCAGGGATGCCATGAATTTGGAGGGGGGTATTGTTGACCCATGGTTCAATCGTATGAAATAACTCAATTTTTGTACCATACTCTCACTTTTTGACGCGGATTATGGTTAAAAAAATCATTTATAATGAGTAGCTATTCTGGTTGTAGAAGCCGGGGTGTGATGGAACTTCCAAACTGTAAATACAAAGCCATTTGACCCATTGAATTCTGTTTTTGGTTTAACCTATGGTAGCCTTAGTATATAAGGTACCTAGGTCATTTTGTAAAGAGAACTTTAATCTATATTGTGCTACCGTTGATTGTGTGTGTGAGAGAGAATTTGTGAGCTTCATCCTAACACTACTCCCTACTCGCTCATTGCGTTGATAATTCCACATAAAATGGAGCACACTCACTAACACATCTATGAGCTATTTGTGGTCGTAAGTGTATCGAATGATGTTTGTTTTTGTGTGCAAGTAGTCATTGGAATTGTGGCGACATAAGCTACACATAGGTACTCGTAGATTTCAATTTTGGGCTCTTTCAAAAATTTGCTCTGTATTCATACGTGTTTGCGACAGATCGGTTTGGAGTGAGGATTTTGAGTGTAGAGGTTTGGTCAGATGTATCCTAGTGAGCGATGGTGCTCCTTAATTTTCATACAATTCTGGTATGATTTGGTGAGTTTCTTTCTATTTGTGTGTATGTGGGTTGGGTGGTGTAGTTGAGAACAGTGAGATTCTTGATTTTGGTTTAGTTGGCCTTCTAGAGTGTTGTATGTGTGGGATTGTCTCAGCCTAACAAGCTATAGAGACTTCCTTTGTGCGCCTATCGTGTCATTTGTGTACTCAATTGCCATTATGTTGATCTAGGTAGTGTTGCATATACTTTATAGATGGTCTGATTCACTCCCGCAACAGGAGGTAACTCCCTAGGGTTTTCATCCATAAACACATCTTGAAACTCATTTAGGAAAGACAATTTTGGATCCTCTTTAGTTTCACTTATTAACTCTTTAGGAACACATGCATCCTCTTTAGAATCTTTTATAGAAACCATGTAACAAGAAAGATAAATTTTCATTACTTTGTCTAAGTCTTGAGTTTGTACAAGTGATATGGGTGGAAGCATGAGTGGATGGACACAATAGCTGTGTCTGGGACATCTCTTTTAGGTGAGTGAGGAAGCTAATAATTCTCATCCTTTGAAACATTAAAAACTATTTTTTGGGGCTCGTAATAGCACTCTGTTTTGGAACATGGTCACAACTCAGGAATTACGATTTCATAATGGCACTATTTTTTGAATGTGGTGATGTAACGACCCTCCCACGTGTTAGGTTTTTGAATTTTTGAGCTTCTCTCTGTCTCTCTCTCTGGAGTGCTCTGTGTTCTCGTAGATATGTGTAGTGATCTCTCTCTCTCTCTCTCTCTCTCTCTCTCTCTCTCTCTCTCTCTCTCTCTCTCTCTCTCTCTCTCTCTCTCTCTCTCTCTCTCTCTCTCTCTCTCTCTCTCTCTCTTCTCTGTGCAGCTCTTTCTATATTTCTCTCTCACTCTCTCCAAGCATCTTTCTTCTACTTTGTAGGAGAGTAGAAGTCATGGCGGAGCTTGCATCTTTGGAAGGGGAGGATAAGGAGTAGGTTCCTTGCCATTATCTGTTTCTCTCCCTCTCTTTTTAATTGTTGTACTTTGGGTAGGTCTTGTTTAAATGCACATGTTATGTTTGCCAATGGTTGGTTCATTCCAGGACTTGAAGCATGCAATGGTGATCAGGGAATATGAAGATTTCCTCAAGAGAGAACAAAGAGCCCGATTAGAGAGAAGAGAAAATTTAGGTTTGGTTGTTGAGAAAGAGAAGTGGATGAAGCAGTCAAAGGAATAGAAGACTTACAAAAGTCACAGCGCTGTGCAAAAATCATCGATAAATAATGAAAAAAGAGCAAAGATAGCGAAAGGGATTTCACCATATATACTTCAAAGCACAAGTGGAATGAACATGGACACCAAGAAAGACATCTTCAATCGGATGATTCAGTACCCTTTACTGAAAGATCTCTAGAACGACAATGCATCAGCACCCTATTTTGCAAATATGCTGATAGCAAATATACAGAACACACTTCAAGACTTGAAGAGGCCACAAAATAAAGATGAGATGTTCCTCAAGATGTTCCTCAAGAGGTCTACCATGATGATGCTTGTGAACTCAGAATACCCAAAGGAGGCACAAGGTATTAATGTCAATGTTGTCTCCAAGATACTTTCTACTCATAGAAGGAACTTGTATGGAGCCAAGAATTGGCTACTCCAACAAACTGAGAAGACCACTTTGTCCTTTTCCACATGCATCAGAGTCTTCAAAAAAGTTGCATACCTGAAGAGGTAAAAAAGCTAGTAGTCAACTTTTGGACACGAAGGACATATGTCAAAAGAGAATTGGTTGGAAGGAGTATATCAAACATCCCATCCATTTATTGGGAAATATCACAGGTATGGAAGAAGGTTTATTCCATGTAGTGTCTTTCTGTATTTGCTAGATAGCTCTTCCCAGGTAGAAGCTTTTGGATTGCACAGCTGTTTGAATTTTCTACATAACTATTGCCAGGTTTAGCTGCCAATTCTTGACCATTATCTATTTATTTTGCTGCCAACAATTGACCATTATCTATATGTTTTATTGACCATTAAATAGTTGTTATATGATAGCTTTTGAGGAGTCGATGAAGAGAGTGGAAGAGGAATAAAGATCACTTAAGGAATCCTCAAATGATGATACTCATTACAGGTGTTGGGATTAAAGCCCAAGTGGCCTCTTATGCGGATATGGCCGGCCGCCCGCCTAACTCACTTACCTCTAACTCTTTGTATATACTAACATATTCTTTGTGAATACTAAGGATTTGGGGATAACCCTTCTAACAGATCTCTGTGTACTGTGTACTGTGTAAGCTGTGTGTGTGTGTGTGAGAGAGAGAGTCGACCCACGCTCCGCTCCGCGACTTCAATTGGTATCAGAGCCTTGGTTCAGTGCGGATTTGCGCAATCGCGCGCGCGCGCGCACTTTTCCGGCAGATTCTGGATCCGGAGTTCGAAAATTCACACTCGGCGTTCCGGGAGCGTTTCCAATAGGCGACCTGGGGTTTTACCCCCCTTTCGAAGCCGTTTATGCCCTCAGAATTTCGTTCTGAGCACTACAGCAGAAGATAGATTCAGCCGCAAAGAAATCCGTCTTGTGTAGATTGGCAAGCAGGAGGTGGTCGACATCAATATCGACATCGACATACATCACTTATTCGTCTTCAGAGCATCATCTATAGACCAGGTACACATATATATCATCAGATATATATATTGCAGTCTGCATTGTTACTTCTTGTGCTTGCCAGGTTCCAGGGGAGGTGTGGCCATACGACGGCTTGACACCACTGGCATGTATTGCAGATTGATGTACTGTGATTGTGGGTCTGCTAGTTGTGAGTCACGCTAGCAGACAGACCGCCGCAGCGGTCATAGGACAGTGATTGGTCTATTATAGGATGTATGCTAGTTCTGGGCAGTTTGCTGAGCCATCTGAGAGGGTCGTGTGTGAGGTTTTTTGAAGCCAAGCACTGGGGGCTGGGTTACCCAGTGTGAGGTGGATTAGGTTGCTGGAGTTCCCCTCTACACGCATCTTCTTCGGCGACTTTTATCCCTTAGGATGTATGACTTTGTGTAGACACTGGATTGCATCTTATGCGTCAGGCCGTTGAGGCATTGTTCAGGGTTCAGTCTTGAGACAGATACAGGTTCTGTCATCTCCCAGAGAGGAGACAGTGTATGCTTACAGGACAGCATATTACAGGGATTTTTTTTAGATTTGTCATTGGTCAGCTATTTATGATTGTTTCTTGAGCTATCTTTTGGTTCCCAGAGCTCAGTTTACAGGGGAGACTCTGTCAAAAATTTTCAAAATACTGACAATTCCTGAGGAGAGGTGTTCAGCTTGTTGATTACAGCTTGTTTACTGTGTACAGAGGCCAGTTTACAGGGGAGACTCTGCCGGATTTTTCTCAGGAGTAAACAGTTTGGCAGATATGGCATCTTCTCACAGTGAGACTCTTTACAACATAAAGAAGCTAGATGGCACAAACTTTCCATTCTAGAAGAAGCAAATTTGGCAGGTTTTGGTGCAGAAAAAACAAGTGAAGCCATTGAAGCTCAAAGGGGAGAGACCAGAATTTATGGCTCAAGATGAGTGGGAAGAGCTTGACGAGTTAGCTTGTTCCACAATCATGCTGACACTGGCAGAAAATGTTTACTTCAACGTAGCAGAAGAGACTACAGCGTATGGCGTATGGCAAAAGCTATGTGATATGTACGAGAAACAAAGTGCTGCTCTCAGATTTATTGGCTCAAGAAATTGGTGGATTTGAAGATGAAGGAAGGGACAGCCATGTCAAATCATCTGAATGAATTTCACTCAATTTTCAGCCAGTTAACAGCACAGGAGATAGTCTTTCCAGATTCAGTGAAGGCTATGTTTCTCTTAATCACTTTGCCAGACAGTTGGGATACTTTTCGTACAGCGTTAAGTAATTCTGTCGCGCCAGAAGGTCTTACAAGTGCCAATGTAGAAGGCAGCTTGCTCACAGAGGAAGTGAACAGGAAGAACATTGACAAAGGCAAAGGCAATAGTGCTTTGGTCGTTCGAGGGAGACAACAGTTTAAAGAGAAGAAGGGTAAGAAGGCACAAAACCAAAGTAAGTCTCGTGATTCGAAGTCAAAGGATGACATAGAATGCTACCATTGTGGCAAGAAGGGTCACATGAAGCGAGACTGTACGAAGTGGAAACAAGAAAAAGGCAAAACAAAGAGTTCTGAGCAAGATGAAAAGAAGAGTTCAGTGAAGATTGAAGAGGTGAATGTCACAGGATCTGGTTCAGACAGTGATTCTGGTATAGCAGCTGGTGACATCTTCCTTACAAGCAATCTTGATTCTGTTTTCTTGACTGCAGAGGATGGACATGCTATGAGTGATTGGATTATCGACTCAGGGGCATCTTTACATGTTTCTCCGCACAAAGAGTGGTTTACATCATATGTGGCTACTAAAGATTATGTCAGACTTGGCAATGAGCAGGTTTGTGACATACTTGGAGTGGGAGATGTGCAGTTGAAGTTTCAGAATGGCTCTTCTTTATGGCTCAAGAATGTTAGACATGTTCCAGCAATCCGAAAGAGCTTGATTAGTACAGGGAAGTTGGATGATGCGGGTTATGTGACAGTTTTTGGGAACAACGCTTGGAAGATCTCCAAAGGTTCGATGACTGTAGCACATGGCAGCAAGTCAGGAACTCTGTACACTTTACATGTTTCAGAGGTTAAAAACCATGTAATTAATGTGATTGAGCAGCCAAGTGTGTCACTGTGGCATCGTAGGTTGGGACATATGTCAAAAAGAGGAATGGAAATACTTTCTCATTATGGTTATTTGCCTGGCTTTTCATTTCAAGATTTCGAGTTTTGTGAGCATTGTGTTTATGGTAAGCAAACACAGGAACCGCACAGATCAAAGAGGAATCGTAGGGACGAACGGTTAGCTCTTGTACACAGTGACCTATGCGGACCAATGCCTAGTTTGTCACTAGGGGGAGCAGCGTACTTTTGTACATTCATAGATGACTATTCTCGCAAAGTATGGGTTTACTTCTTGAAGCACAAGGATGAGGTGCTCAAGGTCTTTAAGACATTCTTGCAGCTGGTGGAGAATCAGAGTGGTCAGAAGCTGAAGTGCTTGAGAACTGACAATGGTGGAGAGTACGTTTCCAAAGCTTTTCAAGACTTTTGTGAAGCAAAAGGGATTAAGCGGAGCTTACTGCACCATATAATCCTTCACAGAATGGGGTTGCAGAACGTATGAATAGGACCATACAAGAGAAGGTCAGAAGCATGTTGTCAAATGCTGAGTTGCCTGATGGATTTTGGGCGAAGCAGTGGCTACAGCAGTCCATTTGATCAACAGGTCTCCTAGTAGGGTTCTGGATAAGAGTGCAGTGGCCGAGATGCTATGGACAGGCAAGGCACCTTCGTATAAGCATCTCAGAGTCTTTGGTTGTGAAGCTTATAGCCATATTCCTAAGGCGTTCAGAAATAAGTTAGAACCAAAGAGCAAGAAGTGTATATTTCTTGGCTACGGAGAATCGGGCGAGATGGGTTACCGGCTTTGGGATCCTGAGTCCAGAAAGCTTATTCGTAGCAATGATGTGCATTTCAATGAAGCCAAGTTTCACGCTAAGCCAGAGAAGACAGAGGAGATCAGAAGAGTTGTCTTCAGGGAAGATGGACCTAGTGCTAGCACATCAAGACAGCATGGTCAGGCTCAGGAACAGCCTATAGTGGCTAGAGAGGCAGAATCAGTTGTGGTGAGACGTTCTGAGCGTGTCTCCAAACCACTTGATCGTTATGTGCCATCTCTAAATTATGTCATGCTCACAGATTGCGGAGAACCATCTTGTTACAAGGAAGCATTACAAGTGGTTGACTCGAAAAAATGGCAGTTGGCCATGCATCAGAGATGACAGCTCTGCATAAAAAACAGACATGGAAGTTGGTTAAATTACCACAGGGCAAAAAGGCTCTACCTTGTAAATGGTTTACAGGTATAAGATCACCGCTCATGATAGTCAGCCAAAGTACAAAGCAAGGCTTGTTGCCAAGGGCTTTAAGCAAGAACAAGGCATTGACTTTGATGAAGTCTTCTCTCCAGTGGTCAAGATGACTACATTGAGATGCTTTCTTGCATTGGTTGCTATATTGGATTTGTGTTTGCACCAAATGGATGTCAAGACAGCGTTTCTTGCATGGTGATTTAGATGTGGAAATTTACATGCAGCAGCCAGAAGGGTTTGTTGAGAAAGGCATGGAACATTTGGTATGCCAGTTGTTAAAGAGTCTTTATGGCTTAAAACAATCACCGAGGGCATGGTACCATAAGTTCCATCAGTTTATGCTTTCTCAAGGCTACAAACGTAGTGACCACTGTCTATCAAGCAGGCTAAGGATGGCAGTTGTGATCCTTATTTTGTATGTGGTGACATGTTGATCTGGCGCATCCCAACACTTTGACAAAGACACAAATCGTTTGACATGAGACATGGACCGAGCAGACATATACTGGTATGCGAGCCGAGACAGATGTGTATCTAATCGACAATATAAAGTTAGCACCTCAGGTTTTGCAACATTTCATATGGAGTTAAAGGCATTGAGTGTTCTCCAATCCGGTACTTAGCAACAATCGTCTCAAACTTCGAACTGCCATAACTTCTTCACCGTAGCTACAATCGGACTAGCCATAAAGACAGTCCCGTATAGCATTCAAGCACTGTAGTTCTAGATCATAATCTCCATCTGTGCTCACTCAAGAATACTCATATTTGGCATCATTAAGGCATCTGTTGGCCCTTTTACCGCATTTGACATACATTCAACATTGAACTTGGCCTGTTACCAGTCCTTAATCTCTGTTCATTAAACATATAAGCGTCAAACAAACTTGATGTGCATTTTTCTGGCATCTTTCTTTGCATGGGAGCGGAGCTGCACGACAACGGTGGCTAAAGCTGTTGCTCATTGACCAGAAGACTCTTCTCCCAGTTTGAATTTTTAGCTCAAGTTATGGGACCCAAATCCACCCGTGGTCGTAAACCATCCTACCGCGTTGACCCTATTCCTGAGGAGTCAAAAAGAGATTCTGATCCTAAGAATGAACCGGTGACTGAGACTTAGGCTCAAGAGGAGCACAATCACGCTGAGGAGGTTAGCGACTCTCAACACTCCAGTTAATCCACAAGAAGAAGGGCTGAGAGGGCCGAACTCAAGGCCAGGAGTTCTCGAACCACACAGGGGGATGAAGGAGCCAGAGGCAGTAAAGGTAGTCGCCATAGTTCCAATAGAAAAGCCAAGAAGAAGGCAAAAACTGAGACAGAGGAAGAAATTGATTGGGATGCAGACACATACCATTATAAGAAACGTTCCAGAAGGAGTCAGGTTCCTAAGGTGAGAAGAAGCAGAAACGATGCTGATCGACATGATTACACCTCTTCATTTAATAATTTCTTTTCTAATGTTCAAAGGAGGAAAGAGAGATGACTTTGATGTTTATATCCAAGCCTTTGAACAGTATGCTGAGTTGGAAAACATTGATGAAGATGACTGGGGGGAAAACTTTCCTCAAACATCAAAGGAGGCAACTAGGAAATGGTACTACCATTACCTAGCCTGCCAACTCAGATTGTATAACAAACTGCTCAAAGCGTTCCGACTGGAATATTCAGATAAGATGAGGATATCCTCTGTGAATTGGATAAAATAAAGCAAAGAAAATTATCAGTCAGAAGTTATGTTGAGAAAATCAAGGAGCTGACTAGGCAACTGCAGGAACCACCATTAGAGAAGAGGTTGCAAGCATGGTTTTTAAATGGTTTCCGTAGCAAGAAGCTTAGGGAACAGGAGGTGCCTGCACCAACAAAGAAATTTTATGATTTGGTGCAGTGGGCCTTGAAGCTGGAACAGTAGGCTAAGAAGGAAAGGAATCATAAGGAGAGGAGGTCCAATAGTAGTAGCACTACTTCTACTGAGAATTCCGATTCCAGTGAGACCTCCAGTAGTTCTGAAAGTAGCTCGGAAGACAAGACTAAGAATAGGTCTTGGTCTAGGAAGATTGATGAGATGGCCTGGCAGATTGCTGAAATCAGTCACACCAAACAACTAGTAAGAAGAATGGAAACCTGGTGTTCAAAGCGTAAATCCAAAGATCATGTTTCCAATGAATGCCCACAGTGTACTTACTGCAGAGCTTATGGCCATCTCTGGAACAACTGTGGTATTCACATTCATCATTTCAAAAAGGGAAAAGATATGTCTTCGGTGGCATTTAACAATGCTGAACTAGTAAGAGTGGAGACTACCAGTGTACCACAAGCAGAGAAATCAGGTATCAATGGTACTGATACGGAGTGCGGTGGGTACCAAGGGAGTACTGGTCGGGGCCGGGGTCGTGGTAATTTCCAAGGTTGAAGTTTGAATTGTTATACTTGTGGTAAGTATGGACATTTCGCGGCTCAGTGTCCAGAAACACCTGTTTCTGTGGCTACTGAGGCGAAGGTTCCGAAACCAGTTCCTGTAAGAGCGGTAACAGGTAGTAAAGGGGTGGTGATCGAAGAAATTTCAGAGGAATCAACAAAACCAGTTAGTCGTGAAAGTAGCAAATGGGCTCAGCAGAGAGAGGTGTGGAAGGCTAAGGGCAAAGAAAAGGTAGTTGACGAATGGCAGGTGCAGAGAGAACTGGCAGCTAAAATTATAGAAGATTTAGCCAAGAAATTGCCAGAAGAGCCAGAAAGTTCTGATGTCCAGGTCATTCAGAGGATACCAACCTAGTCTTCTAAGAAAGCACAACCAGATCAATCAGGATCTGGGATTTTTGAGACCATGTTGGCTGCAGTTTAGGAACAGAGGGAAGAATTAGGGGAGGGTAAATCAGAAACAGGTGCAATCAAAGCAGAAGAATGGCATGTGTAAATATTTGTTGATTCTTCTAGTTCTGACAGTGATTCTGAAGAAGAAAGAGAGGAAATTCATGTCAAAATTTGTGACAGAATTCAGAAACTCACAATTGAGCTGGAAGATATTAGAAAAACTTCGCATGAAGCAGTGAAATTCATCAGACAACGAAGGAAGGTGGAGGCAGAAGCCAGAACAATTGACTTGGCTGCGGTCAGAGATGATGAAGTGCCGGTGATCCAGGTAGATTATAAGGTGAGGAAACAGTGGGAGCCATTGTCTGGT
The DNA here is from genome assembly GCF_014529385.1 of Adiantum capillus-veneris. NCBI lineage: Eukaryota > Viridiplantae > Streptophyta > Polypodiopsida > Polypodiales > Pteridaceae > Adiantum > Adiantum capillus-veneris. Next base: position 1,395,820 of record NW_028221436.1, read on the forward strand.
GTCATACTTGATGGAGGAGCGGGAGTAAACATCCTGGGGTATAGTTTTTTTAAAGGCCCACTTTACTCTTCTTTCTCCTAGCCCCAATATTCTTTTCAAGAACCTCTTAAGATGTTGAGTATTGCTCACATTCATCTATGAAATGCACATAGTTGTTATGCAACATATGATGATGA
>NW_028221436.1:1396195-1442883 GCF_014529385.1 Adiantum capillus-veneris
AATGACAACTCAAATCCAGCAGTGTCAACTTCATCCTACTCCTCAAGGGTCTGGAAAGTAGTCACACACCCGTTGAAAACATTTGGGATGGACTATAGTGCATGTACAAATTCACCAATATATTTACCCACACAAATTCTATGTATGGAGGACGACAGCACACAACACCCAATGATGTTTGGGCAACCTTGGCAAAAAGAGTTACAATGTGCAGATAGATTGGAATGCAAAGGCAGTCAAAATTCAGCATGCACATGAACAACAGGTGATAGCCTTGCTCAGCAATACCGGAATAATCAGCTCTGCAAGCAATGCAATCACTGGAAAAAGAGCCAAAAGCAAGAATGCCACCCAAGAACAACATGATACCAAAGCCAACAAACAGGTATAAAGCAAACCATGCTGACTACGTACATACGAAGTCACCGACCGCAATGCAAAGATCTAGGTTACCAAAACAAGGGAAACAAGTATGGATGCGGAAGGATAGAAATGACATGGCAGATAAACAACAATGCAACAAAAGAATTCCAACGAAGCAGATAGTTCAACAAAAACCAAGGGCATAAAACAGATATGGATCCCAAAGAAAATGCTCAGCAATAACCCAAATGTCACTTGCATTTGGATACCAAAACAAAGAAAAAGGAACTCCCTTCAGTACAAGCAACAACGAAAGGCAGACACCTGCATTTGAAAAAGGACAGCCGACTTATGTGGATGCCAATCAACAACAAACCAGTGGCAACCAAGGAAGTACCAAAACATCTACAAAAACCGGCAAAAACAAAATACCAATGGAAAGCAAAGAATTTACGGCTCACGGCCATTCTGGCCAAGCCAATCTTCTCCATAGAAACAACTACGGCTCTATCAATAGTGTCGGCAAAGCAATTGCCTTTTGCAAAAAAGACAATTAAACATAGAGCAGTAGAGTTACAGCTGCTACTTGCAAAGAAAACAGGAAACCTCGACGGCGAATGCCAATAAGCATCTTGCTTATTCCCTTCTCTTGCACATCATTAATTTTTCCATGCATTGATCGAGTATGCATAAATTAGGGCCACATTAATCGGCCAAGAATTAGCACAAAATTTTCAACCTATGCACGGCACATACTCCGAGGCGATACCTTGTCGTCCGGGAGGACTCCGGCTAGGAGGGGGAGAGGCATTCTCAAATGCGGAACCAGTAGCAGAAAGAGCAAAAAAGGGCATGATTTTCGACTATTTTAAGAGTTGTTGTTTGATTGCGAAATTTTTTGGACTAACCCAACTACATATGCCCTTATACAGCATGTATCTATAGGTATATGGGGCCAAACGCCAAATCAAGCCCCTAGGTGTGTGTAGATAAGTAGAAATAGCCATTTTCGGACAAAATATTGGTAAAACGGAGAAATCCGGTCATAAAAATTGCATATGAGTGTATATCATGTTTTGCAGTGATGTTTGTGATTTATTATGATTTTTGGGGATTTTCTGGGTTTGATTTGCTATTTTTCTTTTAATTTTGCTAATTTTCGCAGAAAAACTTCAAAAATACAGAAACCAGGTAAAAAACGGTCGTAATGAAAAACAAAAAATATGGGGATGATCAGTGACTATAGGAAAACCTATGGTACAGTGGGGGTGCAATTATGAGACTGGAGCGGAAAGTGTGTTTTGGCCAGGTTTTGACCGAAATGCCAAATTTCTGGTAAACAAAGCAAATGGAGTCCAAATCAAGAAAGTTTTGAGCCTAAACCGCATCTCGCAAGAAGTTAGAAGCACATGTCAAATTTTATGAAAAGTGGTTCGGGGACCTCCATTATAAGAAATTTTCACCTCATTTTCACTATTGACCTTTTGGAGAGAGCTTCTGCCACCTAGAGGGAACAGACCTTCCAGTAGCTTCTACGACGCGCACAACTACCCGACAGGCTTCAGACATGAGAGGTAGACTCACCACCTTGAGCTTTTCGCGCATGTTTGTCGTTTTGTCGCGAAAACTAGCGTAGGGTTCACACACAAAGCGGGCGGTAGAGACCTACAAGTAGAGGCAGCGACCTAATGGATAACCCAAAAGCAACGAAACTTCATTCGCACCTTACCCTAGCATAGGAGACCAGTCTTGGATGTCCAAAGGCAGTAGAAAACCATCGGCAAAAACCATAATTCCTAGAATCCCGCAAGAGGCCACCAAATGGGAATCGGCGAAAAGGCACCCAAATGCTACCAAAATTCATGGGTAGGAGCATCTCGACATGTCGACAAGTCTATGTGACCTACATGACCAAAAAGTGACCCAAAGCGGCACTAAACTTCAGAACCGGCATCAGACACACAAAGAATCAAATTGCTCTTGCGGCCAAACCGCAAGCCCGTTTTCCACCAAACTTCACGAGCGGCTTTCCTAGACCATCAACAACCAAGTCCTATGGTGGTAGACCACCTGAATCATCGAAGGTATGTAAACGCAACCACGGGTGCTTCTAGAGCGACAAATTGCCAAATGAAGCTCCGGTGAAGCCAAAGTCGACAAAAACCATACGGCAAGGATCCCTAGGGGATCGGGAAGCTATGGAGACCAACATCAAGAAAATTCATTGCCAAAAAGCACTCCAAAAGTCAGAAAACGGCTCGGAGGCTCTGAAGTCTACACAAGGAGTTATTCTCTATTCATTTGACTTTTTTGTTGAAATTAGGCTTAAAAGGGATTAGGCTTAAAAGGGACTCAGGGGGACCAAGGGCAGGCATTAGGAGCACAATCCATGAAAAAATCATCAGGAGACATCCTACACGTAGGATGTCTCAAGGGCACTTTTGGGCACAAATTCCAACATATTTCATCATACACATTTTTTGAATGACCTTTACATGCTATCCACCAAGTCTCATCACATTTGGACCAAAATTGACCTCATATGCATGAAAAAATGCAAAGTTAGGGCATAGAGGCAATAATGGGCCATAGACCTACCAAATCTTGTCCAAATCACATGAAACTTGCACAACACATTGACCAACACATCAACAACCAATCTCTGTGGTGAGAAGCAAAAATTGGTGAAGTAGACATCCTACGGGTAGGATGTCTATTTGACTTTTTTGGCCTGCAGAGGATGTTTGTTCATTCTAGATCCAATCACCTCATCATCAGGAGGTAATATATCAATTTTGAAGCCATTCTAATCATTTTTTGGACCCCAACACCTTCAAGGTACACTTTTGGAGCCCAAAAACACCACACAGGCTCTTACAAGCATCAATCCTTGTCCAAATACAAATCCAAGAGTATAGCCATGTTCCATAGGCCAAGGACTACCCACATAACAAATTTCATGACATTTTGATGAAATAGACATCCTACGCGTAGGATGTCTTCAGCATAATTTGGACCTTCTGTGGAAAGAGTGACATCATGGGAGCCAAGACCATGGTGCAATGAGCCCATATACCAATTTTCAACCCATTTGGACATCAATTGCTACCTATGATGGACTTTCTACCCAATTTGTGACCTAAAGCCTGAATCAGCCCAAAAATCACTTTTTGATATCCCAATCCAAATCCAAGCATATAGCCGTGTTCCATGAGCCATGCACTACAAGCATGGCAAGTATGAACCAATTCTAATGAAAAAGACATCCTATGCGTAGGATGTCTAAATGGAAAATTTTGGCCAGATTTGCACTGTGAGCACATGCACAGCTTCACAAGTTCCTTTTAAGCTTTATTTTCAATTTTCAAGTCATTTGGATAGTTAAAAGTCAGTTTCTCAGCTAATATAGAAAAAAGAAAAACGCTAACTTCCGACTACTAAGTGCAACAGGATCTATGGCAGCCACGAAGTCACCAGCAAAGAAGAAAAGAATGACCATCAAGGATTACCTAGAAGAAGTGGAGCCCTTCGTCATACCAGAAGGAACACTAAAGCCCACTAGCACATGGATCCAAGAAGATCTGTTAGAGTCCAACGAGCTAAAGATCTACCAAGGAGTATTCAAAGACACTGAAGGCAATGTGATCAAGATACCAATGCTGCCGCGAGAACTCAATGAGTTCGTAAGAAGCAAGATGGCCGGGTACTTGGAGAAGATTGATCTTCACAACTACTTTGAAGCAATGCCGGTAGGAGTGGACATAAAGAGAGTCTAGGAGTTTGTGACAACCATCAAAGAAGATGGAGTGGCCAAAGTAACAGATCTACAAGGCAGGCCAAAAACGAAAATAATCATCACTGAGCAGGTTGTAGCAGATGCACTAGACCTCTCCAACAAGGGGATAGTGTAACGAAAAGAAGGGATGAGGTTAAGGTGTACAATGAGAAGAAAGTAAACTACACCTTTGAAGATATTGACAACCCAAGAGTGGCAATCATGAGCCAGTTGTACAACGAATACTTCGACATGTGTACGAAGAGGCCACAGAAGTACAGAACGCTACCGGGTGCAATTGCCACGACATTCACTTGGGCAATGACGAAAGGCACCCCAAAGATAATCAATTATGCAGCGTATATACATGACAACCTAGTAAAGATGGGTAACAAGAAGCCAACGTATATTGTGCTAGGAGAACTCATCACTAAGGTGATTTATGGGGCACTGCACGCAAAAGGAAGATGGCCTGACCCCCCATCTCAGAATGACTGGATGAGGCTAAAAGAAGACAAAGAAGACGAGCCACAAAGAGCACCAAGGGTTGCTACGAGACTGAAAAGACGGCTAGAGACTGTTGAAGAGGAGCAGCCAAAGCAAAAGAAAGGAAATAAGGAATTTGCCCAAGTGCCTGCAAAAGAAACAAGGTCACAAAAAGCAGCAAGATTAGAGAGGCTGATGGAGAGCTTCAGAGCAGAGAGAGCCCTTAAAGGCGATCTGAGTGAACTCTGGAAGCCATCTCTAGAGTCAATGTCAAGATCATCCCGAAGAGTGCAAAGGGACAAATTTGAGGATTATATCAAGAATTTTGAGATTCTTGATGCCGCGTCAGAGAATATACCGCATGTCCCTTTCACAGAGGAGGAAGTGGAGCAAATACGGCAGAAACTGCTAGATGAGCAAGAGAGCCAAGAGAGAGAAAGAAAAACTATATAGCTGACAGAGATTTAAAGGGCAAGCCTACATCTCTACCGGCCAGTCCTAAACCCAGCCCACAGCCCTCACCACCTCCTAGCAGCCCTCCACAAGAAGAGAAAGAGGCTGAAGACAAGCCAGAAGAATGGGAAGAGGCCAAGTAAGAGCAGAGCCAACAGCCGGAGCCAAAGGAAGAGGCTAAGACTCGAAGTGAGCAACAAGAGTTAGATGATTCTTATCACACATTTTCGGACCTGCTAGCTGCAAGATACACGAAGGAAGAAGCCGCCACAGTCGCATTTGACTTGGCAAGCACAAGGCCTAAAGAACAAATGCAATGCATGAGGCTAGTGGAATTAAAAGAAATTGCCACAGATACAGTGGATCTGCACCCACCGTCCAATGACTGGGATGTGGTGATGACGAAGCTAACCGTGTTGAGAGCACAGCTCTCAAGGCCACTGAAGTGAAGATTAAGATGGAAGTAGACACTCTACAAGGACAAAGCCAAAGGCAGAAGGAGAGGGAAGCTAAGCTACATGCCAACCTAGCAAGGGCACTGCAAAGATGCCAGGCAATGGAGAAAGAAAATCAAGCAGCAGCAAAAACAATGCAAGGAGTTGAAGAAGAATGTCAGTAGCTTAGAAAATCACTGCTAGATGCCGAGAGGGACAAAGATAACCTGGCCCTACAGTTGGCGGAAGAGTCTAAAGAAGTAGAAGCCATGAGAAACGCCAAAGAAAAGGCAGAGATAGATCAAGAAGCAAGCCAGGATGAGGTCCTTGAGCTCAAAGACCAACTCAAAGTAAAAGATCAGACCATCGAGAGGCTGCGAGCATCACCTGCCAGTGTCAGAGCTACTAGTTCGACTCACATCACTACGGAGAGTCAACTATATGAAGACCAGATGCAAGAACTTTAGAAGGAGCTGACTCTAGAGAAAAAGCAGAGATTGATGATGGCAGAGGGGTCTATCGTGATGCAAACAAGAATGGAAGAAGGCCAAAAATCCCTGCAAGAGGAAGTAGAAAGTATGAAAAGAAAGCTCGAGGAGGCGGAGAGAATAAACGCCAAATTAAATGACCTCCTCGTGAATATGGGCGAAGAAGCGGAAACAGAAAAACAAAAACTCCTAAGGCAGATAGAGGAGTTGAAAGGACAGCAAGCAGGAGAGCAAGAAGGCACAGGGCCAGTGGTCAGGGCCAGCAACCAATGAGGGCATCGATTTAGAGAATGTGGCAGATCCGGTGGACACGCCTATGCAAGAGGAAATCCTAAAAGGATCCTCTCAAGAGCCACAGGATCTAACACAGGAAGAGGAAGAAAAGTTACGTAAAGCAATAGAGGTGGAGATCAGAGAGACATCAAAGGAAGCCTTGGAGTGGGAGCAGAGGGTTTTCAAGTCCATGACCATCCAGAAGATCGACGCCAGCAATCTCAGGCGCGAATGGCTTCAACCCTCTCTCCCATATCCATTGCTGAAATATGAAGCAGCCACCATCAACAAGCGGATAAGAGAAGAGCCGACCGTACTACTTTACAACGCAGATACATCACAACCAGAAGGGGTCAGGCTAATTGTTGAATTCAGCCAAAATGGAGGAAGGCCTGGCTCACAAAGTACCCACAATACCTAATCCACTTGGTAGAGGCACCGAAAAACATCAGAGACAACCTCAGCTTTTGTCCTCTACCAAGGATCAGGACGGGGAAAGCCCAGGAGTTCTTGCAAAGGAGCCAACCCACTTGGCTGAATTACCCTAAGCTGCCGGGCTTGAGGGCAGGTGAGAGAATAAGTGTCCAATACATGGTAAAAACCCTAACGGGCGCCATCAAATTGTTCACTGGCTCACCTGACCTTGCATCATGATGAAGAAAATATGAAAAACCCTCTTAGCAGTATTTGAGACGTTCAAACCAGGCCAGGTGACAGACAATATCTTTTTCTTCCAAGATACTTACAGATGCACTTATGATTTGTCTGGTCAGCCTTCCAAGGAGGTGATACATGCAATGTATTAGAGGATAATGTTTCTACCATCCTATCACCTCCAGGCCTTTGAAGAAGCATTCTACACACGCTTCTTCACAATAAACACATATATTTTCGGCCCAACAATGATGAACCTGCATGCAAGATACGAATCACTAATCAAGATGCGCGAGACCATACGATGAAGAAGCAGATCAACGGCCATGTCGGGGATGACATGAGCAAGGAGGGGGGGAGTGTTAGAAGCTGGACACACCCCACGACAACTAACTACTCGGAAGATTATTATTTTTGTAATTATTCATTCATTGAGGAAAACCTGATTTTTCACCTTGTAAATATTGGGACTTACAGAAGTTTCCAGATTGTATCCCAGTTTTGATAGTTAGATTGAGTAGTTGGTTGATTTTGGAAATTTAGGGTTTGAGAACTGTAAGGTATATATACCACTTTTTGACCTTAATGAAGGACCTTTTGTCATTTTTAAAACAAGTTTTGAAGTCTATGAGTGAGCGTACCGTGTACGAGAGAGAGTGTGAGCTTCATCTTGACGCTACGTGTGCACCGATGGTCGGAATCGAGTGCGGAGAAGTGCAGCGTGTTGCCCCCGGCGAGAGCTAGACGTCGATACCTACATTGCGCACGTACGGTCCGGTTCTGCAAGCTCCTTCTACGAGCTTCATCTGGTGTTGGGGTGAGCATACATTGTCCGATTTTGCATTGCAGCATATCCACGCGTTCACATTGAGTAGAGCTACACATTATGCACTTTAGATTTTGGAAATGAAGACCTGCAAATTTCGGCCAGACATCCTACGTGATTTTGCACCGGGTGTTTTGGGTTGGGGTTTTGGTTCATAGACCTTAGGGAGAGCGACCTATTGGTACTAGTAGGGCCTCCTTCATGTTCTATGGTGTTTCGAGATTGTTTGATGGGTGTTCGGCTCTAGAAAGCGTTATAGGAAGTTTCCTCTTATGCACTCTTGAAGGCTGTGACTTAGACAATTGGTAGAGACCTCTGTAGGAATTATCTAGGAGTCGATCGAGTGTAGGTTGACACCTTATCCTTGCTTCCACGTGCCTGCGGGTCGAGCTTCGTCCTTAGTTGACATTATATGTTAGGTGAGTTCTCGCTGTGCTGACGTCCGTCGCGGCGAATCTGTCCAACAATGATCGAGCTACCAATGCTCCCGTGGGAGCTCAATGAGTTCGTAAGAAGCAAGATGGCTGGGTACTTGGAGAAGATTGATCTCCACAACTATTTTGAAGCAGTTCCGGCAGGGGTTGACATAAAGAGAGTCTGGGAGTTTTTGACGACCATCAAAGAAGTGGAGTGGCCAGAGTAACGGATCTGCAAGGCAGGCCAGAAACAGAAATAGTCATCACCGAGCAAGTTGTAGCAGATGCACTAGACCTCTCCAACAAGGGAGATAGTGTAACTAAAAGAAGGGATGAGGTCAAGGTGTACACTGAGAAGAAAGGTAACTACACTTTTGAAGATATTGCCAACCCAAGAGTGGCAATCATAAGTCAGTTGTACAACCAATACTTCCATATGTGTACGAAGAGGCCACAAAGTACAGAATGCCGCCAGGTGCAATTGCCACGACATTCGCTTGGGCAATGATGAAGAGCACTCCAAAGATAATCAATTATGCAGCATATATACATGACAATCTAGTGAAGATGGGTAACAAGAAGCCAACGTATATTGTGCTAGGAGAACTAATCACTAAGGTGATTTATGGGGCATTGCACGCAAAAGGAAGATGGCATGACCCCCCGTCACAGAACGATTGGCTGAGGCTCAAAGAAGACGAGCCACAAAGAGCACCAAGGGTTGCCACAAGATTGAAAAGACGGCTAGAGCCTGTTCAAGAAGAGGAGCCCAAGCAAAAGAAGGGAAAGAAAGAATTCTCCCAAGTGCCAACAAAAGAGACAAAGTCACAAAAAGCGGCAAGACTAGAGTGGCTGATGGAGAGCTTCAGAGCAGAAAGAGCCCTTAAAGGAGATTTGAGTGAACTCTGGAAGCCGTCTCTAGAAGCAATGTCAGGATCATCCCAAATGGTGCAAAGGGATAGATTCGAAGATTACATTAAAAATTTTGAGATTCTTGATGCCGCATGAGAAAATATCCCGCATGTACCTTTTACAGAAGAAGAAGTGGAGCAGGTATGACAGAAATTGCTAGACGAGTAGGAGAGCCAAGAGAGAGAAAGAAAGACTAAGGTAGATCGAGATTTAAAGAAAAAGCCTACATCTCTACCGGCCAGCCCACAGCTCACCACCGCCCTCACCACCTCCTAGCAGCCCTCCGCAAGAAGATAAAGAGGAGGAAGACAAACCAGAAGAACAAGGCCAAGCAAGAGCAGAGCCAGGAGCCGGAACCAAAGGAAGAGGCTAAGACTCGAAGTGGGCAACAAGAGCCAAATGATTCATATAACACATTTTTGGACCTGCTAGCAGCAGGATACACAAAAGAAGAGGCTGCCATAGTCGCATTCGACTTGGAAAGCACAGGGCCTAAGGAACAAATACAAAGCATCACGTTAGTAGAACTAAAAGAGATGGCAACAGATACAGTGGACCTGCACCCGCCCTCCAATGATTGGGATGTGGTGATGACAAAGTTAGCTGGGTTAAGAGCGCAATCCGTGGCCTCAGAAAGTGAGATGGCAGCTCTCAAGGCCACTGAAGTGAAGATAAAGCTGGAAGTAGACTCTTTGCAAGGACAAAGTCAAAGGCAGAAAGAGAGAGAAGCGGAACTACAGGCCAGTCTAGCAAGGGCATTGCAAAGATGCCAGGAAATGGAGAAAGAAAATCAGGCAGTAGGACAAAGAATGCAAGGAGTTGAAGAGGAATGTAAGAAACTCAAAAAATCTTTGATAGATGCCGAGAGGGAAAGGGATAACCTGACCCTACAACTGGCTGAGGAATCTAAAGAAGTTGAAGCCATGCGAAACGCCAAAGAAAAGACGGAGATAGACCAAGAAGCCAGCTAGGATGAGGTCCTTGAGCTCAAGGACCAGTTCAAAGTGAACGATTAAACCATCCAGAGGCTGCGGGCATCTCCGGTCAGAGTCAGAGCTACTAGCTCGACTCACATCACTACGGAAAGCCAACTTTATGAAGAACAGATGCAAGAACTTCAGAAGGAGATGACTCTAGAAAAAAAACAATGATTGATGATGGCAAAAGGGTCAATTATTATGCAAACACGAATGGAAGAAGACCAAACAGCCCTGCAAAGAAGAATTAGAAAGTATTAAAAGAAATCTCGAGGAGGCGGAGAAGATAAACGCCAAATTGAATGACCTCCTTGTGAACATGGGCGAAGAGGCTGAAACAGAAAAACAGAAACTCCTAAAGCAGATTGAGGATCTGAGAGGACAGCAAGCCGGAGAGCAAGAGAACACAGGGCCAACGGCCAATGAAGGCATAGTTTTAGAAAATGTGGCAGATCCGGTGGACACACCTATGGAAGAGGAAATCCTAGAAGGATCCTCTCAAGAGCCACAAGATCTGACACAGGAGGAGGAAGAAAAGCTGCGTAAGGCAATAGAGGTGGAGATTAGAGAGACAATAAAGGAAGCCTTGGAGTGGGAGCAGAGGGTTTTCAAGTCCATGACTATCTACAAGATCGACGCAAGCAAACTCAGGCGCGAATGGCTTTAGCCCTCTCTCCCATATCCTTTGCTGAAGTATGAAGCTGCCACCATCAATAAGAGGATTACAGAAGAGCCTATAGTGCCACTCTACAATGCAGATATCTCCCAACCAGAAGGGGTCAAGCTAATAGTTGACTCTCAGCCAAAATGGAGGAAGGCCTGGCTGACAAAGTACCCACAATACCTAATCCATTTGGTAGAGGCACCGAAAAACCTCAGAGACAACCTCAACTTTTGTCCTCTACCAAGGATCAGGACGTGGAAGGCCCAGAAGATATTACAAAGGAGCCAACCCACTTGGCTGAATTATCCTAAGCTGCCAAGCTTGAAGGCAGGTGAGAGAATAAGTGTCCAATACATGGTGAAAACCCTAATGGGCGCCATCAAATTGTTCACTGGCTCACCTGACGTTATGTGCATCATGATGAAGAAAATCTGCAAAACTCTTCTAGCAGTATTTGAGACATTCAAGCCAAGCCAGGTGACAGACAGTATCTTCTTCTTCCAAGATACTTACATATGTGCCTATGATTTGTTTGGTCAGCCTTCCAAGGAGGTGATACATGCGTTGTATCAAAGGATAATGTTTCTGCCATCCTATCACCCTCCAGGCCTTTGAAGAAGCGTTCTACACCGGCTTCTTCACAATAAACACTGATATTTTTGTCCCAACAATGATGAATCTACATGCAAGATACGAATCACTGATCAAGATGCGTGAAACCATACGATGAAGAAGCAGCTCAGCGGTCATGTCGGGGATGACATGAGCAAGGAGTGGGGGAGTGTTAGAAGCTAGACACTCCCCACGGAAACTAACTACTCGGAAGATTATCATTTTTTGTAATTATTCATTTATTGAGGAAACCTGATTTTTCACCTTGTAAGTATTGGGGCTTACAGAAGTTTCCAGATTGTATCCCAGTTTTAATAGTTAAATTGAGTAGATGGTTGATTTGGAACTTTAGGATTTGAGAATTGTAAGGTATATATACCACTTTTTGAACTTAATGAAAAAACCTTTTTCATTTTTAAAAAGAAGTTTTGAAATCTGAGTGAGCGTACTGTGTAGTGACGAGAGAGTGTGAGCTTCATCTTGATGCTACGTGTGCACCGGTGGTCGGAATCGAGTGCGGAGAAGTGCAACGTGTTACCCCTGACGAGAGCTACGCGCCGATACCTATATTGCATGCGTACGGTCCGGTTTTGCAAGCTCCTTCTACGAGCTTAATCTGGTGATTTGGTGAGCATACGTTGTCTGATTTTGCATTGCAACATATCCCTGCTTCACATTGAGTAGAGATACACATTAGGCACTTTAGATTTCGAAAACGAAGACCTAAAAATTTCGGCTAGACATCCTACGTGATTTTGCACCGGGTGTTTTGGGTTGGGTTTTGGTTTATAGACCTTAGGGAGAGCCACCTATTGGTATTAGTAGGGTCTCCTTCAAGTTCTATGGTGTTTCGAGATTGTTTGATGGGTGTTCGGCTCTAGACAGCGTTGCAATAAGTTTCCTCTTATGCACTCTTGAAGGCTATGACTTAGACAATTGGTAGAGACCTCTATAGAAATTAGTTAGGAGTCGGTTGAGTGTAGGTTGACACCTTATACTTTCTCCCACGCGCCTGTGGGTTGAGCTTCGTCCTTAGATGACATTATATGGTAGGTGAGTTCTCGCTGTGCTGACGTCCGTTGCGCCGTATCCATCCAACAACTGCCAACATATAGTATACCTGGTTTCTTCATAGAGAAAACCTTTTAGCCCTACATAATAGAGTGAAAAACTAGACCATATAATGTATCCTACTAGCATAGAAGGAACCCTATGACCCTGAGGCCAAAGAGTACCAATTTAGGGCATAAAGGGTCTCTTCCTAGGTTGAAGGGAACCTTGTGGCCCTAGGGAGCACACTATGTCCCTGGGGCCATAGGGTGTCAACATAGTCAAATGGGGTGTAAACTTAGAGCATAGAGGGTTTCTTACTATCATGGAGGACACCCTGTGTCCTTGGTGCCATAAGGTGCAAACATATAACATGAAGGGTTTCTTGCTAGCATAGAGAGCACCCTATGGCCTTGGGGCCATATAATTCCAAAAAAGAGCATAAATGGTTTTTTGATAGCACAGAGGATAGCTTATTTCCCTGGGGCCATATGATACAAAAATAAAAGAGTCTTAAGAAGGGCACGTAGGCCACTAAATCACCATGGGGCCATAAGGTGGTCTTTGTGGGGAATGCTCCTAAAGGGTTCCTTGGCTAACCTATGGCCTTTGGGTCGTAGGTTACCAACATAGAGTTTAGATGGTTTCTTACTAACATAGAGCTCACCTTGTGGCCTACGCTCTTTAGATGCTAATATAGAGTTTCAATGGTTTCATACTAGGCGTAAGGGGCACCATATGGCCTTGGGACCATAGAGTGTCAATGTAGAGTGCAGGGGTTTCCTTTCTAGCATAGAGGGCACCATGTGGCCTAGGAGCCATTTGATGCACCCTATGGCCCGAGGGCTGTAGGTTGCCAATGTAGACCGTAGAGGTTTTCTTTCTAGCATAGAGGGAACCTTGTGGCCTAGGGGCTATTTGGTGCTCCCCTAGAGCATACAAGGTTTCTTAGTAGCATTATAAAGGGTACCTTGTGGCCCTCAAGTCTCCGTAGGGTGCCAACATAGAGCGTAGATGGTTTTTCTTACTAGCATAGAGGACATCCTATGGCCTTGGGGCCATAGGGTTTCAATATTGGGCATAGAGGATTTCTTACTAGCATAGAGGGTACCTTGTGGCGCTAGGTCCATAGGGTGAAAACATAGAGAATAGAGGATTTCTTACTATCATAGAGGGTACCTTGTGGCCCTAGGTCCATAGGGTGCAAACATAGAGCATAGAGGATTTGTTACTAGCACAGAGGGCACCCTATGGCCCAAAGGCCATAGAGTGACAACATGTAGCATAAAGGGTTTCTTACTAGCATAAGAGGTAGACCTTGTGGCCCTCGGGTCATAGGGTGCCAACATAAAGCATATATGGTTTCTTACTAGTGCTCATAGAGGGCATCTTGTGGCCCTATGACAACCCATGGCCTTAGGGCCATAGGGTGACACATAAAAGTACCATATGGATTTGAAGCCATATATCTATTTATATGTTGAGACCTAACCCTATGGCCTTGAGGCCATAAAGAGACATATTTTGGATTATCTTAAAGTCATAGAGATATCTACAAAGAGAACCGTATGGCCTGAAGGCCATAAGAAACTTAGTCAAGGAAATCATCCAATGCAAGAAGATCATGGCAATAGAAAATGAGACTTGTGCTCTAGAGCTTAAAGGCATAAATGTTTCTCCAAGTATACTTCTAGGCACCACCATCATGGACAAAGAACTAATGTAGCTAGATAAAGATTAGGAATCTCTAGAGAATAAGGAGCATAAAAATAAATTCATTGTATATGTGTTGTCAGTTAGTAAATTTTCTATTTGCAATTAGTTTTTTCTAAGAGTGTGACAAAAAAGAGTTATCAAAATGTAGATACTTTGGAATGTAAAATTAGGTGTTCTTTAAACTTGCAGTCCTTCAACAAGATATTGCGGCTGACAAAGTTTTACTTGAGATTGTTGGTATAGAGGATGCTAATGCCATTGACCCTACTGAGAAAGATTCTATCATTCTCCATGTCAACCAAACAGTTTCTGACGAAGATGACAAGAATCTACAAGTCTTTGAAGGTCAACGGCTACAACGAAACAACCAGAGATAAATTTAAAGAGTTTCAACCTTGAAAGGTACAAAAGCAATCATGCTTGCCCAAAAATTGGGATACAAGGAGCCTGTGATCAAAGTACATGAAGCCAGGAATTATATAAAGCATCTAAAAATTCAGTATGATCTTAAATAGCCCTATATCAAGAAGTGATGGAGCAATGTTTTGTAACATTTTGTCATTTACAAAGATCTTTACGTACTCAGAGACTTTGTTAGAGTGCTTAGGGTTTCAAGATATATGAAGATGTAAATGATTAATAGTTTTTTAAATTGCCTTTCAATACTATAAGTAACTTTTGAGTTTCATGTGCCAAATGCTCTTTTTTTTAAAAGCTTTTATAGTTGTTTGCTTTGAAATTTGAGTTCACTATGCCATCAAGGACAATCTACATGCTCATATGGTCAAATCTTGCTCTATAACCTTGGGGGAATTTCACTTTATGGTCTCAACACCCTATGAATCTAAGGCCATAGGGTCATAGTTTGGCATGTGTTCTTGCATTGGACTTACTAAGTGTAACCACAAATTAGCACCCTATGTCCCTAAGGTCTTCAACACACTTAAGATCTCTATATTAACTTTTTTTAAAAAATCATTTCAGGGCTTCTAAGAAAAAATGTTTTGCTATTAGATTATCACAAAATAAAGGAGCTCCCTTTCATATTACATCAAATATCACATTCAAACGAAGAGCAATGGTTTCATTATTCACCAACATCTTTCAAACAGGACAAAAGAACGCTTATCTTGGATTTAGAGGGTGTGCTTCTTGCAACATTTGAGCTTCAATCAAGGCCAACCTGGACCAAGTACATGTGCATTGTAGAAGATAACAATGAGGTGTATGCGGTGTGTCCAGATGCAGAGTATTTCTTAAGATTTTTCTTTGAGTTCTTTGAGGTTTGGATTTGGAGCTGCCATTGTTTACAAAAAGCTCAACACATAATCAAGACCTGTTTTCCTACACAAAGTCACAAATTCAAGATGATTATGGATAAGCGGTGCTGCCAAAATTCAAATTTCATGATCGGTTACAAAAGAGCCTATCGCAAAAATCTTTCGACCATATGGAAGCTGTTTGATTATTTAGATGGGGGCAACACTATAGTATTTGATGATAGTCCATATCGAGTGATGTGGAATATGCAAGGAACTTATATGATTTTTCCAAAGTTTTGGAACCCACCTACTCATTTCCTTCAAAGTTTTTTAAAAGATGAAATTGTTCCATGGTTATGTGGATGGTTGTATGCTAAAGACAAGAGAGACTATACCATAAGAAATTTTGTAATGTTCCATCCTGATCCTGAGACTCACTATGTAATGCAATGTTATATGTCTCAAAGGACTCAAAATCTCAAGAGAAGGAGGCCATTTTAAGTGTACTAGTTAAGTATTCTAAATAGCATCTACTACCAAGTATTTGACATTGTGTACTTTTCAAAATTTAAACTTGATGGAATGTTGTGGGATATCTTGAAACATCTTTAAACTATTTTTTTAATGAAGTGCATCCTATTGTGAGGAGACTTCTCTCATTCAAGTTCTTTGGTTTCATTGTTTGATGCTTCTATGGTATTGTTAAATTTTTCTTCTTATTAATTGTCTTTATTAAGTGATCCAAACAATCAGAATGTTCTTGACATTTGGTAGTGTTACAAAACGGTGTTTTTTGAACACCCTCAATCTTGGAGATATCATACTCTTTCTAGTCCGTACTTTATTGTACATGCGATGAAGACCATCATTTTTATGAAACTGTCAAGTTGGTGGTAATCTTTATGTTTATACTTTATACTATTTTGACATAATCAATGTATACAATTCGTATTATTCACATCAAATGGTGTTTTTAAACATCTCCTTTTTTTGAGACACCATCTCTAAAACCTTTGAGTGAAGTTTTAAAGCATGTACTTGATGTAAAAAATCTTCATCTTAACATCGATTCTTTGGCACAAACTTATCTTAGGAGTTTTTATATTGTAGTTTTATGTTAAGAAATAATTTCAAAGTTAGAATTATGATAGTTTATCTAAGTAAGTGCCTCATTTAACTTTGTATAGTTAAATAAAATACCAAATGGAATTATAGGTGCAATAGATGACATCTTATGGTCTTAGGGCCATAGAATACTCTATAGTATTGTTTAGATTTTTTAATTGTTTGTGAACATAGATCATAAACGGTTTTTCTCACTACCATAGAGGATATCCTATGGCTTTGGGGCCACATGGTCTCAATATTGAGCGTAGAGAATTTCTTACTAGAATAGAGGGTATCTTGTGGCCCTAGGTCCATAGGGTGCAAACACAGAGTATATAGGATTTCTTACTAGCAGAGAGGGCACCCTATGGTCTAAGGCCATATGGTGACAAGATATAGAATAAAGGGTTTCTAACTAGCATACGAGGCACACCTTGTGCGCCTGGGGACATAGAGGGCCAACATAGAGCATAGAAGGGTTTCTTATTGGCATAAAAAACATTTTGTGGCCCTAAGACAACTTACAGCCTTAGGGACATAGGGTGGCACATAAATAAAGTCCCATATGGCTTTGAAGGACTGGATCTTTTTATACGTTGGTACCAGCTAACAATACTAACCCTATGGCCTTGAGGTCATAAAGAGACATATCAAAGTCATAGACATGTCTACAAAGAGCACCATATGGCCTTAAGGCCATAGGTGCAATAGATGGCATCTCATGGTCTTATAGCCATAGGATACTATATAGTATTGTTTTGACTTTTTAAGTGTGAAATATTAGTTTGAATGTTGTTTAAATTATCGTGTATTTAAAACTTGATAGCATGCTACAAAACCATGACCAAGTATTTTGTTATACATAGATTAAGGTCACCAAATTATGACAAGAGTGTTTAATAGTATTTGCCTTTACATATTATCTTTTTTAATTGCTGTAATCAATCTATATGCTGCTTCAAAATCATATCAATTGGTTTTTTTGACACCTCATTTTTTGAGAAGCTACTTCTAGAAGCATTTGTTGAATTTTGAAAAGCACTGATGTCATACAAATCCTCTTTCCAAAAACTATATTGGAGGTTTATTCTTAAATTTTATAGTAGAGAAATTAAAATAGACTCATACAATCATGGTAATTTATCTAAATTAAAGGCAACTAGAGCTTAGAAATCATAAAATAACACAATACTAGCATACACATTTAGAACCCAACGGGATTTTCCCAAATTATCTAAAATGGTGTTAGTTAAAAAAAAAATTGTAAGCACTATTGGGGTTAAACAAGGATGCCCATTCTCACCAAATCTATTTGGTCTATGCATCAATCAATTGGAACAAATGGTACTTGACTTTATGCAAGAAGAAGGCAGTGAAGAGGTCACTATCTGCAATGCGGTAATCATGCTTTCGTTGTATGCGGATAATGTAGTGCTTCTAGCACACACTTTAGAAGATGCAAAAAAGCTTATGGTTGTCCTTGAGAACTTTTTCTTGGATACTGGGCTGATTGTGAATGAATCCAAAACAAAGGTTAGGCTTGTGAAAACTAACCATAAGGAGAAGCCATGCATTGTATACAGAAATGAAACACTTGAAGTTGTTGAGAGCTTTAAGTATCTTGTCCTTGAGGTTTCGTCCAATCACAAGTGGCATGAATGTGCTATGCATCATTTGGAAGCGGGAAAGAGAGAATATTCTGCATTTGAGAACATGTGTAATGGGGGAAACATCAAAGGTTGGGTTCTCAAGAAGTACCTTTTTGATGCATTGGTGACACCGGTTCTTCTTTATGGAGTTGAAGTGTGGGATGGGAGCATCTCAAAGTCTTCTTGGAAAGAGATTGAGAATGTCCAAAAACTTTTTCTTACAAACTTTCTCCAAGTCAAGACACAAACACCATATATGCTCCTATTTCTTGAGTCGGGATCTCTTCCAATTGAGGTTATGGGCATGAAAAGGGTGCTAAATCCCTCCTAACTTGTGGACATAATGCAAGAAACTGAGGCCATGAGATATCAGGACCCTTATCTCTCATGTCTTCCAAAAAGTTGTATGGACTCATATCATGTCCAAGGGGGAAGTCTTGGAGTTTGATACGACGTCGAGTTCGCTTGGCTTCCTTGGTCTCCTTTGCCTTCTTCTCTCATCCATGGTCACTTTGTGACATGAATCCTTCTTTCTCCTTACCTTTTCCATGGCCACGCTTGATGCCATTTGCTTCCATGTCAATCTCATTTGAATTTTTCACCTCTACCACATGAACATTTGGATCTGGAAAAGGTGGAACTACTTCCACTCCTCGTGGAGGTGATCTTGCTCCATTTGGCCTTTGTAGAAGCTGTGGTTGTTGACTAGTTCCTTCACCTACATTCATCACTGGGTAATTCAAGTTAGGTATCCCTGGCTCCCCATGGGGCCAAGGACAATTATACATCCCATGTTCAGACTCTCTACAATTCCAACATTGCAAAAGTCACCTAGGTCGTGGCTCTCACTCTTTTGTTTTCTTTGTTTGTCCCTTGGGACCTACAACTTGTACAAGGTGAATTGACAAGTTGCTCAAGCACTCAATTAGCTTCTCAATCACCTTAGCTGTTACCTCAAGAATCTCTCTAGATATTGATGCTTGCAATTTTTCCTTTGTTCTAGGACCCTCTATTGGAACCTCTCCTCTTAGGCACTTGAGCTTCCTATACTTCTTAGCAGTCCTAGTTTCAGCTGCATCAAAGGTAGCAGGTGCACCCACCTCGACTTTTATTTTGAGTGTGTGAAAGAGACCGAATATGAACCTTTCCTTCTTTAGGAACTTTGCACCATTACCAGGGTTAGCAACATTTCTCACCCATATAACCCAAAGATGTAGAAACTCTTGTTTATACATGCAATAATCAACTAAGTCTTTTTGTTTGTGAGAAACGATGTCTTGCCATAGCTTTTGACTACTTCAAAAATTTCTAAGTATTCAATATCTCCTATCACTCTCTTTATGCGGCACGCCATTTTGAAATTAGCTAGAAATAGCTCGGCATCCTCTCTAGGCTCTCCAAGAAAGAGAGGATATCCTAACATTTGGCGTTGGCCCTCCATTGAATCAATTTCAAAGTGACAACACGTTTTTGTTTTTCTTCCTTAAAAAGACTTACACAACAATGTTTTCTAAATTTCAATCTATTCTAAAGCAAAATAAAAATATGCAGATCAAATGATCTATAATAAATAATAAGAGGAAAGATGACAGGGTTTGGTGACGCGATAATTTCTCTTACTCTTTGGGCACCAAACATGAACACTATACATTGTTGAAAATGGATTTTCCTACTAATTGCAATGTTTATTCTAATGAGTGGAGTGAATTGAAAGAAAAAAACCTCTATTTTTGTGCCATTATCCATGGCCTATGCATGTCCTAATGTTTAAAATAACACAAAAATATAGTCATCTAAGTTAATATCGTACCTAATGAGAGGCAAAATAAGAGGATTTACCGAAGCATTTATCTCGGATAACCTAAGAGGACCTAAAATCCTATGAATTACACATTGAAATTGCAACTTAGTACTAACAATTATGTGTATCTTTTGTCTTGCAATGGGAATGAAAGGATCATACAAACTCTCGTGATTCATGCAAGCTACTTGATTACTCTAAAGGCTAAGTGTTCACAACAACATACACAAGCCCTCCTCAATGGGGCACCAAAATTGAGGTGGTCTGGGACGGGCAACAAGAGAGGTGACCTCTAAACACCCCTCAAGGCTCCCGTGCTGCTCAATTGGAGTGGGGAAACCACAAAATTTCATGTTGTGCTTAATACAATTCACTCACAAATTGTGAGTTTTTTCTGTAAAAGAAATTGACACAAAGTGTCTAAGCAACACTTCAAAAAGGTGATAAATTCAGATAGTCCTAGGGTAAAGGGGCCAATAAGTGGACTGCCCCCAAAAGGCGGATGAACCAATCCCAAAAGAGAGACAAAATTAGGAATATGCTTGGAATATGGCTTAGTTGTTCTCATTTGATTTGCTAAAAAGTGTACTATTATTGGGGCTTGAGTGTCTCAGTGCTCTAAAAAGCTGTGAGATTTAAACTTTTTCAAATAGAGCATTGAGGCAAAATCAAACAAGGTGAGGAGACACGAAGGCCTGCCAAGTTAAGGGAGACATGGCGAGTAAATTAATATAAGTGCCTACAATCACATAAATTTTTGTCATGTTTTAATTGGCCTGCTAAAGGCCTTAGTATCCATATAGCTGAAGGTCATTCAGTTCTAGTTGTTTGACATGTGTCCCTTAAAAGAGCTTAAAAGTCTTTGAGAGAGAAAGACATCATGTCCTTTCAAATGCTATTTCCCAAAGCTGAATACATTTTTTTGGCATGCTAAAAAAGAATAAGGCTTTAAAGAACAAAAGATTAAAAAGTATACTCATGAGAATTCGATCCATGATGTGAAGTATTGTTTCAATATTTTCTTAAAATATTTCAATTTATAAAAAGTCTTTTCATTTAAGGATTTAATAGAGATTCATTTCAATAAAAGGTTTTATTATTATATATGATTATTAAATCTATCTTTTTTCTATGAAACCATGAAAATTAAATCTATCTTTTTTTATGATGACAATAAATTTTTTTTTGTTTTATTTTTTAGTGTGTCTTTTCAATTTTATTTTGTTTTGTTTTGTTTTGTTTGCAAATAATAATGTGTAATGTGCACCTTTTACCTTATTATGTAAGTGGAGCCTTTTCTAATATATAAACCATTAGGTCTTCCCAATCTAAGAAAAATAAAAATTCTTTTAAAACATATTGAGTGCATAAGTTAAGGGTGAGTTTAAGAAATGAAAAGACAAATGAAGGTGGAAAGTCAAAAGACATATGAAAGTAGAAAGTAGAAAGACCTTTTTTGTTTATGTAAAGAGGTGTCTCTCTTCTTCTTTATATTTCTTTTAGCATTATTTTCTCTTTAAAATGTCCTTGCTCTCTCTCTCTCACTCTCTCACTCACTCACACACACACACACACACACACACACACACACACACACACAAAATATCAATGTTGTATCCGTCCTTCCCAAATAATACTATTGTAAGTCTACGTGCTTCGTCATTGCCCATTGCTACTTGCGCTATAGACTATCGCATTGTTTTTGTTGTGTTGAGGGAATGTTTGAATTATGAATACCTTGTAATTTTTTATTTTATTCTATTCTGTTTTTAAATAATAATACGCAATGTGCACCTTTCACCTTATTATTTAAGTGGGCCTTTTTTAAATATATAAACCATTTATGCTCATGTATGTATAATGGATAAAATAATTTTATATTAAAAGACAACAAAAATTTCAATGTGTTATAGGTACTCGTTTAAAATCTCTCTTCATAAATCGTATCCTCCCATTACCTAGCAGTCCTTCGTGCTTCCTCACCTTGTATAAAATTGTATTATCTGTTATACATACATAATCATAAAAGGTTTCTTATCATGAAAGGTTTCACTTCAATAATAAGGTAAAAAGTGTACATTGCACATTAGCATTTTGAAACAAAATAAAATAAAAAAGTAAAATAGAAACACATCAAAAATCAAACAAAAATATAATGTAATGTTTTCTTGTAAGAAATATAAATTTAATAAGCATAGAAGTTAATAAAACATTATAATAGAGTATTTTTTTTGAAGTCCTTAAATAAAAAGACCTCTTATCAATATCTCATATTTTGGGATCAAACTCCAATCAATATATTATTTATTCATTTGCTCTTTTGAAGCATGCCACAAAGTGAATGCACCTATGGACCTTTGGAAAATAACATGTAAAAGGCTATGATCTATTTCTATTCATTCACACGACTTTTAAACTCCCATAGGGACACTTGTTTCACATTGATGAAAATTGAACGACCTTCCCTTTGGGTACTAAGGCCTTTAGTATGCCAAAAAATATCAATCTTAGTATCGTCTAATCCATCTTTTCATGAGGAATCCAATGCACTCTTCATATTTCAAATCTGGAAAGATTTTAAAATCCCCCTCCCCCCCCCCCCCAACAAATTAAAATTTTTTTCTTTGGTGGCCTCCTATTGACCCCTTTACCCTACATGAGTATTAGCCCCTAGGTAATGCCCCTCTTATAAACACTACATGATTAATAGGAGAAAATAATTTTTGTCATCATTGACTTTGGCATGTGGCATCAATCAACAAGCTTGATCCAAGGGTCCACAATTGTTGCCCTAAGGAAAGATCATTAATCTAGTTTGAACTTTTCTTCAAGCAAGCTAGTGATGTTAAGAAATACTCCATAAAGAGGCTCGATGGCTAGTGTCTACAAAGAACACATGGAATCCTCTGCTACCCTTGTCAATGAACATCTTTCTATGGAAGGTATTATGGGGGGCCCTGCCAACATGTGACAAGATCTTAGCCCGAGGAATTGGCTCCGATAGGTGCTCGGGACGCAGAATGGCTAGGGAGTACCTACCCCACTTATTCATGGAATGCACGAGGGTTAGAGGTCTGGCAGGGAAGGTGTGCAAATGGATTAAAAAAACCTCGAAGACAGGGTTATCCAGGAATGGTTTGGTCCTTAGAGGGAAAGGGATGAAAAGCCAAGCTCCTTTGATATGTACTCAAGTTGCTAGATTTTGCTTCTTCCACCATGTATGGAAGGCCAAGAATGGTAGAGTGCTTGACCAGGATCTCTCAATAGCCAGCTACTTGGAGATTATCCAAGAAAACATGGTAACTATTATCGAGATTGGGAGATCTCAGACGAGTGGAATAGGACAACTTTCACACTCACGTCTAGGACAATTTGATGTATGCGAGGTTGGGGCTTCTAATGAAATCTCAATCATTGATTTACTATGGAATGCATGTGACCATGGCTCAAATTGAGCTTGGTGTTGATGTAATGGTGTACTCTTAATAATATAACCTCTCACATATTGTGAGATTTGTAAAAATATAAATACTCCATAAAGAGATTTTCCATGTTTGATGTAATTTAATCTCCTCGCTATTGTGAGGTTTGCCAAAAGAAAAAAAAGAAATACTCCATAAAGAGGTTTTCCATATTACTTGCAACATGCATTACCAATAGGCATCAAAGCAAAAGCCACACGATTAGGCAAAGGCATTTTCTTAGGATGTAAAGCAACATGAGCATTGAAAGATTGTGGCAGAATTCCGACATGGTGGTAGCCATGGTTGTCTATGTATGCATGTAGTTCAAGGGTTAGGGGATTCCTTGGAAAAATCCCGTGAATTGTTGCGGTATTTTCAGTATTGTATGGGTTCCATGGCTTGGGTTGAGCATGGACTGGTTGTAATCTTTCTGTTATGATGCTAATATAATTTACACCACTCACAGTTGTGAGTTTGGCAAAAAAAATGATGTAAAGCAGCAGCAACAACTGAAGACCCCCTCCACCTTTTAAAGATTGCATAGCCACAAGAGGTCTTGCGGATAAAATTTGCAAATGGGTAAAATATTTGAAAGATCCACTTTTTCAAGAATGGTTTGATTCTAGGAGGAAAGGTCGTCAATAACCAAGCCATTCTTGTTTGCACTCACATTGTTTGCTTCTGCTCTCTTAAGCAAACGTGGAAATCAAGAAACCTTCATGTATTCAAAAGAAACCCTGGGACAAAAAAGTTTGAATCAATCATGTAGGAAAGCGGGAACATATTCTCGCTAGTGGAAAACACAAAGACTTTGAAAGTGAAAATAAGCACTTGTCAACATTAGGTACTAAGAAACTGATTAATTGTGGCCCTTCTACTACCAATCGAAACATAGTTTGAACTAGTATGTGACCCGCGTGTTGCCGCAGCTACATGTGAATCAATTGAAATAGCCATTGTTCTCCTTCCCTTCAGAGGAGTCTTACCATAGCCCGAGCGAGATTTTTCAAGCGACCTAAAACCGAACAATTTTCTAAATGGTTAGGACCCAATTTGTGCTATGTGTTGCACTCTATATTGTGATGGGTGAAATGTTTTTTTCTTTTTTCCCTTATTCTTGTTTTGTCCACAATGACCCAAGTGTCTAAGAACCAATATCAAGCCCTTGCAAAGGGAGAATTAAGCCCTTGCTACCATGCGTTGTCATGTGGTGATACATGGAACTACATAGGAGTTTGTTTTGCTCAATTCTTCTCTAGTTCAAAAGGGCCAAATATCTTAGAAGAGAAAATTTCACGCTTTTCAGAGATGCTTGTAGTACCATGTGTCGGTACATGGTGCTATATGAAGCTTTGCAAGGGATTTATTATGGTAGGGTAAAGGCGGGTCCTTATCTCGAGACAAACACTAGATCTGGATGCCCATTGTTTCACCTTATTGATTGAACATATACAAGCAATAAGGAGTACTCTCGCTTCACTTTTGAGAGGTCTCCCATCCAGTCCCCATGTCATCTCTCCTCTTCCCCTTTATGAACCGTGCATTCAAGCATGAAAAACTCATAAATTAGTCCCTCTGAAGATTCCTACATCACAATGTGACGACTTGTGGTGCTATAGCACCATGGGAAAACACGTGGTGCTACAAGAATCTCCACAAATTGCTTAAATGAGCCCCTTTGAAGCTTCCATAAGTGCTGACACGTGGTGCTATAGGCAGCTCTACAAAGCGCTTAAATTAGTCCCTTTGAAGCTTCCTATAGCACCACACCACACATGACGACACATGGTGCTACACGCAACTCCATAAAATGCTTAAATTAGACCTTATGAAGCTTCCTATGGCACCACATATTGACACATGGTGCTACAAGCAACTTTGCAAAAGACTTAAATCCCCTTTGAAGATTCCTAAAATATCATGTGCCGACACATGGTGCTACAAGCATCTCCCTTTGAATATTCCTATAGCACCACGTGCTAGCACGTGGTGATATAGAAAATTTCACAAAGTGCTTAAATTAACTGCTTTGAAACTTCTTTTAGCACCAGGTGTTGACACATGGTGCTATAGGCAGCTCCACAAATTGTGGTGCTATAGGCAGCTCCACAAATTGCTTAAATTAGTCTCTTTGAAGATTCTTATAACACCACGGGCTGACAGATGGTGCTACCAACAGCTCCATAAATTGCTTAAATTAGCCCTTATGAATCTTCCAATAGCACTACGTGCCAACACATGGTCCTATAAGAAACTCTATAGATGGATTAAAGCATTAGGCAAAATTTGGACTCACAAAGGGGCCCTTTAAGGAGTTTGACTTTACCTCTCTCTACCAAAACGGGCGAAATGGATAAAGTTTTGCAAACAAACTCCAAAGTTGGCGGAAGTTTGATAGTTAGAATGTCCTCTTCAAGCTCTATCTACTGATATATAGCACGCCATGAGATTCCTCATATTTTAGAAGATTCTTTTTTTTGATTCACCTATGATGTGACAGAGTAGATAGAGCTTGAAGAGGACATTCTAATTGTGAAACCTCCGTCAACTTTGGAGTTTTTTTGCAATAATTTATCCATGCACCCATTTTGGTAGAGAGAGGTAAAGTCAAACTCCTTAAAGGGCCCCTTTGTGAGTCCAAATTTTGCCTAATGTCTCTTTTAATATTCCTATAGCACCACATATCGACACGTGATGGTACAGGCAGCTCCAAAAATGCTTAAATTAGCCTTTTTGAAACTTCATTTATCGCCACGTGTCGACACGTGGTGCTATAGACAGCTCCACAAAGCACTAAAATTAACCTCTTGAAGCTTCCTAGAGTAGCATGTGCCAACACATGGTGCTACAAGCATCTTCATAAAGCGTTTAAATTAGCCCTTATGAAGCTTCCAATAACACCACGTGCCGACATGTGGTGCTACAAGAAACTTTGCAGATGGCTTAAATCCCCTTTGAATATTCCTATAGCACCATGTGCCGCCATGTGGTGCTACAAGGAGCTCCACAAAGTACTTAAACTAGCCTCTTTGAAACTTCCTTTAGCACCACGTGCCCACACATGGTGCTACATGCAACTCCACAAAGCACTTAAATTAGCCTCTTAAAACTTCCTTTAGCACCACGTGTCACCACGTGGTGCTACAAGCAGCTCCACAAAGCGTTTAAATTAGCCTCTTTGAAACTTTCTTTAGCACCACGTGTCGACACATGGTGCTAGAGACAACTCCACAAAGCGCTTAAATTAGCCTCTTTGAAACTTCCTGTTGCAATACGTGTTGACACGTGGTGCTACGAGCAGCTGCACAAAGCGCTTAAATTAGCCTCTTTGAAAATATCTTTAGCACCACGTGTTGACACATGGTGCTACAGGCAACTCCACAAAGCGCTTAAATTAGCCTCTTTGAAACTTCCCGTAGCACCACGTGTCGACACGTGATGCTACAAGAAACTCCACAAAGCGCTTAAAATAGCCTCTTTGAAGATTCCTTTAGCACCGTGTGGTGCTACAAGCAACTTCACAAAGTGCTTAAATTAGTCTCTTTGAAAATTCCTTTAGCACCACATGTCGCCACGTCGTGCTACAAGCAGCTCCACAAAGCGCTTAACTAAACCTCTTTGAAACTTTCTTTAGCACCACGTGCCGACACATGGTGCTACAAGCAACTTTTAGGGAGGCTATAGCCATCTCTCAACAAAGGCAAAAAGCTGCTGCTGATAAGCACAGAAGAGCCTTAATGTTCAAAGAAAATGATTGGGTCTTACTCAAGTTTCCTAAGGCTCGATTAAGGCAAACGACGGGCAAAAATCCTACAGGCCATCAAAAGTATTATGCTAAACTAGCAGAACAAACGGTGGAAGATCTCAAAGGGATCTTTGGTGGTTGCCAAGGGAGAAAAAGTCGGTACACTTTACTTGTGTACTGTTAGCACGCGACCTTTAGCTTGTGCAGCAAGTACAGAAGTTGATAGTGCGGTGTGGCACTACCGACTTGGGCATATGAGTGCCAAAGGAATGCAAATCTACCTACAAGCTCTCTCCACCTTCATAGGTGTTTGAGGTCTTGGGACTGAGGCCGGGGACAAGTTAATGCTTTGGTAAGATAGCTAAGGGCATAATCTTGGTGCATGAAGCTTTCCATCTTCATTGCACCAATGCGGTCTCAAGGAACACAAATATTGTGTTGTACCAAGTCTCTCTACATAGGAGAATCTATATACAAAAGCCTTTTGGAGGGAGGACCGGCTCCAAGTAATTCCGATCCTCAAATGTTGTCAATTTCTCTAATCCTTTCTCTCTCTCTCTCTCTTACAAGTATTGTTCATGCGAAGCTAATTAGGTGTAATGTTCATTTTGCTACTTTTAATCAATTACTCTTATTATGCTCCTTAAAGAACCCTCTTAAAGAAAATGCTCACTATGGCTATTTAAATTTCGCTACTATCCATGTCATAGTCAAATTCCATTACAGTTCATGTTACATTTATGATGATGATACTATTGAAAATGTTTTCTCTACTTTTGAATATCTCGCTACTTACAATGAAGCTATCTCTTCTCCAGAAAAGGATCAATAATAAGAGGTTATGAAGGCAGAGTACAATTCTCTTATCTCTAAAGGTGCATGGATACTAATTGAACTACCTCCTAGTCGTACATCTATTAAGTGTAAGTGGGTGTACAAGACAAAATTAAAAGCAGATGGATATTTTGACAAGTTCAAGGCACACTTAGTTGCGAAAGGTTATTCCCAAGTTGCTGGTGCTGATTATCAAGAGTACTTTTCACCGTTCCTTAAGCACCATGTGTCAACACGTGATGCTACATGCAACTCCACAAACCACTTAAATTAGTGTCTTTAAAACTTCCTTTAGCACCACGTGTCGACACGTGGTACTACAAGCAGCTCCACAAAGCACTGAAATTAGCATCTTTGAAACTTTCTCCTTTCGCCCCTCGTGTCGACATGTGGTGCTAGCTCCACAAAGCGCTTAAATTAGCCTCTTTGTAAATTTATTTAGCACCATGTGTCGACATGTGGTGCTATAGGAAACTTCACAAAGCGCTTAAATTAACCTCTTTGAAACTTCTTGTAGCACCACGTGTCGACACATGATGCTATAGGCAACTCCACAAAGCGCTTAAATTAGCCTCTTTGAAACTTTATTTAGCACCACGTGTCGACACGTGTGGTGCTATAGGCAACTCCACAAAGCGCTTAAATTAGCCTCTTTAAAACTTTTGGTAGCACCACGTGTCGACACATGGTGCTATAGGAAACTCCACAGAGTGCTTAAATTAGCTCTTTGAAACTTTCTCCTTTCGCCCCTCGTGTCGACATGTGGTGCTACATGTAACTCCACAAAGCGCTTGAATTAGCCTCTTTGAAACTTCTTGTAGCACCACGTGTTGACACATAGTGCTACAAGAAGCTCCACAAAGCGCTTAACCTAGCTGAAAATTCCTTTAGCACCATGTGTCGCCACGTGGTGCTACAAGTAGCTCCACAAAGGGCTTAAATTAGCCTCTTTGAAACTTCTTGTAGCATCATGTGTCGACACATGGTGCTACAAGTAGCTCCACAAAGCACTTAAATTAGCCACTTCGAAACTTTCTTTAGCACCACATGTTGACATATGGTGCTACATGCAACCCCACAAAGCACTTAAATTAATCTCTTTGAAACTTTCTTTAGCACATCTTGTCGACATCTGGTGCTACAAATAGCTCCACAAAGCACTTAAACTAGCCTCTTTGAAGCTTCCTTTAGTGCCATGTGTCGACACATGGTGCTACATACAACTCCACAAAGCGATTAGATTAGCCTCTTTGAAACTTCTTGTAGCACCACATATGGACACGTAGTGCTATAAGCAGCTCCACAAACCGCTTAAACTAGCCTCTTTGAAAATTCCTTTAGCACCACGTGTCACCATGTGGTGCTATAAGAAACTCCACAAAGGGCTTAAATTAACCTCTTTGAAACTTCCTGTAGCACCTCGTGTCGACACGTGGTGCTACAAGCAGCTCCACAAAGCACTTAAATTAGCCTCTTTGAAACTTTCTTTAGCACCACGTTGTGTGGGATTCGGGGGCTGGCCTCTACAACACCTCAAACCACCACAAAGAAAAGAGGATGAAGAGAATAGATTCCTCAAGATAATATGGGCTGATCTTCTCTCACTAATTTTCTCAATTTCACACACACTCAACCTCGACTAGCCTCGACTAGCTCCGACTAGCTTCCCTCTACACCGCTACAACTCCCACTACACTCCATTGCACTCAAGGACACCAAGGAAGCAATAAAATCAAGGAAAAAAGTGAGAAAAAAACCATGGAAATCTCTGCACTTTTGACCATAACTCAAAGAGCTTCACTTCTTTTCAAACGCCCTTCCATGTGCTAGTAGGGCTTCCATAGGCGCTCCCATATATACACATAGCTTGACCAAAACCCACTCAAATAAAGCTTAATTTGAAAACCCACAAAGTTGAGCAAAAAAAATAAAAAAAAGTGATGGAAAACTTGGGGGAAACCTTGCCCTTTGATATATGTACAAGCAAGGCATTGCAGCACATAGTTTACCCTCGACTAGCTGCACCACAAGGAGCTGCACACACCATAGCCACCATACCTCAAAACAAGATGAAGAGAGGTCAATATGCAGAGCTAAGCACCCACTTTCATCATCCCATTGAGGAGAGACACACTCTCAACTCACCACATCGGGACCTCGACTAGCAAGACATGCTGCTCTACTTCCAAACGCCTCGATCCCTCGCGGCAATCAAGGCTTCTTGCTGCTAGATCTTCCTCTGTCAAATCCCCCACTCACTCACAAACTCAAGCTGATAAAAACTCAGTTTTGTTCATATTTTTCAAGTACTAAGTGACTCTTTCAAGTTTCGACACGTCTATGTACAAAAACAACAAAGCTATGTACCCCGCACAACTGGCCCGCATGCGTAGAGACAGCTGGCACAAACCGCCTTTGTACACTTTGTACAAGCATGATTTATTTACATATAAGGGACCCAAAAGCATTAAAAAACCCTTTCCAATGTCCTTGGGGTGGCTTGCATCATTCCGTAAGAACACGTCACATATTGCCCCCCCAACAAGCATGGAACACTTTCAAGTGTTACATATGCATTTCTTGCTTCATCACATGATTCTGGTCACATAAGGCCCGATTCGGATCCCATTGACTCTTGCCTTATGCATCTTTCCATCCAAGTCCTTGAGCTGATAGCTTCCATTATCATACACCTTATGCACCACAAAAGGACCTTCTCACTTTGCCTTGAACTTTGTTTGAAAGGTATTGTCGAAAGCACTATTATACCTCATAACCAACATGCCTTCACAGAGCCCTTTTGCCTTTATCTTTTCATTGAATACATCAGCCCTTCTTCTTCCCAAGTCTTCATAGTATCTAATGGCACTTTCTCTATCCAACAAGAGGCTATGCATAGATGCCAATCTCTCTTTAACATGCTCTTCCTCAACCAAACTATGCTTCAAAATGAACTCCAATGAAGGAAGCATCACATTAATCGGCATAACACACTCTTCTCCATATACCAAATGAAATGGAGTGAAGCCCGTGGATGATTTTTGAGTCACTCTACATGCCCACAATGCCCTCTCCAAATACATATCCCAATCTTTTGGATGTTCTTCCACAAGCTTGAACAATATCTTCTGTAAAACTCCATTGTATGCCTCCACCAACCCATTGCATTGTGTATGATAAGGAGTAGCATACCTATGTTTGATCTCCAATTTCTCCACCAATTCAGTGATAAGATCATTCCTAAACTCTTTCCCTTGATCACTTACAAGCTCCAACGGCACTCCAAATCTACAACATATGCAATCAAAGATAAAGCTGCATACATCTTTTCTTGTAGCCCCTCTACTAGCCTTTGCTTCTGGCCATCTTGTCATATAATCCGCTGCACTAAGTATGTAGAGCTTCCCATTTCTAGTGCCTGGAAAGGACCAATTACATCCACACCCCACTTCTCAGAAGGTCCATAGCTTACAATGTGTCTCAAAGGCTCGGGCATCAGCTTTCTCTTTTGATATATTTGGCACTCATGA
The DNA here is from genome assembly GCF_014529385.1 of Adiantum capillus-veneris. Classification (NCBI taxonomy): domain Eukaryota; kingdom Viridiplantae; phylum Streptophyta; class Polypodiopsida; order Polypodiales; family Pteridaceae; genus Adiantum; species Adiantum capillus-veneris. The sequence continues at coordinate 1,427,687 of NW_028221436.1, forward strand.
CAGCTTCTACACCAATGCACAACATCCCTATTCATACTTGGCCACATAAGTTGAGCATTCAATACTTTCCTTCTTGTAATTTCCACTCCAAAATGGCCTCCACATCCTTCCTCATGACATGCTTTTAAGCAATTAAAAAATTTCATCATGGTAGAGAACTCTTCTCATGACACCATCAGCCCCCTTGTGATACATTTGCTCTCCAATCAAGACATACCTCATAGCTCTTCGTGTGATTGCATGCCTTTGTTGAGAAGCCAATCCCTTTCTTGCAAAACCTGTTTGCAACACATGTTCTTCCTCATGGAGAGATTCCCTTCCAAGATACCTTGGCTCTCTAATTATCACCGCATGCACATCCTTTGTGAACACCTGTTCTGCCAACTCATGAGCCCTTACATTCATATTTCATGGTACATGCCATATTTGAAAGGAAGTAAAAGACTTTAACAACTTCCTCACTTTGAAAAACCAGCCCTTCATGCCTTCTTGATTTACCTTCCAGGTGATGCATGGTTTTTAGGACCCCTTCTGAAGATGCAATAAAGGCACAGTCAGTTGTTGGGGAGATGAGGATACTCTAGTCCAAGGGATCTCGAAAGAGAAGAAAAATCTACTTCACAAGCACCAAAGAGTAAAAAGTGCCATGGACAGAAGATATGTGGGAACGAGCTCTTATGCATGCCTACAACCCATATCTTACAGAATAGCCCATTCTAGGTGTGAATTTCTAGTGAAATTTACACGAGGATGTTCGTGTGGACTCACAGCACAGCATACTCCGTTTTCACTTTTTTACCGATAGCAAATATTTTTTACCACAGTAAATATTTTTTACCTACAGTAAATATTTTTCACCTACATGGTAAATACAAATCACTTTTTACCTACAGTAACTTTTTTTACCCATGGTAAATATTTTTTACTGCACCATAAGTATTTGGTAGGTAACAGTTCACTGTTACTAGAAGCAGTGATTGGGCATCAACAATGCAGTTACAGGAGGAGAAAAGGGGAAAATCTTATGGTAAAGGTGAGTCAACAGGGATAAAGACTTTTGAGTTGAAAAGAGACATGCTGATTTTTTCAAAGAACACATGTCAAAAGAAGCCATGGTTGAGGATTTTTTGAGAATTTGATATTCAGGAGGACCCAGCAGGTCCCCCCCTGACATGTGCAGAACCTCCAGTTTCAATAGCCACCTCACCTGCTCTTAAATGCTGGTCAAGGCCTTATCCCCATGTGTCACAATCAGAAAAATCAGCATTTACCCTCCCCTCTCACATCACTCTAGAGAATATCTTGATGGTGACATATCAGGTGACCTCAATCTATTGACCACCCTAAGCAAAAAGTAACCCCAATCAACGGATTTAAGCATGTTTATCCCTAATCCTAAACCCTCTCAGAAACCTATATAAGGAGGCCTTCTCTCACAAAACCAACACTTCACCCACTTCACCAAGCAATGAAGCTATGACGACATTGCTCACAACGAGGAGCTATGGATGGAGCTCTACTCTCTCTCCCTCTCTCTCTCTCCCTTTAGTATGCTACATTACTAGCCCCAAAACCTAAATAAGGAGTCTTTTCTCATGCTCCATGGCCACCATCCTCGCCATCATTCTCTAAGGTATTGATGTGTTGCTAGTAGGATCATACCTACTTGCTGGGTTGATTGTTTTTGACAAGGGATTATGCCATCCTTGGCTTGCTTCTCTATATCCTTGTTATTTATGATCAGATGCCGTCGTATTGTTAAGATGATGTCTTGTGTATATATATGCTACATAAGGTCCCTAAGCTTCGTTTCTATGTGTTTTGCCATATGTTTTGATGCCATCATAATGCCAGAAGTCTCACTTGCCTATGTGCACTATGTGTGAGGTCCCTAAACCTCTTAATTTAGGGTGGTGCCCCTTTGATTTGTTCTTTGCTTGTTTGCATGAGGCGTGGTTTGTGGAGTGTGCACGAGTACAGAGGCCACCCAATTGCACTGCTCTTTTTTCTCGCCATCATTTTGGTGCCCCCACGGAGGAGGGCTACACAGACCTTCAGTCCACAAGCAATGAAGATGTGCAATCTACAACATGGACGAATGGCGTGAGGAGTTTGTAAATTGGAGAACATAAGAGGAGGAGGCTTTAGAGGCCTTAAAAGCTTTCATCGAGGTCTTGTTACCAGGTTGCAGTGTCATTGAAATTCAAGAAGTAAGTTCTTCTACATGCCTTGTTCGTGATCGTCGCCAACGAAGGAGAGTAAGAAGAAGAGCTTGATATACCTCTCCTCTCAACCTATGAGTGCTCCAGAAACCTCCAACGCACATGAGCTTGAAATATTCTACATCAACATACACGAAGGTATTGTGACACACATTAAGGGAAGAGAAAGCATCACCAGACCTCTCTTTCCTGAGGAGCCGACTAAGAGGAGGAAGATCACCTCTACACCTAAGTGCCCCAAGGCCGCAGCGCGTGCTCAAGCGTAAGGTAACATTTGGCTTAATCTCATTAATAAGGGATTACATGACCACTACAGGCAAGAAAAAGGCTAGTGAGCAACCAAATTCAACCTCCAACTGGCAACCACGACTCTCACCCCTAAATCCTCCTGAAGCAAAGAGGCGAAGGCTTGCCTACACAAGATTGCCGCCCATCTGCGAGTGCTCCCAGTGCACTTTGTGAATTCAGACACCACCAATCCCAAGCCAGCCTCCTGTCTGCATGAAGATCACTTTGGATATTGTCCAAAGTGTTTTGGAGACCGGGTGAAAAACCTCCCTGCCCTACCTTTGTTGCTAATTTTCAAGAAGTTATCTCAATCTAAGGAAACTATCTTAGTTGATGATGTGCTGCACATTAATGGTGTCACTTTCATTCGTCATGCTGATTATGGTAATAGCATCCAATTGTTGCTTGCTAAAAGGCTCAGCATTGTACAAAGTGTTGCCATCATGCCTTACGTCTTCACAGATGCATCAGGAAGAGTCGAAGTGATCCGAGGTGCTGACCTTCTGTGGCTGATCAGGGTCATTCCCAAAGGGGGTAACTTTGGTGTACTTGTGTTAAAATAATGAAAATTGATCCCCGCATGTTTCCTTTCCATTTTGTGCGTTATCCGTGTGAAAAAAAAGTTTTTGATAGAAAAATAATTTTATCAGCAAAGAAGATTTTTGGAGGGAGAGACTTAGGGAAAATTTTGCTCTCCTCATCTTGTCATTCTACCCTTACTTGATGTTACCATTCCTTTGATGTGTCAATTGTTCATCCTATTTTGAGCTAAGTTGTGCTAAAGCTCCAAATTGTAATTACCATACTCTATTTTAAAATAAATTGGAGCTGTTTGTGTAATTGTTTACTCTCTCACTTATGGCCTTCCCTAATTTTTATGGTAAGCCTGGGGAGGTTGCTCCAGACTTTTTGGATAATTTGGAAATGGCCTTTCTGGTATCGGGAAGGGATGACGAAGCTACTAAGTTAAGGGCCTTTCCTTTGGTCTTGAGGGAAGGTGCAAAATTATGGTATCAAACCTTGGCACCTGAAGAAAGAAGAGACTGGGAGTCCTTAAAGATGGCCTTCATCGAAGAATTTCGCCGCCATGAGCCTCCAGAGGAGATATGGAGATAGCTCTTAGAGCTACGCCAAACATCACCCAATGACTATAGAAGCTATGAAGGAAAGTTTTCCAACATGTGGGAGAAATGGTGTGCATCACTAGGTGAAGGAGAAAGGGCGCCAGAATGCCTAAAGAAGGACTGTTTCCTGGCAGGGCTTTACCCCATCCTTCGAGAAAAGATAAAAGGTAAATTCCTAGATACCTTTGATAAAGCTATGACTAATGCAAGGGAGAAGGATAGGAAGTTAAAATTCCAAGCTCAACTACAAGGGGGAATGGAGCCTCCATCGCTAGCTCAACCTACGGCAAGGGTAGTAGCAGGGACAGGAGCAACAGACCAAGAGTCCTCTCAACAAGAATTACTTCAACAAATCACCAATCAACTAGAGAGCCTATCCATCAATCTGGTTCAAGGTGTAAGGGCTCCCCAGCCAGGAAATGAACGAAATAGACAAGAAGGACAAAGGCAAGCACGTGAGTACATTTGCTACAACTGTGGAGAGGTAGGTCACGGCATGTATTATTGCCCCATCCACGACGCTATCAAGAAAATGGTAATCAAAGATGGCCTCCTCAAGGACACCAAGGAAGCAATAAAATCAAGGAAAAAGTAAGAAAAAAACCATGGAAATATCTGCACTTTTGACCATAACTCAAAGAGCTTCACTTCTTTTCAGACGCCCTTCCATGTGCTAGTAGGGCTTCCATAGGCACTCCCATATATACACATAGCTTGACCAAACCCACTCAAATCAAGATTAATTTGAAAACCCACAAAGTTGAGCAAAAAAAATAAAAAAAAGTGATGGAAAACTTGGGGAAACCTTGCCCTTTGATATATGTACAAGCAAGGCATTGCAGCACATAGTTTACCCTCGACTAGCTGCACCACAAGGAGCTGCACACACCATAGCCACCATACCTCAAAACAAGATGAAGAGAGGTCAATATGTAGAGCTAATAACCCACTTTCATCAGCCCATTGAGGAGAGACACACTCTCAACTCACCACATCGGGCCCTCGACTAGCAAGACATGCTGTTCTACTCCTCCAAACGCCTCTATCCCTCGCGGCAATCAGGGCTTCTTGCTGCTAGATCTTCCTCTGTCAAATCCCCCACTCACTCACGACCTCAAGCTGATAAAAAATCAGTTTTGTTCATATTTTTCAAGTACTAAGTGACTCTTTCAAGTTTCGACACGTCTATGTACAAAAACAACAAGGCTATGTACCCCACACAACTGGCCCGCATGCGTAGAGACAGCTGGCACACACCGCCTTTGTACACTTTGTACAAGCATGCTTTATTTACATATAGGGGATCCAAAAGAATTAAAAAACCCTTTCCAAAGTCCTTGGGGTGGCTTGCATCATTCCGTAAAAACACGTCACAACGTGTTGACACATGGTGCTACATGCTACTCCACAAAGCACTTAAATTAATCTCTTTGAAACTTCCTTTAGCACTGTTGAAGATGATGAAACAGGAAACAGAAGGAAGACAGCAACTCAGAGTAGGAAGAAGATGGAGAAGGAGAAGACACAGAGCTTGTGTACGAGATCTCTGTAGTCTCTCTCTATGTATTGGAATAATAAATGTGTACAAACTCAGAGCTACAAAGCTTATATGAAACCCTAAGAGATAAGGTGTCCTTTCACACCAGATGTCCAGGGGAAAAACCCAGTGGGAGAAAAGTGCCCCTGGTGAAGCGCGTATACACACTAACACTACTACATGTCTACAAATCCCCCCTGTAGTGATAGTGTGAATCCGTACAAGGTAGCAGATCATCATGTGTATGAGAGTAAGCCCAAAGCTTTTCGGAAAGCTTCAAACTTTTCTCGTGATAACGCCTTCGTAAATAGATCTGCAATGTTATCCTGTGTAGGACAGTAAGTTAGTGTGATCTCCCCTGCATGTAGCCTTTCCCTGACATAGTGGTAGTGAACCTCTATGTGCTTTGTTCTTTGCATGAAATACTGGATTCCTTGCAAGTGCAATAGCACTCTGACTGTCAGTGAAAATGGTAGTGGGTGCTTGTTGACACTCACAAAGATCTGCCAATAACCTGCGTATCCATACACAATCAACTGTTGCCGTGAAAGCTGCTCTGTACTCAGCTTCACAAGTTGATGTAGCCACTGTGGGTTGCTTCTTGCTTAGCCAAGATATACATGCATTTCCCAAGAAAAAACAATTGCCACTTGTGGAATGTCGTGTGTCCAAATCACCAGCCCAATCTGAATCGCTGTAACCAAGAAGCTGCATAGAACTGTGCTTTCCATACATATCCCCCCTTGGAAAGAACATGGCAAGATTAGGGGTACCTGAAAGGTAACGAAGTATGCGCTTCACAGCCTGCCAATGATGCATACCTGGGCTGTGCATAAATCTGCTTGCTTGTGAAACCCCAAATTGAATGTCTGGACGAGTGTTGCCTGCCAAATATATCAAGCAACCAACCGCTGCTGCATAAGTATGTACATCAAAAGTTTCTCCATCATCATGCATGCTCAACTTTGATCCAGTTTCTACGGGTGTAGAGATTGGCTCAATTTTGCATACCATATTGTCCAGAAATTTTATGCACATATTTATGCAGCAGCCTCTGGTTGCTGATATATTTGGCAGCAACACTCGTCCACATTCAAAGGTTTTCACAAGCAAGCAATTTTTAAGCATCAGCCCAGGTAAGCATCATTGGCAGGCGTGAAGCGCATACTTCGTTACCTTTCAGGTACCCCTAATCTGCCATGTCTTTCCAAGGTGTGATATGTATGGAAAGCACAGTTCTATCAGCTTCTTGGTTACAGCGATTCATATTTGGGCTGGTGATTTTGACACACGACCATTCACAAGTGGCAATTGTTTTTTCTTGGAAATGCATGTATATCTTGGCTAAGCAAGAAGCAACCCACAGGGCTACATCAACTTGTGAAGCTGAGTACAGAGCAGCTTTCACGGCAACATTGATTTGTATGGATACCAGTTATTGGCAATCTTTGTAGTGTCAACAAGCACCCACAACCATTTTCACTGAAGTCAAGTGCTATTGCACTTGCAAGGAATCCAGTATTTCATGCAAGAACAAGACCATAGAGGTTCACTACCACTATGTCATGGAAAGGCTACATGCAGGGGAGATCACCCTAACTACTGTCCTACACAGGATAACATTGCAGATCTATTTACGAAGCGTTATCACGAGAAAAGTTTTGAAGCTTTCCGAAAAGCTTGGGCTTACTCTCATACACATGATGATCTGCACCTTGTACGATTCACACTATCACACAGGGGGGATTTGTAGACATGTAGTAGTGTTAGTTGTATACGCGCTTCACCAGGGCACTTTTCTCCCACTGTTTTTCCCCCTGGACATCTGTTGAAAGGACACCTTATCTCTTAGGGTTTCATATAAGCTTTGTAGCTCTGAGTTTGTACACATTTATTATTCCAATACATAGAGAGAACTACAGAGATCTCGTACACAAGCTCTGTGTCTTCTCCTTCTCCATCTTCTTCCTACTCTGAGTTGCTGTCTTCCTTCTGTTTCCTGTTTCATCATCTTCAACAGTGCTAAAGGAAGTTTCAAGAGATTAATTTAAGTGCTTTGTGGAGTAGCATGTAGCACCATGTGTCACCACGTTGTGACGTGTTTACGGAATGATGCAAGCCACCCCAAGGACTTTGGAAAGGGTTTTTTAATTCTTTGGATCCCCTATATGTAAATAAAGCATGCTTGTACAAAGTGTACAAAGGCGTGTGTGCCAGCTGTCTCTACGCATGCGGGCCAGTTGTGTGGGTACATAGCCTTGTTGTTTTTGTACATAGACGTGTCGAAACTTGAAAGACACTTAGTACTTGAAAAATATGAAACAAAACTGATTTTTTATCAGCTGAGGTCGTGAGTAGTGGGGGATTTGACAGAGGAAGATCTAGCAGCAAGAAGCCCTGATTGCCGCGAGGGATTAGAGGCGTTTGGAGTAGAACAGCATGTCTTTGCTAGTCGAGGGCCCGATGTGGTGAGTTGAGAGTGTGTCTCTCCTCAATGGGCTGATGAAGTGGGTTATTAGCTCTACATATTGACCTCTCTTCATCTTTTTTGAAGTATGGTGGCTATGGTGTGTGCAGCTCCTTGTGGTGCAGCTAGTCGAGGTAAACTATGTGCTGGCAATGCCTTGCTGGTACATATATCAAAGGGCAAGGTTTCCCCCAAGTTTCCATCACTTTTTTTTATTTTTTTTGCTCCAACTTTGTTGGTGTTTTCAAATTAATCTTGATTTGAGTGGGTTTTGGTCAAGCTATGGTATATATGGAGTGCCTATGGAAGCCTACTAGCACATGGAAGGGCGTCTGAAAAGAAGTGAAGCTCTTTGAGTTATGGTCAAAAGCAGATATTTCCATGGTTTTTTCTTACTTTTTCCTGATTTTATTGCTTCCTTGGTGTCCTTGAGGAGGCATCTTTGATTACCATTTCTTGATAGCGTCGTGGATGGGGCAATAAAACATGCCGTGACCTACCTCTCCACAGTTGTAGCAATGTACTCACGTGCTTGCCTTTGTCCCTTCTTGTCTATTTCGTTCTATTTCCTGGCTGGGGAGCCCTTACACCTTGAACCAGATTGATGGATAGGCTCTCATAGTTGATTTGGTGATTTGTTGAAGTAATTCTTGTAGAGGACTCTTGGTTCTGTTGCTCCTGTCCCTGCTACTACCCTTGCCGTAGGTTGAGCTAGCGATGGAGGCCTCCATTCCCCCTTGTAGTTGAGCTTGAATTTTAAACTTCCTATCCTTCTCCCTTGCATTAGTCATAGCTTTATCAAAGGTATCAGGAATTTACCTTTATCTTTTCTCGAAGGATGGGGTAAAGCCTGCCAGGAAAACAGTCCTTCTTTAGGCATTCTGGCGCCCTTTCTCCTTCACCTAGTGATGCACACCATTCCTCCACATGTTGGAAAACTTTCCTTCATAGCTTCTATAGTCATTGGGTGATGTTTGGCGTAGCTCTAAGAGCTATCTCCATATCTCCTCTGGAGGCTCATGGCGGCGAAATTCTTCGATGAAGCCATCTTTAAGGACTCCCAGTCTCTTCTTTCTTCAGGTGCCAAGGTTTGATACCATAATTTTGCACCTTCCCTCAAGACCAAAGAAAGGCCCTTAACTTAGTAGCTTCGTCATCCTTCCCGATACCAGAAAGGCCATTTCCAAATTATCCAAAAAGTCTGGAGCAACCTCCCAGGCTTACATAAAAATAGGGAACCCATAAGTGAAGAGTAAACAATTACACAAACAGCTCCAATTTATTAAAAATAGAGTATGGTAATTACAATTGAGCTTTAGCACAACTTAGCTCAAAATAGGATGAAGATTGACACATCAAAGGAATGGTAATAGTCTAGTAAGGGTAGAATGACAGGATGAGAGAGCGCAAATTTCCCTAAGTCTCTCGCTCCAAACAACAGGGCTATCTTTGCTGAAAAATATTTTTCTATCAATACATATTCACACGGATATGACGCACAAAATGGAAAGGAAACATGCGGGATCATCATTCTCATTATTGGCATCCATACTTACACACAAGAGCCTAGCTTAGTTGCACCACCTTGGAACCAATGACCCTGATCAGCCACAGAAGGTCAGCACCTCGGATCACTTTCGACTCTTCCTGATGCATCTGTGAAGACGTAAGGCATGATGGCAACACTTTGTACAATGCTGAGCCTTTTAGCAAGCAACAATTGGATGCTATTACCATAATCAGCAAGACGAATGAAAGTGACACCATTAATGTGCAGCACATCATCAACTAAGATAGTTTCCTTAGATTGAGATAACTTCTTGAAAATTAGCAACAAAGGTAGGGCAGGAGTTTTCACCGGTCTCCAAAACACTTTGGACAATATCCAAAGTGATCTTCATGCAGACAGGAGCTGGCTTGGGATAGGTGGTGTCTGAATTCACAAAGTGCACTGGGAGCACTCCAGATGGGCGGCAATCTTGTAGGCAAGCCTTCGCCTCTTTGCTTCAGGAGGATTTAGGGTGAGAGTCGTGGTTGCCAGTTGGAGGTTGAATTTGGTTGCTCACTAGCATTTTCTTTGCCTGTAGTGGTCATGTAATCCCTTATTAATGAGATTAAGCCAATGTTACCTTACGCTTGAGCACGCGCTGCGGCCTTGGGGCACTTAGGTGTAAAGAGGTGATCTTCCTCCTCTTAGTCGCTCCTCAGGAAGAGAGTCTGGTGATGCTTTCTCTTCCCTTATGTGTGTCACAATACCTTCGTGATTTGATGTAGAATATTTCAAGCTCATGTGCGTTGGGAGGTTTCTGGAGCACTCATAGGTTGAGAGGAGAGGTATATCAAGCTCTTCTTCTTATCTCCTTCGTTGGCGACGATCACGACAAGGCATGTAGAAACTTACTTCTTGAATTTCAATGACACTGCAACCTGGTAACAAGACCTCGATGAAAGCTTTTAAGGCCTCTAAAGCCTCTCCTCTTATGTTCTCCAATTTACAAACTCCTCACGCCATTCTTCCATGTTGTAGATTGCACATCTTCATTGCTTGTGGACTGAAGGTCTGTGTAGCCCTCCTCCGTGGGGGCACCAAAATGATGGCGAGAAAAAGAGCAGTGCAATTGGGTGGCCTCTGTACTCGTGCACACTCCACAAACCACGCCTCATGCAAACAAGCAAAGACAAATCAAAAGGCAGGCACCCTAAATTAAGAGGTTAGACCTCACACATAGTGCACATAGCAAGTGAGACTTCTGGCATTATGATGGCATCAAAACATATGGCAAAACACATAGAAACGAAGCTTAGGGACCTTATGTAGCATATATATACACAAGACATCATCTTAACAATACGACGGCATCTGATCATAAATAACAAGGATATAGAGAAGCAAGCCAAGGATGGCATAATCCCTTGTCAAAAACAATCAACCCAGCAAGTAGGTATGATCCTACTAGCAACACATCAATACCTTAGAGAATGATGGCGAGGATGGTGGCCATGGAGCATGAGAAAAGACTCCTTATTTAGGTTTTGGGGCTAGTAATGTAGCATACTAAAGGGAGAGAGAGAGAGGGAGAGAGAGTAGAGCTCCATCCATAGCTCCTCGTTGTGAGCAATGTCGTCATAGCTTCATTGCTTGGTGAAGTGGTGAAGTGTTGGTTTTGAGTGAGAGAAGGCCTCCTTAATAGGTTTCTGAGAGGGTTTAGGATTAGGGATAAACATGCTTAAATCCGTGATTGGGTTACTTTTTGCTTAGGGTGGTCAATCGATTGAGGTCACCTGATATGTCACCATCAAGATATTCTCTAAGTGATGTGAGAGGGGGAGGGTAAATGCTGATTTTCTGATTGTGACACATGGGATAAGGCCTTGACCAGCATTTAAGAGCAGGTGAGGTGGCTATTGAAACTGGAGGTTCTGCACATGTCAGGGGGGGACCTGCTGGGTCCTCCTGAATATCAAATTCTCAAAAAAATCCTCAACCATGGCTTCTTTTGACATGTGTTCTTTGAAAAAATCAGCATGTCTCTTTTCAACTCAAAGTCTTTATCCCTGTTGACTCACCTTTACCATAAGATTTTACCCTTTTCTCCTCCTGTAACTGCATTGTTTGATGCCCAATCACTGCTTCTAGTAACAGTGAACTGTTACCTACCAAATACTTATGGTGCAGTAAAAAATATTTACCATGGGTAAAAAAAGTTCTGTAGGTAAAAAGTGATTTGTATTTACCATGTAGGTGAAAAATATTTACTGTAGGTAAAAAATATTTACTGTGGTAAAAAAATATTTGCTATCGGTAAAAAAGTGAAAACGAGTATGCTGTGCTGTGAGTCCACACGAACATCCTCGTGTAAATTTCACTAGAAATTCACACCTAGAATGGGCTATTCTGTAAGATATGGGTTTGTAGGCATGCATAAGAGCTCGTTCCCACATATCTTCTGTCCATGGCACTTTTTACTCTTTGGTGCTTGTGAGTAGATTTTTCTTCTCTTTCGAGATCCCTTGGACTAGAGTATCCTCATCTCCCAACAACTGACTGTGCCTTTATTGCATCTTCAGAAGGGGTCCTAAAAACCATGCATCACCTGGAAGTAAATCAAGAAGGCATGAAGGGCTGGTTTTTCAAAGTGAGGAAGTGTTTTAAAGTCTTTTACTTCCTTTCAAATATGGCATGTACCATGAAATATGAATGTAAGGCTCATGAGTTGCAGAACAGGTGTTCACAAAGGATGTGCATGCGGTGATAATTAGAGAGCCAAGGTAATCTTGGAAGGGAATCTCTCCATGAGGAAGAACATGTTGCAAACAGGTTTGCAAGAAAGGGATTGGCTTCTCAACAAAGCATGCAATCACACAAGAGCTATGAGGTATGTCTTGATGGAGAGCAAATGTATCACAAGGGCTGATGGTGTCATGAGAAGAGTTCCTACCATGATGAAATTTTTAATTGCTTAAAAGCATGTCATGAGGAAGGATGTGGAGGCCATTTTGGAGTGGAAATTACAAGAAGGAAAGTATTGAATGCTCAACTTATGTGGCCAAGTATGAATAGGGATGTTGTGCATTGGTGTAGAAGCTGTCATGAGTGCCAAATATATCAAAAGAGAAAGCTGATGCCGAGCCTTTGAGACACATTGTAAAGCTATGGACCTTCTGAGAAGTGGGGTGTGGATGTAATTGGTCCTCTTCCAGGCACTAGAAATGGGAAGCTCTACATACTTAGTGCAGCGGATTATATGACAAGATGGCCAGAAGCAAAGGCTAGTAGAGGGCTACAAGAAAAAGATGTATGCAGCTTTATCTTTGATTGCATATGTTGTAGATTTGGAGTGCCGTTGGAGCTTGTAAGTGATCAAGGGAAAGAGTTTAGGAATGATCTTATCACTGAATTGGTGGAGAAATTGGAGATCAAACATAGGTATGCTACTCCTTATCATACCAATGCAATGGGTTGGTGGAGCATACAATGGAGTTTTACAGAAGATATTGTTCAAGCTTGTGGAAGAACATCCAAAAGATTGGGATATGTATTTGGAGAGGGCATTGTGGGCATGTAGAGTGACTCAAAAATCATCCACGGGCTTCACTCCATTTCATTTGGTATATGGAGAAGAGTGTGTTATGCCGATTAATGTGATGCTTCCTTCATTGGAGTTCATTTTGAAGCATAGTTTGGTTGAGGAAAGCCATGTTAAAGAGAGATTGGCATCTATGCATAGCCTCTTGTTGGATAGAGAAAGTGCCATTAGATACTATGAAGACTTGGGAAGAAGAAGGGCTGATGTATTCAATGAAAAGATAAAGGCAAAAGGGCTCTGTGAAGGCATGTTGGTTATGAGGTATAATAGTGCTTTCGACAATACCTTTCAAACAAAGTTCAAGGCAAAGTGAGAAGGTCCTTTTGTGGTGCATAAGGTGTATGATAATGGAAGCTATCAGCTCAAGGACTTGGATGGAAAGATGCATAAGGCAAGAGTCAATGGATCCGAATCGGGCCTTATGTGACCAGAATCATGTGATGAAGCAAGAAATGCATATGTAACACTTGAAAGAGTTCCATGCTTGTTGGGGGGGCAATATGTGACGTGTTCTTACGGAATGATGCAACCACCCCAAGGACATTGGAAAGGGTTTTTTAGCTTTTGGGTCCCTTATATGTAAATAAATCATGCTTGTACAAAGTGTACAAAGGCGGTTTTGCCAGCTTCTCTACGCATGCGGGCCAGTGTGCGGGGTACATAGCTTTGTTGTTTTTGTACATAGACGTGTCGAAACTTGAAAGAGTCACTTAGTACTTGAAAAATATGAACAAAACTGAGTTTTATCAGCTTTGAGTTTGTGAGTGAGTGGGGATTTGACAGAGGAAGATCTAGCAGCAAGAAGCCTTGATTGCCGCGAGGGATCGAGGCGTTTGGAAGTAGAGCAGCATGTCTTGCTAGTCGAGGTCCCGATGTGGTGAGTTGAGAGTGTGTCTCTCCTCAATGGGATGATGAAAGTGGGTGCTTAGCTCTGCATATTGACCTCTCTCATCTTGTTTTGAGGTATGGTGGCTATGGTGTGTGCAGCTCCTTGTGGTGCAGCTAGTCGAGGGTAAACTATGTGCTGCAATGCCTTGCTTGTACATATATCAAAGGGCAAGTTTCCCCCAAGTTTTCCATCACTTTTTTTTTATTTTTTTTGCTCACTTTGTGGTTTTCAAATTAAGCTTTATTTGAGTGGGTTTTGGTCAAGCTATGTGTATATATGGGAGCGCCTATGGAAGCCCTACTAGCACATGGAAGGGCGTTTGAAAAAGAAGTGAAGCTCTTTGAGTTATGGTCAAAAGTGCAGAGATTCCATGGTTTTTTTCTCACTTTTTCCTTGATTTTATTGCTTCCTTGGTGTCCTTGAGTGCAATGGAGTGTAGTGGGAGTTTGTAGCGGTGTAGAGGGAAGCTAGTCGGAGCTAGTCGAGGCTAGTCGAGGTGAGTGTGTGTGGAAATTGAGAAAATTAGTGAGAGAAGATCAGCCCATATTATCTGGAGGAATCTATTCTCTTCATCCTCTTTTCTTTGTGGTGTTTGAGGTGTTGTAGAGGCCAGCCCCGAATCCCACACAACGTGTGCTAAAGAAAAGTTTCAAAGAGGCTAATTTAAGTGCTTTGTGGAGCTGCTTGTAGCACCACGTGTCGACACGAGGTGCTACAGGAAGTTTCAAAGAGGTTAATTTAAGCCCTTTGTGGAGTTTCTTATAGCACCACATGGTGACACGTGGTGCTAAAGGAATTTTCAAAGAGGCTAGTTTAAGCGGTTTGTGGAGCTGCTTATAGCACTACGTGTCCATATGTGGTGCTACAAGAAGTTTCAAAGAGGCTAATCTAATCGCTTGTGGAGTTGTATGTAGCACCATGTGTCGACACATGGCACAAAGGAAGCTTCAAAGAGGCTAGTTTAAGTGCTTTGTGGAGCTATTTGTAGCACCAGATCGACAAGATGTGCTAAAGAAAGTTTCAAAGAGATTAATTTAAGTGCTTTGTGGGGTTGCATGTAGCACCATATGTCAACATGTGGTGCTAAAGAAAGTTTCGAAGTGGCTAATTTAAGTGCTTTGTGAGCTACTTGTAGCACCATGTGTCGACACATGATGCTACAAGAAGTTTCAAAGAGGCTAATTTAAGCCCTTTGTGGAGCTACTTGTAGCACCACGTGGCGACACATGGTGCTAAAGGAATTTTCAGCTAGGTTAAGCGCTTTGTGGAGCTTCTTGTAGCACTATGTGTCAACACGTGGTGCTACAAGAAGTTTCAAAGAGGCTAATTCAAGCGCTTTGTGGAGTTACATGTAGCACCACATGTCGACACGAGGGCGAAAGGAGAAAGTTTTCAAGAGCTAATTTAAGCACTCTGTGAGTTTCCTATAGCACCATGTGTCGACACGTGGTGCTACCAAAGTTTTAAAGAGCTAATTTAAGCGCTTTGTGGAGTTGCCTATCTGCACACACACGTGTCGACTACGTGTGTGCCTAAATAAAGTTTCAAAGAGGCTAATTTAAGCGCTTGTGGAGTTGCCTATT
>NW_028221436.1:1443083-1468058 GCF_014529385.1 Adiantum capillus-veneris
CAACATCTCCCGAAATACATTAGTTTTCGGCCTCCCAGGGCACTACTCCCAAACCACCCGGGCCCTTGACCCCCCCTAGGTAACCATATAAGAAGAATCAATGCCCTGTATAAGAAGAAAACTAGCTTTAACTTCTTGCATTGAGTAAATTTTAGAAAGTAGTTTAGAAATTAAAGCTCACATGAAACATAGGGATTGCACTTCTATTTTTTGCTCATGACCACAAGACGCACATACACGTACTCGCCACATAACACCACTTACGTCAACACATTCTTTTTCACCTCTGGCATGGAAATTAGAGTGTCTGTTATGCAAATTTAAAGGCACACCACTTGTTGCATTTGTTGTTGATCACCTATTTTTAATGGAAGATGACGAAGGGATTTTGGTGTCTGAAGGTATGCTTACGACTATTCTCATTGGTAAGTTTCCATTGCAAGTTCCTGACCAATTATTCACCCCATGATAAAACATTTTGGATCTATTGGTATACTTTGGTGGTCTTTATATTCAAATATAGTTTACCCTCCGGGTATGTCCATCAAATATGTCACTCCTCTTCTCATATTTCATTTCTGTGCATTGTGCTCTAACATGAATACTCAGACACTGCTACTAAGGTCATCACTTTTAATTATATTTTTGAGCTGATTTATCATTAAGCTATGCTGCTGCTTATATGAGTTAAGGTGCTCTCGAATAGTGAACAAAAATTTTTAAGTACTCTACTACTCGACTATACTCCAATGTGGAGTCACACAGGTAGTCAATGTTTTGTTTTTATGTCTTGTCTAGTCCATTGGTCACATGCACACAGATCCGCCGATTTAGGCAGTGTGTAAATGCTCATCTTGGTGTAGATTCGCCGATTTAGGCAACACCAATTATCTGTGCAGATCCGCCGATTTAGGCAGCACATTGACAAACTGCATATCTATTCACAATGGTAAATGCAGATCCGCCGATATAGGCAGCATTAGTGCAGATTCGCCGATCTAGGCAGCACGTCTTATCAGTGCAGATTCGCCGATCTAGGCAGCATGTCTTATTGGTGTAGATTCTCCGGTTGAGGCAACACCGATCATGAAATCATGCTGCAGTGGCTGGCCACCACTGTAACTGGTATGATTTTGTTACCCGGGTACACAATGAAAGTGATTTCGATTTGGACTTATATTGTGGAATTGGAATTGGATTGGGATTTGGTATCTGGTAATTATTACAACAGTGTTTATGTGATGAGACTTGACATTATGGAATTGATGATGAGTGTGACCAATGATATCCTGGTTCATCAGGGTATGACATATACTGCTTATTCTAGTGGTATGGGACACTAGAATAGGTATTATGTGGATGACGGCAGGCATAACCAATGTGTCTAATTTTATGGATTTTTCTTTATTACAAATTTCTAATATTGTTTTTGACAAGTACTGTCTGCAGATTTTTATCTTCGCAACTGAGGACAATTGCTTTCCAACGGAGAGGTATGTTATGGAATTGACATTTTACTATTTATTGCAGATGGCAGGTGGAAAAGGCTTGACCAAGCTACGCTATTGCAAAGGAAATTACATTTTATGTATATTTATTCAAGTGCTCTTTTATGAGCTTTGGCCATCTATGACCGGCCGGCTAGTCTGTACTCATTTTGACCATTCAAGAAATCTATAAATGAAATGGTCACTCTTGCACGGGGGGAGATTGCACCCAGTGTCTGTGTTCTTCTTGTCACCTCTCCCCTCTTCTCTCTCGCCGTGCTGACGTAGCACTCCGCTCTAGGAGGTGCGCCTGCACGTGCTCTCTCAATCTCTCTCGCTCTCTATCTCTGTCTCTTCGTGTATCTTGCGATCATGCAACCACGTGATTGTGCCAGGTATGCCGATTAGCCTGTTTTATGCTGTTTATTGTGTTATTTCGGGTATTTCTCAGGGCAGCCACGACCTCCGTCTGTAGCAGGTTTGCCAGCTTAACCAATATTCTAGCTTTTTCTCCCCTGGCACTTCCCCATATTTAATGATCTGTTTAACATGAGAAAATCATTTAGGAGAATTAGATATTAGTTATTATGACTCTCTCTCTCTCTCTCTCTCTCTCTCTCTCTCTCTCTCTCTCTCTCTCTCTCTCTCTCTCTCTCTACAGAGAACATACGCTCTCTTCTACATAGTGCTCCATCACCATGCCCTGCTTTGCACTGAGTGCTGCACCACTCTCTCTCTTACCTACCTCTAGAAGATTCCCTTTCCCGTCGCAGCGGCAACAGCAGCCTTGGGGGTAGGTATTACGGCGCCACATGGCACAAGAGGCTTACTTTGGGCAGTGTTTCTTGAAGCCCCGGGCATACAGACACAAGGACTTTTGAATCCTTTCCTATACATATATATATAAAGAATTTCCTTTATACTTTCCTAGATTGATACACATATAACTAGAAAATGTGCAATGTAGAAATATGGGAACATTTCTAGGCAGTGTAGCTGGAATATTAGATGAGGCTTTTGATAGAACTTTTACATATAGAAAATTAGATAGACATCCATAAAAATTTGCTACGTAGAAATTGGAGGGATGTCTTACCAAATTCTACATGCAAAAAATTAAATGAACATTCAAACTTAATTTTTACATAAATAAATAGAATGTTTAATCTATCTAGAAATATTAATCTATATAGCATCATTTTTGGATCATCCATTACAATACACATTACACTAATCATTACACTAACAACTTTGATGAAAAGAACATCAAATCTTTTTGAGCATTTGTATCACATACAATCCAAAGTAACAATAAAAGTACTCATAATCAAATAGACTTCTCTTTGAAACTCTTATCAAACCTCATGATGTAAAGTGACTACATTTAGACAATGAACTTATATTTCTTTGCAAAAAAAAAAAGTCATCATCGCAAAAGAGATAATACTACATCAATTGGTTCTAAAACAATAATTTGTTCAATTACCAAGCGAACAACTAATAACATAAAATACAAAGTTGAACATGATCTGTTTTTGCACTTGAACCCCACTTCATCAAAAGTCAACTCATGATCAAGTTGTCTTTTAATGAGAACCCAACCACCTCACCAAATTCACTATCTCTACCATAAACAAAGGTTTTTATGAAAACACGTTTTATATACATGATAGCAAAACAACTGAATACTAAAAAGAAGAGAATTACTTTATCAAAATATCGGACATACACATTGGATATGTCACTTGCAATGCATTTCTCATCCTAAAAAATTCAGTAAGATGAGCTTAGTATGATCAAATTTGGACTATTTCTTACACATGTATTTAATTTTTAATACTACCTTTAATGTTTTCTTCTTTGACTTCTTGGAAGATCCAAATGAGTCTCCTCTCCCACATCATCACATATTTTAGGGTTTATGTCTACTAGCACTCAGTAAGCGCCTACGAATGCTTAGATCTTTAGACTCATAAGGAATAATGCAAATATGAAACCTCCATGGAACAAACTTGTGTAGTAGTGAACTGACTTTCCTTATGCAATCCCAAGAGAAAGGAATAGGGGTGACTCAAAGCAAACTCATTCTTGTAACTGGATCCACATTCACCTTTTCAACATCTTCTTCAATCAAGATTGATTGCCTGTAATAATCTGCACCAAAGTAAAGAAGGATTTGATTCGTACTTTCCACTCACCTACATAAGCTGCATTTTCTTGATACTTATCAAATCTCTGCACAACTATATCTCCTATACTAAATACATCTCTTTTGAATAGAACCTTCTTGTGTTGTAACACTTTAACATCCAACCCACATTGAATCATAAATCTTTGCTCCTCACTTGCTGGCAATCCCCAATTTTTCCTTCGTGGGCTGACGATGATGCCTTTCTCATGAATGGACCTCCCACATGGATAGTAACATCCATATGCTAAGTGAGCATTTCACAACTCCTTTGCCTTTAAGATGGATGATACTCTCAAAATTCTATTTTTATGCCATTGTTGACAGTGAAGAATATTACCCTCATCTATCCTTTGTCCTTGGCGTGCCATGATTGCAAAATGGAGTTGTCACATTAATCTTTGATAAGGAAAAAGTATATCCTTATCATTTTCAATGTAGGACAAGACCCACGTAAAAGCATTGTCTACCATGCCGAGACTTCTATCATTGTGTTTAGCTCTGGCCAAGATGATGGAGCATTGATTCCATCAAGGTTTCCTTCCCAAATCCTTATAAGATTTACAAAGAGAGAGCTCAAACTCTCTAAACTATTCTCTATGCCTTTTCCAAACAAAAGCTTTAGCATCTGATCTTGAAAATCAATAGAGACCTGATGTTCATCCCATAGCGCTTGCATTTGAACTATTTTTTGGAGAATCTTATCATCTATTAATAAGTGACTGTTGTTGGAAAAGTAAGTATGGAAATTTGCTAAAGATCTATAAAAGAAACCCATTGGGCACTCAATAGAGGCAGAAGAAGTAGGGATACAAGGAGGCAGGCACCTAGCAGTCACGCAGCACCTCAGCGGGAACCCTAGAGTTTTCTCAAGAAGAAGAAGATCAGTGTTTTCAGCACTAGCATTTTCAGTTTTTAGCCTTGACACCGACGTCGTCTCAACACTATCGTCATCATCATTGACATGGACATAGAACATCAGTGCCTCAGTTATACCCCTTCAGTACCAAGCATCAAAAGCATCAGTATCCATTAGCATCAGCATCTCAACATTTAGTCACTGTATCAGCATTGTGCAAGAAAAAGAACGTACTTGCTCTGGAAACAGAGCAAGGGAGCCCTTGAGGGTTGGGACCCTGCATCCCTATGTCGTCTCTTTTCTCTCTCTTGTCTCTCTTTCTTTTAGTTCAATTCAGTCTCTGAAGTGAAGCAAAGTATCCCCTCTGTTTATATGCAGAGTGCTAGATCCGAGCAAAATACTTATTCTCTTCCGTTGCACTTGACATTCCTAGTCGAGAGTAATAGATGAAATTTCCTCCATTTTTCTTTGCAATGTAACATCCAATCTAGTCTCCTTATGCCGATAGACTATATAATAATCAACAAGACATAGACTTGGTACTGGGTTACGAGCACTGAAGGGTAATTAGGTTCTATGTCGAAGACGATGATGTTGACGAGACGAGGTACTGAGGGTCTATGTCAAAGACAATCACCTCGACGACGCGTACTGCTGGTCTGTGTCAACGACAATGAGGTACCGAGGGAGTGTATGTCGACAACAATGACAACGATGGTCATTGCAACAAGGACGACGATGGTGTCGTCGTCAAGACGAAGAATGCAATGACGATGACGATGTCTGCAGCAACAATGTCGATGACGATGATGGAGACTATGAAGATGTCGGTGGCGCAATGATCGATGTTGACGAGGAAGGGGTGAGAACGCAAAACGCTAGAGATGCTACTAGCTGAACATTGAAATTTGATCTACTGCGGGAAACTGGGACTATGTCGACGACGACGTCAGTGGTGAAAACACTAGCAAAATGCTAGGTGTTGAAATCTGAAAACACTGGTTGAAATCAAAAGCAGTGGTTGTTCTGACGGTACTGTGAGAATCTGCTAGCGAAAGATTGTGATTTGCGAGGCTAAGGGGTTGATCTGCAAACGTTGAGGCTGAAGACCAGAATGTTGGTTGATTTGTTGTGCTTGATGCTGAATCCAAAAACGCTAGGATTGATCTTGGACTGAAACTAAAAAGCTAGTTTACTGATACAAAAAACGTTGGTCTTCTTCTTGAGAAACGTTAGGACTCCTGTTGAGGTGTTGTCTATCTGTTGCGGTGTTTTCCTTCTTCTAAGCCCTGGCTCTTCTGCTTCTAATGAGTGCCTTGCAATGGGTTTCATTTAAATGAATTATATGTTGGGGTAGGAAAAGCTTCCCAACAAACTTACAAAAAGAATTCCAAGAGTCACTTTTAAAAAAATGACTCATAAGACGTATTTCACGTGGTAAATGCCTGCATGATGAAACGTTGTCACGTGCAAGAGAGGGTATGCAACTATGACTGACTTGGATATGCGCATCCTACTAGATGCTCACGAAAGTCTCACCCTCGGTCCAAAGCTAATGACTCTTTCAAGATTGTGGCAGAAGCATGTCCACGTAGCGGAAGTGAAGTGAGCACGTGACACTCAAGTATCTTTTGGGTTTCATATGTAATGCAAAAATCGCTATAGTTGCATCATTGGATATAGATATCAACTAAATAATGCGTGTTGTCTGTCCTCTTTATTTTCTACGAGCATGTCTACAAGTGATGCTCATAAAGCATAGGAAAAAAACTGGCGGCGGAGCCAACTCTCACAGAATTTTTGAATATAGAGCATGGGATCTCTCTCTCTCTCTCTTTGGTTGTGTGGAATGAGAGTGGCATGGGTGGGTAAAGAGCAAGGGCAATCTGCTCACATAATCTAGCAAAGAGGCAAGCCATCAAGAATGGAAATAGGCTGTGGACAAAATGGCAGCATGCAAGGCTAAAACTACTGTCTACGAAGGGCACGGTGGATGTAGATGGGAATATTGGGCCCATTCTTGGCAAAAAAAGACCAAGGCAAGGGATGCATATCTTAACATAAGATGCCAAGGGTCTCAATTCCAACCCCATGAGGGGGAAAGGATTTGCCCATCGTAGGGACAATAGGGGGAAGAAGATTTCCCATAGCAGGGAGACCCAATTAGGTTTGACCCCGAGTTTTCATAAGTTGACAAATTCTTCTTGGTTTCTAGACTTTTATTTTTTTGACTCGGTAGGCTAAGCCGTGTGCATGTCTCTTAAATATGTGGATTGTACAACTTTGGTAAACAACCCTAAATAACCATGAGACAAATTTGTGTCTCTCTCTTTAGCATGTCTTATTGAAGGATTGGGTGTACTCTAGATATCTCTCTCTCTCTCTCTCTCTCTCTCTCTCTCTCTCTCTCTCTCTCTCTCTCTCTCTCTCTCTCTCTCTCTCTCTCTCTCTCTCTCTCTCCCACACACACACACCAAATCCATCTATACCAAAGGTATATTGACTAACAAATTCATTGAGCTTGGGAGAGCGAGATGCTTACTTCAACGAAAGCCACCACAAAATTGATATCGATGGACCTCCATCAGAGAATCAAGACTATTCTAGCACAACGTGAGAGACATTCAATACAAGTATTTGTTGAACTGGAGGGAGAGAGCGCATGTAGACGAGAGGAGAGAGAGATGACACCAACATGTACAAGCCTCAAAGTGTGTCTACTGATCACACGAGATGCGTTTATATAGAGGGGACCAGGGTGCTATATATAGAGATACTATATATAGCTCAACACCCCCACGCAACTGAAGGTCCCTAACTGTGGATGAAAAAACCCTTGGGGGCTCAAGGGAAAAACCCACAGCTCTATATATACCCACCGTTATATTAAAATATTTTAAATATACATTTACAATATTCAAAGGAGCTACATCACTCCTCTTTTACAATGTGCCCTTTCAAGGGTCTTTAACAATATATGCAGTTGAATTGATGCAAATTCTTCAATATCTTTGAGCAGCTTGAATATCTTTGAGCCTCTACACACATTGCTTGATGTGACTTTCATCCTGTAAACAATATCAACTCAAAAAACATATCGAGACGTGAAGGTTAGAAATAACCACATCACATTGTCCTTACAAACGGTTCACGACGCCGCTGTGGAGACGACATAGAAACAAACATGATGCTGATGCAATCACATGTGCAAATGACATAGAAGCTAATGTAATATTAATGTCATCACATGTGCACACATATATACAAAGCCGAGATGTATGAACATATTGGGGTCCCGAAGATCTCAATAGCTGACAGTTGTCATCATCATGGCTTTACGTACCATGGCATCATGGTATTCACCATGGCATAAGAGACGCTCAGAAAAGCTTTAAAATAGCAATCATCATGGTTCTACGTACCATGGCATCAGAGACGTTTAGTTCAAATCAAATAAAACTGTAAAATAGTAATCATCATCATGGCTTTACATACCATGTCATTAGAGATGCGTACAAAAAACTTTGAGATGGGAATAAACATCATGAATTTACATACCATGACATCAGAGATGCTTTCTTCAAATAAAAACTGTAAAATAGTAATGGCTATCATGGCTTTACGTACCATGGCAACGTAGACGCTAGTTTTGTGCAAAATCTGCAAAACCTCAAGACAATAAAAACAGTAAAATAGTAATCGCCATCATGGCTTTACGTACCATGGCAACGTATATAGATGCTAGTTTTGTGAAAAATCTGCAAAACCTCAAGACAATGAGTAGTCAATAGATAATTGCTTTGTAAAATTACGTGAAATATTTTATGTATCAAGAACCAAAGCCATGATCAATGGAGAAAATGAAAATACAGGTAAGCCTTGTCGT
Organism: Adiantum capillus-veneris; assembly: GCF_014529385.1. NCBI lineage: Eukaryota > Viridiplantae > Streptophyta > Polypodiopsida > Polypodiales > Pteridaceae > Adiantum > Adiantum capillus-veneris. Next base: position 1,451,504 of record NW_028221436.1, read on the forward strand.
TTTTACGTCAATGATACACATGAAGACGTAAATATGGCATTGGACGTACTTATGCATATCATTAACAAATGTATTTTTTAAATTGTTATGATGGTCTGCGGAGGGTGAAGCGCGACACACCATGACTATGATGTGATCATAAAAAAAAGAAAAAAACGTGTAAAAATTAGTAGCATGCATGTCATAAATTGCATGATTAGTGTAACCCTGCTATCATTTGACCAAAGTATAGCCATCTTTAGACTAGTAGTCTCATGAGGACTGTTCAGCATTAAGAAAAAGCTTTTCTAAAAATCTATGTGGACCACTAGGATGCCATAGTCTACTCGCTAGATTATCGCCAGCTTGAATTCAATACTTCCCTCGGACCCTGGCTGTAATTGCTTCAGTACAAAACCTCAACGAGGTGATCGTTTCCATCACCATGTACAATTGTTGTTTCGGTGCCCATGAACGAGCACTAAACATACCCTTATACGCCTGTAATACATCAGGCTGCAAACGGAAGATGGAGGAAAATGCAAGATATGAAGTTGCAAACGCAAGATGGCTTGTTGAATCCCAAGATGCTGCATGTGTCTCAATCGCCACACGAACTGGTCCCCCCCTGCACCAATTCTATCTATCACTAGCCCGGTTGTAGGCGCGCATGTTGTTGTCTGCGCTGTCATGAATTAGCAGACTCTCGCCACTGCTCATCATTAAAATAGCACCGCAGTTAAAAATCACCCATATAAAATAGACGCCTCTCTCAAGAAGACCAATAAAGCCCTACGTTTTATGAGCATGCAATTTGTAGTACACAGCAAGTTATCTAAAGCGACGCCCGGGACTATAGCTAGCAGTTGTGGCGAAGACAACACAATTTGCTGCGTCAACTACATAAACCAAATGCAATCTATAAATCCATGGTGTAGCCTAGCCTCTCTACTGAAATCTCAACTCTATTGCCATTGTATGCACCTGCTTGCTTCTCTATCTTCACCGTCTTACACCTCTACCGCTTCAACTGATCCATGCTTGCGTGCTTCACCTTGCGTGCTCCAACTCAAGCTGGTTCTCTCTCTCTCTCTCTCTCTCTCTCTCTCTCTCTCTCTCTCTCTATTGAAACGTAAACCCTGTTGCAATTGTCTAGGACCCGTCCTCGTATATATTAGCATAAGATTGCTACTTGTAAGCCACGTCAACCTCTGCAGCAGGTCTACCAAAACCACCAGCTAGCTATTATGAGCATCTAAAAGCAAGGCAGATTGACGTAGAAGTGCCTCAAGCAGGTCGCCCCATAAAAAACATCACGTTATTTTAACCAAATAAGCAAGCATGACCACAGCTAGGTATTACGAGCGTCAAAAAGCACAGCAGATTGACGTAGAAAAACTTCGTCAATGTCATCGACAAAAAAGAACTTAGAACGAACAAAAAAAATCATGACTTATCTTTGATTCTGTGTTGCGATGATTGCTGTGTCGCAAAGTTTCGTCACAGTCATCGACCCGTTCCTTGGTCAAAAATCTACCTTGGAAGGATAAAAGCCTTGTGTTGCGCACCACATCACCAGGCATCGAGCCTCGCCTTAGATGTCTTGCACACCGAACCTTTCCTTGGAAGGATGGCTCTGATACCATGTTGAACCGGAGGGAGAGAGTGCATGTAGACGAGAGGAGAGAGAGATGACACCAACATGTACAAGCCCCAAAGTGTGTCTACTGATCACACGAGATTCGTTTATATAGAGGGGACCAGGGTGCTATATATAGAGATACTATATATAGCTCAACAATATTCACATAGACAGACATTAATGATGCTCTTTAGTGACGGATGCACTACATCCTCGGATAGAGCCCAAAGTCGGACATTTTTGGACACTCATGTTCACTTTAGCTTTCATTTTACTTTTTTTATTTTGTACTTAGAATTGTATTAAATCCACCACGATTATATCAATTTGGTCTCACGTGTCACTTTGGACTTTAAAAGACATTTAGTATAACATTTCATTTCATTTCCCTCTCTCTCCCTCTCCTCTCTCTCTCTCTCTCTCTCTCTCTCTCTCTCTCACACACACACACACACACACACACACACACACACGGTATTAAATCCACCAAGATTATATCCCGGATTATATCAATTTGGTCTCACATGTCAATTTGGTCTAAAAGACGTTTCATATAACATTTTATTTATTCTATTTTATAGTCAAACATCATATTAAATCGTACCAATGTATCAATTTGGTCTCACATGCCATTTTGGCCTTTACAAGACGTTACTATAACATTTCATTTCACCATCTCTCTCTCTCTCTCTCTCTCTCAAAATGCCTCAAATTGCAATGATTAAACAAATTAAAGATACAATACTGCGAGACAAACCAACCTTAAACAATCTTGAAAATGAAGCGTCAAACTGACCGCGAGCTACTACAGAGCGCAATGTGTCGGATCAGGAGAATCAAATGCCTTGCGTCCACACCTTGTCATCAATAGAGATAGGCACACGACACGTCCGCTATCTTGTTGTCCTTCCTTAGAGCACTGTTGCTTGTTGTATTGTACTTTGTCATTCGTGCACGCTAATGTAGTGTAGTGCAGTACAGGTGAGAGGGGGATCAAGAGATGGCGTTAACACGCAATGAAGAGCTGGTTGAGTGCAGCAGGACCGGCGCCATATTTGTAGTAATGAGCTCCTAGCTAGGGCAAGTATGGGCCAGAATGGGATAAGGTAGAGAAAGGTCAAGAAAATTTGAGGACAAGAGAGAGAAAGAGAGGGAATTCCCGCCCTTTGGTACCTAGAAAAAGAAATTATCTAGGTATGGGGAAAAGTTAGAGGACACACGACCTAGGAAAATCCTATCCAGGTGTCAACTTTCTATTGTGGCCTATGACAGTATATGCAGGGAGCCTCTGTAGAAATCCCTAGTTTCGCGCAAAGAGAGATGCTCCGCAGTGGGTTTTGCTATGGAAACAAGAATCACCATAGATTCAAAAAACTGTAAACAATTCACAAAATGTTTGCCATAACATTTGCACAAATGGTGTGTACATGTAGTTATACAAGTGTACAGCTGGGATGCCTTTATACATTTGTATACATTTTTGTAGCACTAGATGTAAGTCTTCCCTCTCATTTTGAGAGTTTGAAGAAGGTTTTTTTCACCTTTTCTATATGGCAATGGAGTTGCCATGTAAAGTCTGCATCGTTGGGATTTTTTAACAATATAGTAAGTACTTCATTGGAATTGAATGCATTGATTTTGAAGTACATCATTGCATCTATCCTCTTCCTTGAAAAGAGGATTGCAAGCTTTAGTCGATTGCGGCTTGTAGGCCGTGCCAATTTTTGGCCTCTGGAAGGCCATAGGATTCATTGTGCAAAGTTGTTGCAAAACTGAGGCCGTTGGATTCTTTGGCTAGATGAGTGCTACATGGCAAGGTTCTTTGTAAAATATCTTTGTTGTCCTTTTTGTTTCCTTACATCACCTTCTTTGAGAGACAAGTGTCCCTAAGGGATTCAAAAGTCTTGTGAATAGAAAGCTTAAACTTTGGAATAGAAAGCTATTCTCCAAGGCAACATCTACTTTGTCTGCATGCTTGAAAATGACTTTAGAGATCAAAACATTAAACAAAATATTCATAGGAGTTTGATCTTATGATGCAGTCTTTGAGAAAGTCTTTTTGTTTAAGCGGCAAGTTTCCTCCTTATACAAATACAAAATGGAAACGCTAGTACAATTTTTCACCTTTCCAAAATATTTGAAATTATTCTCTAGTATATTTTATCGGGTTTTTTCTCCTTCGCCATTTTTTGCAAGCGGCTAATATCGATTTTCGATCGGCTTAAGCCTAAGCTCAGACACACCTTTCTCAAACATTGAGGTATTGATAAACGATTCTCTCATTTTTTATGCTTATTTGAAGGCATTAAATTATTCATTTGTTTTGATTTTTAATGTGTCTTTTTATTTTACTTCCTTCTTGTTTTATTTTGTTTCAAAATATTGATATGCAATGTGTATTATTGGGGCCATTATCCATTTACCTTATTATTGGGGCCACTTCATTTTATATAAGCCATGTGCGAGTAACGAGTACCGACTAGAAGGAAATAAAAAAATGACATGATTCAGACTTATCTTAAATGCTATTTAAAATTTTATAATATTAAATGAATCTTTTTGTTTCACCTGTATATGGACAATACAATTTTATATTAAAACAATACAACTGTAACACTGATTAAGACCTACTTTTGATAAATCTTTTTTCATCCCTTATCTTCAACAGGCCATCGTGAGTCCTCACCTTGCTACTTTGGGTTGGATTAAAGCGTATCTTTTAAGATACCCTCTTTGACAACAAAAAAAAAGCTAATCAAGGCATAGATCTCAGCACTTGGAGAGAGAGAGAGAGAGAGAGAGATGATGGGTGTGAGGGTGAAGGCAAAGGCAGAGAGAGTAAAAGAGGAAAATACCCCTTTAATTCATGGAAATTTCCCTCAAATTTCAAAAATTTCCAAAAAAAACTAGTGTCTATTTTGATTGTTCAAGATTTTCTAATCTTTAATCAATTGAGATCCGTTTTCGGGGCTTACCATGTAATTTGTCACAAATTACTTGGCAAAAGAAAGGCAATTATGTCTAAAAACGCAAATCATCTCCAAAGCCTGCATAACCGACCGACTCCAATTATAGTTTTAAATCTTATTGTCTGCAGCGGAGTACAGGTGGAGTACGCTCCGATCGGCTAGCTCAGTGGCTGACGTGGCTCTCTGGATCTCTCCTTTGTTTGCACAGATGCATGGATGGCCGATTTGATGTTGAGAGGGTGGCCGGCATGTGCAGGTCGATCGGCTTTGATGCCAGGCTTCAGCATTACGAGGCAATAGGGGAGGGGTTTTGTTGCGCAGTGGCGCAAGGAGTGGGGCACAGGGGGATGACAGATACAGAAATGTGGGGAGAGAGAGAGAGAGAGAGAGAGAGAGAGAGAGATGGGAGGCACAGTAGAGTCTTTGTGCATTGAGACTAGCGCATCACAGCGTTTGCTTTGATCATCGCAGCTCATTGCTGGCACAAGACAAGCATAGGAGCTCTAGCAATGCCATGATTCCTGAAGAATCTCTGATCGTGCTAAGCAAAGAAGAGGGTTTGGCCCAAACGGACAAAGGTACAGTGCCGAGCCAGGTCGTGACAAAGGAGAGGGGGGAGTTGGCAATGGCGAGGGTCGACCCCTCTGCAGGCTGGGGCGAGGATGGGTCATGCGTCAGCACGAGGATGGGCCATGACATCCTCGACCTCATAGGATGAAGGCAGTGTACGGATCCACGAAAACATAGAGATGGAGGCACATGCTTGAATAGGGAAGATCACCTGCACGCATTGGGGGTGGAGCTGAGCTGGCACAATCGACATATGGTTTTGCTTTGAATTGAAAATATTCCTTCAGAATCTTGGATAGAAATTAATTGGTTTCTTAAGAGTAGACCGAGTAGGTCCGATTGCGGCCATTATGTGCCTATCATTTTGAAAAATGAAACTTCATGAGAATCTACTCGGATGCTCTCTCTCTCTCTCTCTCTCTAGTCCTTTTGCATGGCGACATTTGCTTTTTGCATGGCAATGCTCTCTCTCTCTCTCTCTCTCTCTCTCTCTCTCTATGTGTGTGTGTGTGTGTGTTTGTGTGTGTGCGTGTAGTAGTCCATCACTCCACATGTCACCGACTCTCGACAGATGCAATCGCCTATGCTTTCACCTTGAATGCCTATGGCTTCAGAAGAGGCAAAAGTGCAGAGAGTGAGGAAGGAGTCTCTCTCTCTCTCTCTCTCTCTCTCTCTCTCTCTCTCTCTCTCTCTCTCGCTACGCATGAGTTGCTCCTGTGCGAGCTGCTCTGTCTTTGTCTCTGCGGATGAGGTGTCCTCTTTGTGTCTCTGAGCGAGCTGCTTCATGGCCATACTGCAAGAGATGTATGAGGAGGAGGAGATGGAGAAGATGAGTTGGAAGGAGAGTCAGAGGGCACGACACACATGAGAGCATTGTAAGGTAGGGGAGAGAAATGGGTAGGGGAGGGGAATCTTGCGAGAAATTATTATTTTTACAAGTGAACGAGTATGTCTAGTATGCTATTATACCCTTATCCCAAGGGTTCATGCGAAATGGGAATTCCGCCTCCATCTTGAGTCCATCCGTCAGCCTTTTAATTGCCACTATAAGTTCTGTTGAAACAGTGCCCTTGTACATGCTACTGGAAGGACTCCTTGCCCACCCTTTTGTTTGTCGTTGAATCCTTGAATGGCTTTCTGAGCTCATTGTAGCTATAGCAAGAGGCGAATGATAGCTATCGAGGTGCCGGTCCTCGTGGCAGTACCCCCGCCCATCCCGATTATCGGTCGTACACATGTTTAAACAAAAGCTTTTGAACCCACGACTTGCTGTTAGAGACACCGTTGTGCTGTCCTATACATGACAACACGTGTAGACATTTTTTTGTTTATGAATATTTGTGTAACACATGTTCATTAAGAAAGAGCAACATCCCTAGCCACGAGAAGAGTGCCATGTACAGTGGCACCTTGATATCTATCATTTGAACGATAGATGTCGGGGTGCTAGCTCTCATGGGAGCCCTGGCTATCTTGGTTACTGGTCGCGCACATGTTTAAACAAATGTTCAAACATGTGCTTAGTTGGCACAGTATCCTTGTTCATTACATGGAATCTGGCAAGATGCCTTCAACTGGCATCTCTCTGACCTCATCAAATGTTCTTATGCAAGCCGCCTACGGTCGAACACTAGCACTGAGGTTACAGAGCAATCGTTCGCCTGGACCAATTCACCACAGTGAGCTGTATGCAGACTGCGCGACGGATTACATATAAAAAAAAAGCCCAGCCTCGCCCCACTTCTCGTCTCCAACTGGCTGCTTGTCTCGCTTGAATTCAAGCATCCCCACCCAGCTGTGGCAGGTAGGAAATCGATTCCGAGCTCCCCTTGGCACCGTGTCTCCCTCTGCCTGCATTGTCCGCATCCTCTATCTGCGCCCAAAACTCGCCACCGATTTTGTTACGCAGTCCAAATTCCCCGAATACCCTGGTTCTGATATTAAATATCTCCAAACATTTAAAATTGTAGCTTTTTGGAATTTGAGTTCGTTTCGTAGGCTTTGAAAATGAATTGCTTCGCTGTTTTTAGACATAGTTGTCTTTTTTTGCAAGACAATTTGTGACAAATCACATGCCAAGCACTCATATTACAAAAACGAATAAAGTTTACAAAATAGGCAGAAAGGTACTTTTGAAATTTGAAGCATATTATGAGAATTTCCACAAATTAGAGCGAGGAGCGTTATTTTCGGAATTGTCCCTAGAAAGAACCATAACAATCTAGTACGAGAATGACTAATCTAGAGAGGGATTGAAGAGCGAAAGAGAAGCTTTTAACGAATCTAGCGAGAGAGAGAGAGAGAGAGAGAGAGAGAGAGAGAGAGAGAGAGAAGGGGCGAGGTGGGAAATGAAAGGGTGGTGAGATTGAACTTAATGATGGCATTATCGTTGTCGGCATTGAAAGAGGTAGTGGAGATAATGGCATGTCTGCAAGCGAACTGGAAGTAGCCAACACCATCGACAATTTCAATCTCGTGCTCCGTTAAGAAAATGCGGTTCTAACCATGGAGGTAGCAATTTGAGGCGTATTTTGGAAATTTTCACAAATTAGAGGGATTAGTCATTTTTGAAGGAAAAGTTTAGCCTTTCCTTTTCCCTTTCTCCTAGCCGAGAGGGATTTTTCAAGATTCTTATTAAAAAGACATGCGTGCAAACCTATTATTTTGTTAGAGAAGTCGCTGGCCACGACATGTGCAAACGGTGACATGCCAATCAAAAGGGTGCCACGTACAGACTTACAGTGGTACCTCGATATCCATTATTTGTCGTACCAAGGCATTGATCCATTGGAAGGGTTGATGATCTCTATCTTGGCTGGGATTCACATTTGCTTCTTTCTCGCGTAGAGCTACTAATCTTCAAACTGTTCGTCGACTCGAATCAGAAATTGTATATTGCAATCTCAGCTTCTTCATGTCTTCCATCAAGGCACTGTTCTGATTTTCTCTTGGAAATTTGCAAGTGAGTATATCAGTACCCCTCCTAGCTCGCCTCCCTCTCTCCACTCCACTCTCCCTCCTTGACCCTCTCATCACACTCTACTCTCTTCTGTCACTAATTTATCAATGTCAGGGATGGACTTAAGGTCGTTCGCTACAGCGAGCAGCAAAAAAATTGCGCCCATTCCGACTCTGGCTGGCGGCAATTCCCCTTGTGAGGAGGCTAGGGTTTGCATCAAAACTTGCAGCGTCGGTATTGAGTGTGTAATTGGAGGTGAGGTTAGGTTACGATTGGGAAATTAAAGGAGGTGTTGAAAGAAACTACATGCACATTGCTCTCCTCGAAGAGCGTCAGATCTGTTGTCACCACGCGCCTTACTAAAAAGAATCAGACCGCGCCGTCACCATGGACGACTTCAATGTGTATATCTATCTTGCCTGGATCATGCTCAAACACAATTTTCATTGACGACTTAGTGAGGATGAAGCTCATTTCGATGGATAACAGCATTTTGGACAGCTTTCTTGATGTCTAGAGAATCGATTTGGGCTACTGCAGTCTGCACATCTTAATTTGCTTTGGTTGTGCTTGGCCATTTGTCATGTTTTTTCTTGTTTGTACACACATATATGCACACACATCATTGCTCATTTGTCCTTATTTTTGTATACCCTCCACATGTGAATACACTCCTAAACACATTCCTTGTATTTAAGTACTTGGTATGATTAAGTGGCTGGGTCGGTGGCCATTACTCATCAAGATAGGATCCTAAGCCCGGTAAACACACCCCTTTTTTCCCATAAAAGGGGGGCACTTGTGAATTATAATAGAAGGACAAAAATTACATGAGATGGCGAGATACAAAACAAGGCATGACCGTGTACATGATATGGCCGTATACAATACCCAAACCCAAAGAGAGGCCGTCACAACACCTAGCTACAAGGCTAAGAGAGAGAGAGAGAGAGAGAGAGAGAGAGAGAGAGAGAGAGTTTTAGTGCCGGGGGTGCAAGGGTTTCAAGCGAGGTGCAAATAAGAAAGGCATGAGGCTTGATTTCCGCCATAAGAGGCCCGTCCCCCATGCAAGAGGGCCACCTCTCTCTCTCTCTCTCTCTCTCTCTCTCTCTCTCTCTCTCTCTCGCCCGAGTTATCCAAGAGCGCTAGGAGCATCTACAGCTCTCTATCAGCCATGGTGGTGAGAACCTTAGCCTCGTCGGGTTCTACACTGCCCGACATCCATGCAGTAGGGCCGCCTCTCTCTCTCTCTCTCTCTCTCTCTCTCTCTCTCTCTCTCTCTCTCCATACCGAGGGAATGAAGTCTTCCCTGACAGAGGATTTTCATCTTTTTACTTTTTTAGAATATACACCTTTGACGGTCTCACCTTATGTCCTCCACATTTAGATAGATGTACCAGCAATAGAGAATTTTCATCTTTTTACTTTTTCAAAATTTAAACCTCTCATGATCTCACCTTATGTCCTCCACATTTAGTGGAGAAATGAAGGACTTTTAACATGCTAAGCTCGCTGCAACATCGCCAACTTCCTTCTCAACTTTGCAACGGGCCATCTCGACTCGATCACCATCCCTTCTGCAACGCGGTCCGTTTCGTACATCTTTCTTGTTCTACCCCTACAATTCTATCGCCGTAAGTCTCTCTCTCTCTCTCTCTCTCTCTCTCTCTCTCTCTCTCTCTCTCTCCAACAAAAAACGCAGTCATTTTTTGACCTAGTAGACAGCAGTTCATCCTTTTGATCATAACTTCTTCATCCGAACTCCGATTTGAGTGATCTATAGTCTCAATTGAAGAGCACAAAGCCCTCTACACATTGATGTAAAGACATAAATTTTTAGAGCCATGGAAGGCGTTTCTCTATCAACATTTCCGAAGTGAACAGGTTCAAGAAAATTGACTCTCATCTCTTATTTTTACATACAATGTCTTCCGGCACTCGCAAGGATTCTTCTTCAACAACAAGGTCCACAACCATTGTGAAAAATGATCCAAGATCTCCTAAGTGTGAAAATAGCAACACAACCACCCAACCAACGACATCGAAAACCATGATCATGGCATACTTGGTATCATTGCAAGGGACCGTAAACAAACGAGGTGAAGACTTACGAGCACTTGCAATGAAGAATGGCACACTAAGGGTCCTTGTGGTTGAGAATGAGAATCTCAAGAGGACACTTGAGTTACAAACAACACGTTTGATGCAACTTGAAGAGGAAATCAAGGAATGTAAACGCTCTCTTGTGGACTTGAATGGTTTGAAGAAGCGGATGAGCAAAGTAGAGCATGACCATGTATTGAAAGAGGAGAAATTTGACACCATGAGCCGAGATGTATGTGACAGAAAAATGTATGCACAAACAAGTCTTGGATTGATGTATGTGGTAGCAATGTGGTTTCTAATTTCTCACTTATGCAAGATATGGCTCAAACAAAGAATGTTGAGGATGTGGATGTGGAGGAGTTGAAGGAGCAGGAGCGACGTTCCAAGAACATTTTTATTCGTGGAATTCCCGAACAGAAGCTAAAGACATCTCCTTCTCTTGCCATTGTTATTGAAGATTTCTTCAAAACCCACTCTAGCATGTCCGGAGTTATGGTTTATGGAGCACATAGAGTGGGGAAGCAAGGAGTTCCTCGCTCAGAAGAACGGCCAATTGTATGCACCATGCCGATGAGACCAAGCGAAAGATTATCCTTGATAATAGTTGGATCTATTTGAGGGATACAAAATGTTTTGTATGCGAAGATCTCACTATTAAGAAACTAAATATGCGTTGCAAGGCATATGAGGAAAAGAATAAGAAAAACAAGCAGATCTCTCATGAAGAACATGTGCCCAAGGAGGAGGCAAGTCCCTCGAGCAAAGAAGGATGCATTACCTATGAGACCGAGTTACAATAATTGTAATGGATACCCATGGAATGCAGGGGTTGGCATTGATGAACTAACAAGCAAAGTCGATATTGTACTTCTTGTTGAAACTTGGAGCATGATACACGAAGGATTAACGGCTTAGAGAATTACAATGTACATTCATTGATGTGGTCGAAGAATCTTAAGCAACGAAGATGACAAGGAGGGATAGTATGTATGGTTAAAAAAGGATTGAAAGATTTTGTATCAATTGTGAAAGATGACAAGTAAAAACGCTATATATGGCTGAAAATTATGACACCAAAAAGAGCACCCATTTTTATAGCCAATTGCTACATTCCTCCTCATGATTCTCCCTTTTTATGCTTGCACGGATAAAGATCATCCATTTTTTGATTTAGAAGAGGACATTGCTTATTTCAAAGGTGGAGGTGATGCTATCGTATTTGGAGATATGAATGCTCGCACAAAAACATTGCAACATGATACTCAACAATTTAATATGCCATATATTTCAAGGGAGTTGGAGGAAGTTCACTTGTATGATCGTTCTTCAATGGATGAGAAAGAGCCGGATCACTATGGAAAGTTACTTTTACACATGTGTAATAGCACGGGTATACTCATTGCCAATGGTGTATCTTTGTGGAGTGAAACCAATGGATTTATATGTAGGAGACATAATGGGGATACTCCGAAGCCATCATGTATTGCATAAAGAGTTTTATGTTTGGCCAATGGACCTCGGAATCTGACCATTGCACCTTATGTATTGACCTTTCGTGTGGAGAAGCATCTAAGCACGATAATCTCAGCCAAAGGAAAAAGAAATTATCACTATGTATGGATTTCAAACGGGCATCAATGTACATTGAAATGGTTGAGCAAAAATTATGGATGAAGAAGCTTCAATATGATGTACCATTGGAAACTAAATAGAAAGATTTCAAGAAAGTTATTTGTTCTTGTGCCAAAGAATGCTTTGCTATAAAGCATCTCCATGGTATCAACAAAGATAGATCACGCAAAAGGTGGTTTGATAAAGAATGTCAAGATGCTCGTAAGTCCTTGATAAAGCTTGATGCAACTATGGACAAAGACAACTATCAAAGTTTTGCATTTACATTGAAAGATCCATTAATGGAAACCCAATTTTTCTTAATATAATGATATAGAGTGGACAAGTGGTGAATCCTGAGACCAAGCCACTCATGCTACTAGGGATAATAGGTTGGACAAGTGGTGGACCTTGAATGTAAACCCCCCATGTACAAAGTATCAGGGGTTTTGGGTATTTCAATGGACTCTAGCATCTTGGAAACATGGTGGAGCTTACTTCTCTCCATGTTTCAATGGAGTCTATCTTGGATAAATGGTGGAGCATCATTCTCTCCATGTTTCAATGGAGCCTACCTTGGACAAGTGGTGCACGTTTGTTTCTCTCTATGTTTGAACAGATTTAGCTTGGACAAGTGGTGGACCTTGGAACAAAATCCCCATGTAAAACATATCATGGACATTACAAGTGGTGAGAAAAAATACCATTCAATATATAACCTTATAGGTTGGAAAAGTGGTGGACCTTAACACCCAATTATTATTAATATAATGACATAGAGTGGACAAGTGGTGAATCTTGCGACCAAACCTACTAGGAAAAGTACGTTGGACAAGTGGTGGACCTTGAATGCAAACCCCCCATGTACAAAATATTACTCATGCTACTAGGAATAATTTGGTATTAAGGTCCATGTTTCAATGGAGCCTAGCTTGGAAAAGTGGTGGACCTTTGTTTCTCTCTATGTTTCAATAGAATTTGCTTGGACAAGTGGTGAACCTTGGAACAAAACCCCCATGTAAAGCATGTCATGGGCATTACAAGTGGTGAGAAAAAATACCATTCAAGGTATAACCTTATAGGCTGGACAAGTGGTGGACCTTAGCACCCAATTCCTCTTATTATAATGACATATAGTGGAAAAGTGGTGAATTGTGAGACCAAACCTACTAGGGATAATAGGTTGGAGAAATGGTTGACCTTGAATGTAAATCACCCATGTACAAAATATCATGGGTTTTGCGTATTTCAATGGAGCCTAGCATCTTGGAGACATGGTGGAACTTACTTCTCTCCATGTTTTAATGGAGCCTATCTAGGAGAAATGGTGGAGGTTCCTTCTCTCCATGTTTCAATGGAGCCTAGCTTGGACAAGTCGTGGACCTTTGTTTCTCTCTATGTTTGAATATGGTTAGCTTGGACAAGTGGTGGATCTTGGAATGAAACTCCCATGTAAAACATATCATGGGCATTTCAAGTGGCGAGAAAGGATACCATTTAAGATATAACCTTATAGGTTGGACAAGTGGTGGACCTTAACACAATATAATGACATAGAGTGTACAAGTGGTGAATCTTGAAACCAAACCACTCATGCTACTAGGGATAATAGGTTAAACAAGTGGTGGGCCTTGAAATAAAACCCCCTAGAGTGTTTCAATGGAGCCTAGCTTGGAAACATGGTAAAGCTTGCTTCTCTCCATGTTTCAATGCAGCCTATCTTGGATAAATGGTGCAGCATCATTCTCTCCATGTTTCAATGGAGCCTAGCTTGGACAAGTGGTGGACCTTTGTTTCTCTCTATGTTTGAATAGAGTTATCTTGGAAAAGTGGTGGACCTTGGAACAAAAACCCCATGTAAAACATATCATGGGCATTACAAGTGGTGAGAAAAAATACCATTCAATATATAACCTTATAGGTTGGACAAGTGGTGGACCTTAACACCCAATTATTCTTAATATAATGACATAGAGTGGATAAGTGGTGAAATTGGGACCAAACCTACTAGGGAAATAGGTTGGACAAGTGGTGGACCTTGAATGTAAACGCCCCATGTACAAAATATCACTCATGCTACTAGAAATAATTTGGTATTAAGGTCCATGTTTCAATGCAGCCTAGCTTGGAAAAGTGGTGGACCTTTGTTTCTCTCTATGTTTCAATAGATTTATCTTGGACAAGTGGTGTACCTTGGAACAAAACCCCATGTAAATCATGTCATGGGCATTACAAGTGGTGAGAAAAAATACCATTCAAGCTATAACATTATAGGTTGGACAAGTGGTGGACCTTAACACCTAATTCCTCTTAATATAATGACATAGAGTGGACAAGTGGTGAATCATGAGACCAAACCTACTAGGGATAATAGGTTGGACAAGTGGTGAACCTTGAATGTAAACCCCCCATGTACAAAAAATTATGGGTATTGGGTATTTCAATGGAGCCTAGCAACTTGGAGACATGGTGGAGCTTATTTCTCTCCATGTTTCAATGGAGCCTATCTAGGAGAAACAGTGGAGGTTCCTTCTCTCCATGTTTCAATGAGCCTAGCTTGGACAAGTGGTGGACCTTTCTTTCTCTATATGTTTTAATAGAGTTAGCTTGGACAAGTGGTGGACCTTGGAATGAAACCCCCATGTAAAACATATCATGGGCATTTCAAGTGGTGAGAAAGGATACTATTTAAAATATAACCTTATAGGCTGGACAAGTGGTGGACTTTAACACATATTTCTTCTTATATAATGACATAGAGTGTACAAGTGGTGAATCTTGAGACCAAACCACTCTTGCTACTAGGGATAATAGGTTGGACAAGTGGTGGACCTTGAATGTAAACCCCTCATGTACAAAATTATGGGTTTAGGGTATTTCAATGGAGCCTAGCTTGGAGACATGGTGGAGATTGCTTCTCTCAATGTTTCAATGGAACCTATCTTGGAGAAATGGTGGATCATCCTTCTCTCCATGTTTCAATGGAGCCTATCTTGGACAAGTGGTGGACCTTTGCTTCTCTCTATGTTTTAATGGAGTTAGCTTGGACAAGTGGTGGGTCTTGGAACAAAACCCCTTTGTAAAACATAGCATGGACATTACAAGTGATGAGGAAAAATATCATTCAAGATATAACCTTATAGGTTGGAAAAGTGGTGATGGACCTTGACAAGTGGTGAAGGATACCATTTAAGATATACCCTTATAGGTTGGACAAGTGGTGGACCTTAACACCCAGTTATTCTTAATATAATGACATAGAGTGGATAAGTGGTGAATCTTAAGACCAAATCACTCATGCTACTAGGTATAATACGTTAGAGAAGTGGTAGACCTTGAATGTAAACACCCCATGTACAAAATATCATGGTTTTAGGGTGTTTCAATGGAGCCTAGAATCTCGGAGACATGGTAGATCTTGATTCTTTCCATGTTTGAATGGCACCTATCTTGGAAAAATGATGGAGGTTACTTCTCTCCATACTTCAACGGAGCCTAGCTTTGACAAGTGGTGAACCTTTGCTTCTCTCTATGTTTGAATAGAGTTAGCTTGGACAAGTGGTGGACCTTTGCTTCTCTCTATGTTTGAATAGAGTTAGCTTGGACAAGTGGTGGACCTTGGAATGAAACCCCCGTGTAAAACATATCATGGGCATTTCAAGTGGTGAGAAAGGATACCATTTAAGATATAACCTTATAGGTTGGACAAGTGGTGGACCTTAATACATAGTTCTTCTTAATATAATGACATAGAGTGTACAAGTGGTGTATCTTGAGACCAAACCACTCGTGCTACTAGGGATCCTAGCTTGGACAAGTGGTGGACCTTGGAAAAAAGTCCCCCTGTACAACATAGATGAGTTTTTTCATGTTTTAATGGAAGAGAGATTCGACAAATGGTGGAGCTTGCTTATCTCCATGTGGATTTTAGAACTAGCTTGGACAAGTGGTGGAGCTTTGCTTTTTTACTCTTCATAATACAATGATGTATAGGTTGGTTACATGGTGAATCTTAAGGCCAAACCTCCCATCTTACTAGAGATGATAGGTTGGACAAGTGGTCAACCTTCTATCATTTCTCCATGCCTATAATTAGACAATTAGTAGAACTAGCATCTTTCTATGTTGTCTAGAGCTGAGCTTGGACAAGTAGTGGACCTTGCTACTCTC
Source organism: Adiantum capillus-veneris (assembly GCF_014529385.1). Taxonomy (NCBI): domain Eukaryota; kingdom Viridiplantae; phylum Streptophyta; class Polypodiopsida; order Polypodiales; family Pteridaceae; genus Adiantum; species Adiantum capillus-veneris. Next base: position 1,467,510 of record NW_028221436.1, read on the forward strand.
TTCCCTTGGATTATTAGTTTGAAGACTCATTATATATACTTGCTTAGATCTATATAATTACTCATTAGTTAGGTTACAAGTGGGTATGTAATTTGTTAGCCTCAAGGGACTTTGAATATTGAATAGTAAGAAAGTCAAGTGCTGGTTTGAAGATCTTTTGCTTATCTAAACTAGACTCTAACTCAATAATAAGTTTCATAAGTTCCACGAATTGTCCTATCTAGGCTCCAAAAGAGTCTTAATTGGTTTGTGCTAGATTCTAACTTCCTTGATGGGGTAGAATCCTAGAAAAATGAGGCACTATAAGTTTTACCTTAGCTCAAATGGATTTTTCACTTAAACTCGACTGCAATTTGGCTATCTAGTCTTTGTCTCGATGGAGTTTAACACTAGATACATAGTAGTGATATTTAAGCTTCATGTCTCTTCACTTGATCGAGATATGAGACCATACTTTCAAGGTCACCACTTGTCTTACCTAAAGACCAATGTGAGACATGGGAGCAAGAAAGCCATCCGATATTGTTTTAAGGACTATTACATAGGCAA
>NW_028221436.1:1468258-1494889 GCF_014529385.1 Adiantum capillus-veneris
AGGTTTCCTTGAATTGAGTGGGAGTTATGGGGGAGGAAGGGAAGCTCAAGATTGAGAAGTTCAACGGTAAAAAACTACCAACATTGGAAGATGCAGATCGAAGACTATCTCTACAAGAAGGACCTCTATTTGCCACTAAGCGGGCTTGCAAAGAAGCCCGCAACGATGGCAGATGAAGCATGGATTGTCCTTGATTGAAAGGCACTAGGAACAATCCGTTAAGCTTAGCATCAACGGTGGCCTTCAATGTTTCAGAGATGAAGACCACGGAGGACTTGATGAAGTCACTTGACGACTTCTACGAGAAACCATCGGCATCCAATAAGGTATTTCTTATGAAGCTCTTGTTCAATCTAAAGATGGCAGAGAATGGTTCAGTTGCAGAACACCTAAATGACTTTAACACAAACATGAGTCAACTTCGATCGGTGAAAATCAATTTCGATGACGAAGTGCGAGCTCTCCTTATACTATCATCTCTACCGGATAGTTGGGACAACCTTGTGATGGCTATAAGTAATTCTATTTCTGGCACAAATACTCTAAAGTTTGATGACGTTGTGGGTGTTCTCCTAAGCAAGGAAATGCGAAGGAGAAGCACAGGAGAATCATCAAGTGCTGCATTATGTCAGTAGAAACAAGAGGAAGGCCTAAGGAGAGGTTCAAAAACCAAAAGGGTCATCATCGCTCAAGACAGAGCAAGTCACGCACAAAGTCAGTTCTTGAATGTTGGAACTGCGGCAAGAAGGGCCACGTCAAGAAGGATTGCTGGTCCAAGAAGAAGAAGGAGACAGAGTCTCAAGACAACAAGCCAACATCGGAGGCCAATGTGGCAGGTAAAGTAGAGCAAGATGCTCTAATTCTCTCATTAGACAATGTGTCTAATTCCTGGATAGTAGATTCCGGGGCTTCATTCCATGCGACACCACACAAGCAACATTTCCAAGACTACACCAAAGGTAATTTTGGGTATGTATACTTGGGAGATGATGAAGCTTGTGAGATTGTCGGCAAAGGTACAGTTTCTGTCAAAACTGCTAACGGAAATGAATGGAAGCTTAAAGATGTTAGGCATGTTCCTTCTCTTCGCAAAAATTTAATCTCTACAGGACAATTGGACGATGAAGGTCACAACATTGCATTTGGAAACAAACGGTGGAAGATCTCAAAGGGATCTTTGGTGGTTGCCAAGGGAGAAAAGGTTGGTACACTTTACTTGTGTACTATTAGCACACAACCTTCAGCTTGTGCAGCAACTACAGAAGTTGACAGTGCGGTGTGGCACTACCGACTTGGGCATATGAGTGCCAAAGGAATGCAAATCCTTCAAACAAAGAAGCTTCTACCAGGTTTGAAAGAAGTGGACTTAGAGTTCTGTGAAGATTGTGTTTATGGTAAACAAAAGAGGGTAAAATTTCAAAAATCAGGAAATGAAAGAAAAAATAAAAAACTTGAGTTGGTTCATTCTGATGTTTGGGGTCCTGCAAGTACACCATCACTTGGTGGCTCATTGTACTATGTAACATTCATAGACGATGCGACTAGAAAAACATGGGTTTATGTCATGAAGAATAAATCCGATGTATTTTCCATATTTCAAAGGTGGAAAGCCTTTGTGGAGAATGAAACAGGTACCAAGGTTAAATGCCTCAGATCCGACAATGGAGGTGAATATTGCAGCCAAGCTTTTGAAAGCTTTTGTGCTAGCAATGGCATTCGGAGGCAAAGGACACCTCAACAAAATGCTATTTCGGAAAGGATGAACAGGAAAATCATGGAGCGAGCACGAAGCATGCGGCTACATGCAGGCCTACCGCTTGAGCTTTGGGCGAAAGCTGTAAGTACGTCTGTGTACTTAATCAACCGGTCACTCTCAACGGCATTGGATGGGGGAGTTCCAGAAGAGGCATGGACAGGTAAACTGGTGAATTATGCATTTCTCAAAGTATTTGGGTGTGAGGCTTTCATGCACATAGATAGAAGCCTAAGATCAAAGCTAGATGCAAAGTCCAAAAAGTGTTTCTTCATTGGCTATGAAGAAGGTGACTTTGGGTATCGCCTATGGAATCCTGAAGATGGTAAAATCTTAAGGAGTAGGGATGTAATTTTTAACAAACAAAATATGTACAAAGATTACTTGGAAAGAAAACAAACAAAAGAAACAGGTGATGAGTACATGGAGCTTGAGGACGGTGAAGACTCAAGGACTGCAAACGGTGACAATGTGCAACAACGTCAACCAAATGAGGAGCCTCAACCTATTCCCCGAAGATCTACAAGAGCAAGTAGACCTCCAGAAAGGTTTGTTCCTTCCTTCAACCATCTCTTGATCTCAGATTCTAGAGAGCCGGAATCATACAAAGAAGCTATGCAACATGAATCTAAAGAAGAATGGACGAAGAGCATGCAAGTGGAGATGGACTCACTACATTGCAACCAAACATGGGAGTTGGTTGAGTTGCCTAAAGGTAAGCGGGCACTTTAAAACAAATGGGTGTACAAGCTCAAGGAAGAAGAAGGTGGGAAGAAAAGGTACAAGTCTAGGCTTGTGGTAAAAGGGTTTTCTCAAAAGAAAGGTATTGACTTCAATGAAATATTTTCTCCTGTTGTAAAAATGAACTCAATTAGGCTTGTCTTAAGCCTTGTGGCTGCTCATGATTTAAATCTCGAGCAAATGGATGTAAATACGGCATTCCCTCACGGTGACTTAGAGAAGGAAATCTACATGCTTCAACCAAAGGGGTATGAAGTAAAAGGTAAGGAGAAAATGGTTTGCAGATTAAAGAAGAGCTTGTATGGTTTAAAGCAAGCATCAAGACAATGGTACTTGAAGTTTGATCGATGGATGTTGGATCATGGATTCACAAGATGCAACTCGGATCACTACGTCTACACAAAGAATTTGGGAGATGGGAAGTTCATCATCCTGATGTTGTATGTTGATGACATGTTGATTGCAAGTGTTAACATGCAGGACATCAAAGACCTAAAAGAGGAGTTGTCTAAATCTTTTTCAATGAAAGATTTAGGTGCTGCAAAGAGGATACTTGGTATGAAAATCTCACGGGACAGGACGAAGAAGACAATAAAGCTATCTCAAGAAGATTACATCAAGAAGGTACTAGAAAGGTTTGCAATGCAAAATACAAAACCAGTTTCTACACCTTTGGCTGGTCATTTTAAACTAACGAAGGATATGTGTCCAAAGACACAAGAGGAGATAGCTTATATGTCTAAAGTTCCATATGCTGCAACGGTAGGTTCTCTAATGTATACTATGGTCTAGACAAGGCCAGACATTGCACATGCAGTGGGAGTTGTGAGTAGGTTCATGGACAACCCAGGTAAAGAGCATTGGCAGGCTGTGAAGTGGATACTTAGGTATCTAAAAGGGACAACAACAAATGCTTTGTATTTTGGAGGAACTGATATTTTTCTAGAAGGGTATGCTGATGCAGATATGGCAAGTGACAAAGATACTCGAAGGAGCACTACTGGCTATGTGTTCATGGTTGGAGGCACAGTAGTAAGCTGGGCTTCAAAGCTGCAGAAAGTGGTTTCACTTTCTACCACGGAAGCAGAGTATGTAGCAATAACGGAGGCAAGCAAAGAAATTCTATGGCTTCACAGATTCTTAGAAGAGCTTGGATTCAAACAAGACAATTGTGTCTTGTACAGTGATAGCCAAAGCTCTATCCATCTTATGAAGAACTCAGCCTTTCATTCAAGGACAAAGCACATTGAGGTGAGATATCACTTCATACGCACTCTTTTGGAAGAGGGACAGCTAAAGCTAGGAAAGGTGCATACAAGTGGAAATCCTGCAGACATGTTTACAAAGGTGGTCAACAAGGAGAAGTTGAGCTTTTTCTCATCTTCAATCGGCATTCAAGGATAAGAAGCCAGAATGGAAAGCAGTCACAGGTTTGGTTTGGAGATCAGTCTCCAAGTGGGAGATTGTTAAGTATGGACCCTGATTTACCCTTGTAATTTTCTGTGGTAAAAGCGCACATTTGTAAGGCCCCCATTATGAGGAGAAGCCATCGTGCGTGAAGGAAAATCACTCACCGAAAACCAAATTTTCATGGACAAGAATCAGGGGCAACTTTAGGCTCCGCCCCCGAGACTTTTTTTTTCCCTCGCCGGAATATTATGGCCCGGAAAGTGGTCGGAAAACAACCGGTTGGTTGGCCAGTGGCCGGTGGTCGGAATTCAATGGCCGGTGGCCGAATTCGAAAGCGGACTTGTCTTCTCAAGGGTGGCCACACATGGGTGGATTGGAGGGTCCGATTTGTACTTATTCGCACAAGGGCGGCTACACATGGCTGCCTCTCATAAGAGAGGGCATCCCTTTTGGCCTATAAAAGGAGGCCATTTCTACACACATTTCATAGTGTGAAGTTGATGCAACAAGGTGAGTGTGAGGTGGTGAGAGTGAAGCAAGGCGGGAGCTCTATTAAGGGTTTAATCCCTTTGTAGACTACTTCTTCTTTTGAAGTGCTAAAGCCATTGAGTGGCTGCTTTCCCGTGGACGTAGCCCACATTGGGTGAACCACGTATATCGTGTGTACTCTCTCTCTCTCTCTCTCTCTCTCTCTCTCTCTCTCTCTCTCTCTCTCTCTCTCTCTCTCTCTATCTATCTACTCTATAATCTCTTGTGTGTGAAATCTATCTCTCTCCATTAAGTAATCTACTCAAATATCTATTTAGCTACGTCTTATTTCTTAACATGTCTATAATACTATAGGTACAGATTAATCAAAGTCTTGTGATGACTATGAAGGAAGTGGGGGTGATGATGTTAAATCACCATAGGTACTACAAAAGGTGCATAGTTTTCTTCATTTCCTAAGACAATATCCCACATCTATGGTTGGGTTTGGATGCTCTTTCTAATGATTCTTTTGTTAGTGATGTTCCGCATGCCAAAAAAGGGGAGTCATTGCTCTTTAATGCTTGCCAGTAACGAACTATAGTTGCTTAGATTTTATGGAATAAGGATGTTGCACTAGACTTCAGGTGAAGCTCTAGTATATTGTGGGGCTCATCAGTGCTATGTAATCTCAATGGTATTTGATCTAGGAGATTCTAGGGATCTTCAAATGCAGGTTCGATACGGATGGGTACTTTTGGATATACATTGTGGTTGCTTCTTGATGGATCAAGGAATAGCATACCTGCACCAAAAATGTTTGATGTTGATTGATACAGGAAAAGTATGCTCATGTGAATATTATGCTGCTCCAGTGTTTGGGAAATTCCTTGCTATCCCATTTGATCCTGGGGGGCTACTATAGTGCAAGTTGTGGATTCAAAGGGAATCGGTTATATCTTGTATTAGCGGGTTGCTTGGTAATCGGTTTTTCCTTTTTGTATTTATGCTATATGGGGAAGATTTTTTGGTTTTTGTGGTCATTAAGCTTAAATGGATATCTTTCATTTGACTTTCTTGGACAATTGAAGTATCCTCACATCTTTTGGGTTGTTATTGAATGGAAGGACTTGATGGCCATTCTGTGTGCAAGACAAGCTAGGGCATACTTGAGATTAACAAAGCTTCCCAAATCTAGCTTGATGGTCAAGACATGTGCACAACCAACTGGAACATAATTGAGTTTCATGGGGTTCACTATATAGGGTTTCTCTTGATGGGTGTGTTGGAGATACGTCGGATATGGTACAAAGATTTGTGATGGGCAGTTACCAGATGATAAAGCTATACCATCCGTGATAGTGTTTGGACCTTATATTTTTATGCATGTATTTAAAAATGGTACTTACCGGTTATGTGAGCTTAATGGCAAAGAGCTTAAGGTGCTTATGGCACGTAAACAAGTAAAGTCATTCAAAAGAAGGAGGGCAAGATTGCTCTTGAAGACCCTAGTTTAGAAAAATCACCAATGGATAATGATATGTATGCATCAGATGATGTGTCTCATGAGGATTTTGATGATGAAAACTAAGTACAGTTGGCACATATCGGAGGATGTGCAGGTCTAAAGGAGGTGGATGTCGTGTCACTCCACTTCCACGATGGAAAAAAGACTAAGAGGATGTAGATTAAGCTTATTTGAAGTCTATATGTTTATTGAGCAATGACTAGGGCTTGATAACAAGCAAGATCAATGCTAAATATATATCAAATGCAGCTTTAAAGGGCCAAAAATTGTATTTTTATGCTAAAAATGGATGTGTTTGAAGTTGTAAAAATTGGATATTTATGGAATAAAAATGTAGTACTTGGAATGCTCCACATATGTTTCTTTTATGTCTTGTTAATTGGAGCTACGGTGTGACAGTTATGACAACTTGAAGGTTATAGTGGTTTGCAGATCCATACAAGATTGGATAGCTACAGACAAAGGGTCAGGGATGAAGTTAGTTAATGGGCCTAAAGTGCTCATCGTATGGTGTACGTGCGTCTTTTCAAATCGGTAATCAGAGTTCAAATGAATCAGATATGGTCAGTTGAAGTTTCATTGGGGGACCAGTTCCATGCCAGGGTGGTCGCCATGGTCAGAGTGCCATCTAGGAATTTTTTGGCCTTGACCAGGTTCTAAAATGTGATATCACTATGTGGATTCGATGGCTTGACAATTGAAGTTACGGTTTCCAAGATACAACTCATCAAAGGTTGATGCAAATCCCGAGAGTAGAGATGCCTAGTGTTTTCTCTCAAGTGTTTTGGCCCTTGATTTGTAGTCCCAATGGAATCAAAGGGTATCAAGGATGTGGGCAGCAAAAGGCAATAATATGGAGATCCCACACGGCTTCATGGCTCGGTGATTGGAGCATCCCGCAGCAAATGGCTATGTTTTGAAGTTTGTGGAGAATAAGTGTTTTTTTGTTCTGCAAGTTTGATGAGGGTTTTTGGGACCTTGAAGGGTCGAGTGCTCACATCATGCCACTTGGCAAGGGTGATCATCCCATATGCTAAGCAGCAGAGCTGCAAGCTAGGGTATATATAGCAAAACGTGGCCATAGTGGGTCCATAATGAGCGCTGCTTCGGCAGCACAGGCCCTGCTAACTCCCTATTGGGCGGTAGTCGGCGGGTGGATTTTGTCAGAGTTGGTGACAGTCGCGGGCAGGGATGGACGATAGATGCCATGGGTTGTGGTGGCTTGTAAATCAGATGATAGATGCCGCGGGTGGTGGTGGCTTGTAAATCAGATGATGATGTGGCATAATGGTTCCTATGCCTATGGGACTAAAACCATTTCTGAGGGCAAAGAGGGGGGCACCAATGGCACTGTCGGGGCTCCTAGTAAGGAGGTGTATATGTGCCTTCGGCCTCAATGTTGCCGAATATAGCAAGAGGTGGTTTACATACAAAAGGGAAGCTAGAAATAGGGCTAAAGGCAACAAAAATAGAAAGATTACACACTCCCATAAGGACCACTTTTTTGTGCAAATGAGGAGAGTTTTTCTTTTTGCAATTGGAGAAGGAGAGCTACACAGGCGGAAGCGGAGCGGAATTGAGGTTTTCCATCACGCTCTCTACCATCATGAAGCACTTCATCATCATCATCAGGCGCTCACATAGCTTGTGCTCTAATAACTTTGCTTACTCTCTTTTTTAAGGACCTTAAACTCTTGAATCTTCATTTAATTTAATTATTGGTGCCATTAACAGCCTAGCTTCACAACCAAGCATCGAATCTCGTATGTGCTATCAATTTAAATTTTTTAATGCTTGATTTTCATTGTCAAAGTGCTTATTAGTCTACCATACAATGTTGTGCATCTTCTTCTCTCTCTTTTCCCATCGCAAGTAGCCCGGTTCTCTCTTGGCTCCACTCGCGAACCCTTATCCTCCCAAGAGTGTTAGCCATGTAGGCCATGCAACCCTGATGCACTAACTAAGACCGCGTGTTGGAATTAGGGTTGCAAGAAAACACACACAGCTTGGAGAAGACGAAGGAAGCTCAAGGCACACAACAGAGAGTATATTACTTAGTGCACAATGGAAGATAGATATCCCTAGAATGATGGGCGTATATATAATGCACGGGGGAAAACCTCCTAGTGATGGGAAAAATGCATGAGCGGTCCTAAGTGTGTTCACACACATCAATCACTACCACGTGTATATGGTAACAAATTCCCCTTGGGAGTGATGCAATGAATGAGAGATGGGACCTTGAGTATAGGGAAGTGTCATGCCCTAAGGACATGATTATTCCACAAAGGGGAGTAAGCCCAAAGCTTTGCATAAAGCTTCAAACTTCTCATGAGACAATGCCTTTCTGAAAATATATGCAAGGTTGTCCTGTGTTGGCACATAAGACAAGTTGATCTCTCTTGCTAAGAGCCTCTCCTTGACATAGTGATAATGCACCTCAATGTTCTTTGTGCGAGCATGAAAAACTGTGTTTCTTGCAACTGCCAATGCGTTCTAGCTATCACTATAGATAGTTTTGGCAGTGTCTGGTCCAACACCCATATCAACCACCATAAGGTATCTGAGCCATACACACTCAACCATATCTATGAAGACTACCATGTACTCAACCTCACAATTGGAAGTGGCCACAGTAGGTTGCTTCTTTCTCAACCATGATATGCATGAGCTGCCAAGCATGAAATAAAAACCACTTGTGGACATTCATGTGTCAAAACAACCAGCCCAATCTGAGTTTGAAAAAGAATGTAAATGTGGCATCAATGATCCCTCCTTGGGATAAAACATGCCAAGATGTAAAGTGCCACTCAAGTAGCAGAAATTCCTCTTGGCAGTCTGCCAATGCTTAGGCCCTAGGCTATGCATAAATCTGTGAACCTGGGAGACTACAAACTAAATATTTGTCCTTGTGTTGCATACATAAATGAGGCATCCAACAATAGCTTGGTAAAGAGTTACACGTGAAGGATCACCGGCATCATGAATACTTAATTGATTCCATGGGAGTGGCAATAAGTTTGCAATCCTCAAGTCCAAACTTACATAGCAGTGTTTGTGTAACTTTTATAACACAAGGCAATACCCTCATCACATTGCTTAAGGTTTATACCCAAGTAATGATGCAACAGCCCCAAATATTTCATCTTGAAAGTAGCATTCAGCAATATGTCTCTCATTCGGTCTAGTGATCAGCAAATAATCCACATAAAGAACCACAATGAGAAGTACATCACCCTCACGCTTTACATACAATGTGCTTTCTGTTGGACTGTTACAAAAGCCTCATTTGACCAAATGAGTGTCACCCTTCTCATACCAAGCAGGAGGAGATTGCTTCAACCCATACAAAGATTTCTTACATTTGCACACTTTATCCTCTTGTCCTTTCTTGACAAAACCGTGAGGCTGTCTTACATAAACTTGTTCAAATATGTCACCATTCAAGAAAGAAGTAACAATGTCTAGTTGATGTACATCTTAACCAAATTGAGTTTCCAATGCGCATAGAAAATTCACAGTAGTCATACGACAAGTGGGAGCAAAAGTCTCTTCAGAATATATGCCCTTTTGTTGTGCATAACCCTTTGCAACGAGTCAAGCCTTATAGTGATCAATCTCACCATCTTTGGGATGCATGGCTTACCTCACCATCCTATCTTATTGCAATATTAGAGAAAACCACGATTAATTTTTCAAACCATGGGACGAAGCTGACTCGACTAGTGCATAGAGGCTACAAGAGGTTGTCAAAACAACTAACAACTCGCATCTAACTTGAGCTACACTCAAGTGACTGAAATCACCAAAAGCCAATCACTCATCGGCAAATCACATCGGTTACAGCATCAAATGACATCCAAACGTAACAAACCTTCTAGGACAAGTTTATAAGACCTACTCACACATGCTTATGGTCTCAAACCCCACTTTAGGTCAAGTTTCAAAATCGCGATTATTAACAGTAGTGGATTTTTGACCTAGTTGTTTTCGACCCAGAATGCATCTAAATGCTTAGCAATGATGCCCCAATACCCCGCCTATGCGTAGTTTTTGATTTAAAAGTGTAAATTCCTAGTTATGATGAAATTAGGCCATGGGTCGCAGCGACGCCAAAAGCTACGAAATATTGTGAATGGCTTACGTCAATGCGTAGAGCTCTTACGTGCGGTTGCAATGCCACAAACACAATCGCAATTTGACAATCGAAGAGGAAGTAGGAAGCGCGAGAAGGAGAGAAGTGAGCGACGTTAGCTCACGCTATGTATTTCTTATCCGAAAACTTATAAAAAACTTACAAAAATTGTCTTTTATACCTTAGCCAAGGTTTTTGGGTGGTCAAAACTGATAATCTGGAGTTCTACCAAAGCTGGGTGATGACTGGCTCATACAATCTGGACGCTTGTAGCCTCGGCTCATTAATTATAGAGTTTATCCGAAAAAATAGGAGTTACAATATTCTCAATTTATCAAAACAATAAATGTTTTACAAAGAGAACTCCAAAAAAATGGTGTCCGTGTTAGCTTGTTGCTAACATTCCCCCCCACCTCACCTGTGTCGTCCCTTGACACAGCTTTATAGGCTGAGATAGTCTTTGGATTGATGGCTGGCGAGGCGGTTTTTAAGCACGTCCAATGCCTTCTGGTATGTGATTCTTCTTTCTTTGTCGAGCACTTGCAGAAATTGCATTGTCACTTTATTCTTCAGCTCCACCAATGAGGAGCCTACAAACCTGGATGTTAGGTTGCTGATCCATCAGTGCAAATATCTTCTTTCACCAGGTGAAGAATCCAGTGTAGAAATATTCTTCAAATGCCATCATATTATTTGATGGCAAGAACATACATCTGGCATAAAATCCGTAAAGGACTTCTTCTGAAGGTTGCCCACTCAGGTCATAGCATAAGCCTTTGTTTCCTTCTAAAAATGATAGCCATGGGCCTCCTGTTTGCTCAGGCTCATTAAAAACTTATATACATGTGAGCAACATTCTGCAAATTTTATATAACATAGCACAGGAGAGATCTGGTAGAATCTTGAAGAAAGAGATGGCGCTCGTTAGGGTTTTCACCATGTATTCCTTTGTTGCTTACATCCTCTCTCTAGAGCTGGCAGCGTGGGGAAGTTAAGCCAAGTTGGCCTCTTCTTTTGCAGTGCTTCATGCACTTGCCATGTCCTTACTCTGGGTACAAGACAGAAGGTTGGATCTCTTTGAAGGCCTACAGGTGCTCTTGTGAACAAAATCAGGTATCTTGGATTCTTGTTCAGCCATCTTAATCTCCACTTTGGGTAGTCTTTATCTGCGCCATCTTCTTGCATATCTTTGTACAGCCTCTCTTTCACCTATAATAACTCCACTTTGATAAGAGGGTATGGTAGGGATTGTTGATGCCATTGAGCGTAGATCTGATTGGGAGTGAGTTGAGTGACGTTGACAGAGTGTAAAACTCTCAACTCCCAATCCATTGCGGATTTCCACTGCTCATCCGCCTCTAGGGTGATCTTCTCCTTCAGTGCGTCTTCTTCAGCTTTTGACAGTTGTGGACCATTGGCACTATGTCTGCATGTGTGATATTGATTTGAACATCCTCATCACCACTCGGCTCTGCTGTGGACTGTGTCTCAAACTCAGCAAACGAGACCAAGGGTATGTCTATTTGTGGCGGGTCTGAAGTGCCTGCCTCTTCCTACGTGTCTGGTTTCCCATCTCTGAGGAGTTGATTAATGCGCTTGAGTTCTGCAATCTCCTTTAGGAGCTCCTCCTCTCTTTGAACCCGCATCAGTGCCAGGTCCCTGCGCTGTGATTGTTCTAGCTTTAATTTCAATCCAAGGTCTTTGTTTTTCTTCTCGAGTGCCTTATACAGTTTGTCAGTTCCTTTGATCGAGGCCACGGCTAGATTTTCTCTGATTTGCTGTAAGAAGATTGCTTGATCATTTATTTGTTGTTCAGAGTATTCTAACAAGGCATTGGCAACATCTAATTGTACCTAAATTTTTTGAGCTGACAGAGATGTCGTAAGAAGTTCATTCGTAACTTATGTCAGTTGCTCGTCTTTTGCTTTGCAGGCATCAGATAATTTAGTGAGTAATTCACCTAATTCCTCCATTTCTTTTTGTTGCCTATCTCTGGCTAACTGATGTTGTTCAGCTTCTGCCTTCATCTCTTGCACCTGCCTTTGAAGATCGGGGATGACAGTCATCCCGTCTTCTTTGGGCAGGAGTTGCAACTCCACCTGATGCCCCTCTTCACCCTTGAACCTACGAGTGAAGACCGTAGTGTGGTGCTCTTCTAACTATTCTCTGGAGAGGTAGGATGTCTTGGCTGCTTTGACTGACTCAGGGTCTAGTTGATAAGCGGGCAGTTCCTGTAGTTTCTCTTTTTGGTTGAGCTTCTTCTTGGCCCTCTCTGCTACTTGCATGGCTCCTCTTTAGTGAATAGAGTGCAAAGTTAGAAGATTTGTCGGAATTTTCAATGAAATGTCCTTTAGGCTGAAATGCTGACAATTTGGTCCAATTTGCTTCAAATCAATTTTTTAACAAGCAAAGATGCATAAAAACATGTAAGGAACAAAACTGTGTGGTCAAAACAAATATTTGTAACCAAAGTAAATAATCATGATTATTTACAGTTGAGGAAATTCTTTAACTTTTTGCAAACTTAGCTTTATAGGCTTGAAGTATATACCAAATACATGATCTGAGTGAAATATGGGCTCATTTGGATGCATAAGGTGAAAATGGTACCAGATTTTGGCTTTATGTCTTTGAAACAGTAGATATAAAGGAAATTTAAGATTTTGAGCTCCAAATTGATTCAAAATTGGCTAGTGGGCTTAACACATCATGTACTTTGAATGTATGATGGCAAAATATCAAAATTTCCCAATTTTGACCAGAAAGTAAATAATCGTCATTATTAACTTTTCTTTAAAAATTGACATTTTTTGGTACAAATTGGTTCTACGCATTGTATAGACCTTGGGTATGACATATAAAGTGATTTGGATCAAGAAATGTTATTGATAATCCAAATTTTGTCTTGCAAAGACTTCTTTATATTTTTTGACAATTTTCCAAGTGATGGATGGTCATTTTGGCTCACACTTGATTTTTGGCATGTAATAGGTGTACACATGATAGGTGAGGTGAGGTGACAATTTCCATGCAAAACTGATGCAAAAGTAAATAATCGTGATTATTTACAACAATGACAAAACCTTTGCAAAACCTACAAATTTTGACCTAGACATGTTTCATACACCTAATACAAATCCTAAATTGAATTTCGTCAAGTTTGGTTATTCCGGCATCACTTTGTGCTTTGTCGACTCTGAAATCACCACTTTTTGTGACTACACTTCCTGTTGGGTTGATCGGTCAACTTTGAGGCTTTGGACTTTTCCGCAACATAGTCGTGAAGCAACCTGTCCAATTCTGGCTCATTTGGAGTCAGTTTGACCTCGTATGGCAAATTTGACGCTTTGTAACCTTCGAACCATTTTCTGCTTTTGAGGGCTTTGCTTGATGGATTTCACCAAACCAATCATGTACCTTGTATATGGACCTCATAAGCAAGCCATCTGTGGAGTCAGGTCGGAATTCAGGCATTTGCCAAAAACCTAACTTTTCTACTGGGGACCCCCTCGACCCCTGCCGAATGGTCATCTGATGGTATAGAAAGGTTCTATTATGTTAGGGCATGCTATGGTTCAAATCCCATCTGATTTGATCAAGCTGGCAGGCCGCTATCGTCAGTTTTAGGTCGTAGGTCTTCGTGCACTGCTTGGTTTCTAGGGCTTTAGACTAGATACCGGCCGTACAAAATGGATCAGTGTCGAGTAAAGAACTTACCCCCTTATGTCTCCTGTGAGAGGGCGCTGAAAATGATCAACTATGGGCTCCGAAAAAGTCGCACGAAAGAGGTCAAAATCTCTCTCTGCAAAGGCTGCAAGTGGAAATGAGGTGTTTTTAGTCTACCTTGGATATCTATACCCAAACTTCCCGAACCAAATTTCCCCATATTCCCTGTTAGACCTACTAGGCCGTGAAATCTATGTTAGACTCAAAAATTTCCCTGATCGGATTCCTGTAGCTCATTCTGCAAGAATCTTGCAAAAGTAGGCCTGGCCGCCTAATTTAGGCTTCACGCTTCCAGCTTCTGATTTCATTGATTTTTGTGCTTGTCCGCCTTGTCTTTCTGATCACCATCGTATCTTTTGTTTTTCCATCTGAGCTTCCCTGCTATTTATTATTAATTTTTGACTTGTTTATTTGAAAAAATCAAAGAAAATAGAAAAATGCTCTAAAAAGATAAAGTAAAAATCCATTATCAATAAAAATGATGAAAAATACCCAAAAAACTATTTTTAATGATTTTCTGATAGTATATACATTTTTTACACTCATAGGGAAGATATTATCAGTGAATTTTTCCTTGATGATGAATTATAAGGACATTATTAGGTAATTTTGCAAAAACACACGTTAACATCAAACTTTTTCCTCCCTCTTCAAACATTGCCCTTAATTACTTAGTACTTAGTACTTAGTTCCCTTCCATCCCTTCTAGATGGCGTACTCCGGGGCGACTGTGTGCATGGGTTGAACAATTGTATCTATGCATAGCCGTGGTTGGCTCTACCATGATATGAAGATCAATGCAATTCAAACCAATATGTTGTACAAGAGCTGGGTCTTGAGTAATTAACTCAAGGGTTGCCGAAGTCAAGGTTTGTTGTTGATGTCTTCCAAAGTGCTCTCTGTTTGATTGTACAATCACGATGCTTTAGCACACTGATTTCTTGAGTTGTTGGTAGCACTGTTGACTGTTGTCGAGCTTTTATCTCCATTGGTAGCTCTGTCGACTTGGTGTTGCATGGTGTGGTTGAGTTTGTTGAGACTTAACTCGCCATTGCTTGATTGGCTTTACGGTTTGTGGAGAAGATAAGTGCTCCTTTTTCTTTCAAACAATTTTTATGTTAGGTTCCTTGCTCAGAGATGCTCGTCTCTGTGTTTTAACCCTTGGAACTTTCTTTTGTTTTGTTGGTGAAGTTTTAGGTACCCAGATTTTGATTGGGTTATCCTTAAGTTATGCTTTTGTTACCCAAATTTGCATGACTCCTTGCATGCTACATGTAGCATTTGATTGCCGAGGGGATGGAGAAGATTGACTACTTTATGGTTTGGTCTACTTATTGCTTCTTTTCCGTTCCTCCTTGCTTGGTGCAATTGGAACAATGAGTTGCCCTCCTTTAGGTGATAGCTTTAGCTAATTTGTATCCCAATCTAGTACTGCTTTGTATGTTCGCATCCAGGGAATTCCAAGAATCATCATCTCATTCATGTGTTCATCTGGCAAGCATACAAACTGATGAGGATATGAACATCCATGTACTATCACGTTCAAGTTGACTACTCCCAATGTTGGAGTTGGGTTCTTGTTGCATCCTTTGATTGTCGATATTCTTGCCATCAATTCTTGGCTTGTGGCCTTCTTGTATGTGGAATAATTGACTACATTTACTCTAGCTCCTGTGTCGACCAAAGCATTGGTGCTATGATTGTTGAGTTGTACTTGATGCGCAGGTCCATTCCATCTAACCAATCATCATCCGTTGAAACTGCATCTTTAGGTAATTCCCATTGTCAATCATCTTTGTCCAAAGTGTTGATGGGAATCGGTATCTGTTGATTCTTGAGAGCAGCTTTCCACTTGAGTACTCAAAGCCTACCTCTTGGCCTTCATTAATAACCTGCTATCGTTTGATCTTCCTTTGTTTGGCTACATGCATTCTTTCTAGTAATTCACTGGTTAGTGGAAAATTGTATTCCTTTAAATGACATCCACTAATCCAATGTGAGGGCCATACCCAGACTCGACCATACTCACCTCCCTCAGTCCTCTTAAACGTTCTAGTAAATGACGTAGATCTATCTGCAAGTATCCCTCCCACTTGGCACTGACACTCAAACAGGACTCCAACCTATCTTGAATGCCAACCCAAAATGATTCATTCAATGATTCTATCCGCTTCTCATAATCAATCTTTCATTGACAGCTTTCTGCACCCAAAATCGTGGTCCTTAGTCTTGATTCTCTTGATCTTTAACTTGAGGATCTACTCTTTATTTCTTGTTCTCCCTTGGTTCATGGCGATAACCCCTTTTTCCTGACAAGTAGGCATGGCAGTTATCACTTTCCCCTAAGAAGAGGGATCTTGTAATCCTACATGGTCTCGCTCGTCCCCGATTACCCATTTTTATCCATGTAGTCCTAGCATTTAACATAAAATTTTTAAATCAACATCCGGCCATCTGACCCTCCGGATCCGTCCACCCACCGAATCATTTCATGAAATTCCCTTCCCGAGGTAGTACTTAACTACTACAAAATCAGGGAAGAGAGTCTATCAGACATTGTCAGACAACAAGCAGCATGCAAACTATTGCATACCCTCGTTCACAGAAATTCATCTGGTTGTTCCCACCAGATCTTTATTTAGAAACTTTTAAATTCATTTCCTTTCCTTTATCTGCTATAATTAGCTTGTAACTAGTTTCCTAACTAATCATGCAACACATTTAGTTTCAACCAATTCATCATGCCTCCCCATTCAGGCCAAGATAATCGGTTACAAGCCATCAAAATGGTAGTACCTTCACAATATTTCCCAGAATTGAGTGTTTGGGAAAGGCTCATCAAGTAACTTAATCATTCCTTCCTAAGTATTTTATTCTGAGAGGTATAGCACCATCTGGTGATAGATGCACAGGATAGCCCTTATATTCCTAGCCTTTCCAGTTCTTTTTTAAGCAACCAAGTCGAACAAATTTCCTTAATTAAATTCACATCATCCTCCCTGACTATAACCTTCTCATCCAACTATTGGCATCAGGACATACCCGGATTATGGCCGATTTCCAATAAGATACCAAGGGTACTTCACGCGGCCGGGAAAAAATAAAACAAACCCATTCATCCCTTATCCCTCGGCCATGAATGACCTAGGTATAACAACTTTTCGGTTATGCTACCCTAGACAAAAAGGACCAATCTATGACAAGTTCCCCAAGAGAATCCTCTCAATGGGCCGGTCTTTCAATCAAATTGACCCCAAGAAGATCCATCTTGGTTCCCGGTCATTTCCAGACAATCTTCAAAAATCCTACTTAAATCTATGTTTTGCAATGGGCTATCCCTATCACCTCTTGAGATTCCTTTTTAACTCCTAGTTGGTAATTTCCAAGTTCATTCATTTATCAACCTTAATTCCTACTTTCATTAATTATCTACCAGCCAAGTTTATTTAAAAAATACAAGCGAGTTTTTGCCATAGGCATTTGATGGTTGATGACTCTTTGGAAAAGCCAACTTTTTAAGTTCAATCCCGTTTTGTCGATTCCCAGGTTTTTGCAATCCTTTGCCATCCATGGGGCATCTCCATGGAAGCTTGTAGAGTTTTCGGTTCAAACAACACGGAGATCAATTCCGCGAAGTTATCCCTATCTCCCCCATCCCGTATTTGCAAACAAATTTGAAATTGAAAACTTTAGAAATACTCTTCAATACCAAAAATTGAACTACTTTTATCGAGCTTAGACCACTATTCTCTTATTATGGTGCCTAGCTTTCCATTTTAAGAAGCTAGAAGGTCATCCTATAATTTATGAGTTTTCGAGCTTTCCGTTAAAGCTTAAACCTAAAATACAAGGTAGTCACTAAATCTTACACTTAAATGCAAAGTTACCATTAATGCTTGGCTTAAGAGTGCAAATCTACCTTTGAAACTCGACTTAATGATATATAGATACTCTTAGCACTTAACATAATTGCGAGGTTTCCATTAAAGCTTAAACCTAAAATCCAAAGTAGTCACTAAAGCTTACACGTAAGTGCAAAGTTACCATTAAGCTTAGCTTACGAGTACAAATCTACCTTTGAAGCTTAACTTTATGATGCATAGATACTCTTATCACTTAACCCTAATTGCGAGGTTTCCATTAAAGCTTAAAACCTAAAAATGCAAG
Organism: Adiantum capillus-veneris; assembly: GCF_014529385.1. Taxonomy (NCBI): domain Eukaryota; kingdom Viridiplantae; phylum Streptophyta; class Polypodiopsida; order Polypodiales; family Pteridaceae; genus Adiantum; species Adiantum capillus-veneris. Next base: position 1,486,187 of record NW_028221436.1, read on the forward strand.
GTAATCACTAAAGCTTACATCTAAGTGCAAAGCTACTCATTTAAGCTTAGCTTACGTGTGCAAAATAATTCTAATTTGGTTATGCCGAGCTTTCCATCTATAATTGCAAGCTTATCCATTAAACATAAAACCAAAAGGGAATGAAATACTTGCAACATTCTAGTGATATCCTTGTGTTAGAGTTAAGGCGGGTTACGCGCTAGCGAATCTAATTATAGCGAGAACTCAACCACAACAGAATTTGTCAGAAGGACGGAGCTTGACCCGCAGGCGCATGGAAACAACTAGGTGGGTGTCAAATCACCTACTCGACCTTCTAATGACAATCACTACTAAGGAAATCAAATCTAAGTTCTAAAATACGCAAGTGACTGAAATCCGTACTACGAACGAATGCTATACGAAACAGGATCTAGAATCATTGAATCGATCTCAAACTCAAGGGGAAGTCTATACACTAGGTAAGAACAACACCCTAAAGACTTGAACTGCAAAATCAACCTATAACCACTCCGTGCGGTAAACGCGTATGAAGACAGGCCGAAAAATACAGGTGATCGAAACTTGACCCCGATGGTACTAATGTGTAGCTCTACTCGTTGTGGTTCTATAGATATGCTGCACGCTCCATTCCGACACACGAGTGGAAGAAAACTCACACCGAAGCTCGTAGGAACTTACCACACATAGAAGCCGATAGCGCGCACTTGGTATCAGTGCGTAGCTCTCGCCGTTGCTAACACAATGGCGGTGTCGCTTCTCCAATGGCGGCTCCGTAGCTCGCGTAGCAAGTAGATAAGACTCTCTCTCTCTCTCTCTCTCTCTCTCTCTCTCTCTCTCTCTCTCACTCAGACACAGTCACGGCGCTCAAAAACTCACTTTGATTAATAACTGAATCCCCTTAGGTTACAAAAACTTTGGCTTATATACCTCAGCCTTGGTGAGAACATCTCTAACTAATTACATCAGCAAGTGAAAATTACTTCGGATTACAAGCTGGAAACTCAATTGAGTCCCGTTACTTAATGAATGGCTCAATTCAAAATCAATGTCGGAAAGACATTTATTACAATCAATGGTTACAAAAATGATGAGTGTGAGCAAAAATGTGGGTGTGATCCTCTGCTGGCTCAACACTCCCCCCCTCCGCGTTCATGTCGTCCCTGACATGACTTTTATGCTTGGTCAATAAAGTCCTGTCGTCTTGAGCATCTGCAAATGTGATTCGTATCGTAGGTTGCCGATGGTCAAGGTTGGGCCGAATATTTTGCTTTCGTGGGTGAAAAAGCCGGTGTAGAAAGCTTCTTCGAATGTTTGCATGTGAAGCTAGGCAAAAACATAATCCTCTGGTATAGGAGGTGCAACACTTTTGGAGAAGGCTGCAATGAAAGATCATACATCATATCAGTCACTGTGTCGGCGTCGATAGTAGACTCGAGGTCGTGGCTTTATCTGGCGCGAACACTTCAATGCAAGCTAAGAGAGTCCTGCAAATTTTCTTGAGCATCTGACACGAAAGGTCAGGAGAGCCAGTACAGAGCTTGATGGTGCCCGTTAGGGTTTTCACCATGTAGGCTTTACCTATTCTCTCTCCTGCCTTTGGTCCTGGCATCCGGGGTAATTAAGCCAATTTGGCTCTTTTCTGCAATCCTGCCATGCTCTTTCCAGTTTCTGACTCTTGGCACCGGCAGAAGGTTGCATCCTCCCGAATCTCCTTTGGTGCCTCCACCAAGTAGATGAGGTAGGCTGGGTATTTGTTCAGCCAACCTTTCCTCCATCTAGGTGCGAATCTACAATCTTCTTTGATTGTTCCTCTTTTGTGATGTCGCCTTCGTAAAGAGCGACATACTGCTCCTCCTCTATTCTCTTTTTTCGTTTTTATCACTTCAAACTTCATCAAAGGGAAAGGCAGGCTGGGTTGCATCCACTCTTCATGGAGCACTTTTGTGTCTAATCCCTGAAGTCTAATGGAGATTAGGAGTCTCCTCTCCCATTCCATTTCCGCCTTGGCACTCTCCTCTGTTGACTTTTCTATTTGGTCATGGAGCCTTTGTTCTTCTTCTTCAGAGATTCCTGAAGTCGAGGCCACCTCGTGAACTGGGCTGGATCTTCAATTGTGGTTGCCTCTCCAGTTTCTGGTAGCTCTATGGCTGCTCCACCTGATTCTTCTTGTGGTGTCTCTGTCTCTCTTCTTTGTTGCTCTTGTAGATCTTGGAGCTGTTTGCGGAGTCTCATTCTCTGTTCTTAGTGTTTGATTTTCTAAAGTGAGCCTCTCCTCTGCTGCCAATGATCCCTCCGCAATGTGCAACCTTTGCACTTGCTCTAATCTTAGCTCTCTTTGTAAGCTTCGGACCTGGTCTTCCAGAGCTGGTACAAAGCTCCCTCTTGTTCGGTCCTGCTCTGCTAGCTCTAGGGGTAGTCCTGAGTCTAGTGATTGTTCTTTCTTGGAGCTCGACTCTTTCCTTAGCTCAATGAGCTCATCTTTAGCCGCCTCCAAGTCGTCTTCCATCCGCTCCCTTGCTTCCTGTGCACTTGTTACTTCTCTTGAAGCCTCGGCTAGCTGGAGTATCAAGCCGTCTCTCTCGTTTTCCGCGTCGTAGAGTGATGCTTTATGACTTTCAGATTCAGTCATAGCATCCTCTAATTTCCTCTGCAACTCGGCTTCCTTTGTTTGGCTGTCTCAATCTCCACTTCCTTTGCCTTGGATCTTTCTTTGATCTTGCTGAGCAGTTCATGCACCATGTGCATGTCTTTTTCATCTTCATCTGTCAACTCTAAAGCTTTTTCTGCCACCACCTCCACTGGCTTCGGCTTTTCTAGTACGTTCTGCTCGTCCAGTTTCTCTCACTCTCTTTTGTACTCTTTATTTTTTCCTCTGTCCCTCTCCGATCATCTTGTTTTTGTAGGGTGATCCCATAGACTGCCTCAAGGGCCTCTTCTTCAGTGTACCCTATCGCTACCAGATCCTCATAATCGTTTTCTTTTGCTGATTGGATCTATCTCCTTTTCCTTGGTCCCGGCCCCGGCTTTTCCATACCACCGTGTCCATCTCTACTGTGGTCTCTTCCACAATGATTTCCGTCTTCTTCGGGCTTGGTACATCAGTAAAGGAGGGCTGATTGTCCTCAGTCATCTTGGCTTTCCCTTGTTTGCTTGCCCGTCTTTCTCTTGAGGTTCAGTAGACTCATCTACTTCTTCTTCCCCTTGTCGTCCTTTTTCAGCTCAGCTTTTAAAAGCTGTACTTCCTCTTCAGTGTATGGCTCGACAGGTTGCTGCTCCAGTATAGCCTCTGACTCCTCATAAGCTCTAATATATTGATCATATTGATCAACATGTGGCCTGGCTGAGCTAGTTCCGACTTTAGTGGGGTCTGGAACCCACTTTTCTTCAAAGTCCCCCTTTAGAGCTCTTTCCGCTCTAAACTGCTCCACCAGTCTTTCCATTCTTGCCGCTTTCTGACTTTTGGTTTGCTTGGGAGCAACCTTCTTCTTTGCTTTCTTCATTCTTGCGGCTCATAAGCCATCCACATCCTCTTCAGGTTCTGAAACTATTTCTAGTTTCCTGCGTGCTCTTGTGGACGCCCTCTTGGATACTTCAGGCTGTTCTTCCTCCTCATCGGCTTCTCTAAGCCACTCATTCTGGGAGGGAACCTTGGCCATTGATCTCTGGCTCCAATAGCTTCATAAGCATTCTTGTCAGAACTTCAGCTCCTCCTATATACTTTGGCTTCTCGTTGTGCATGGCAATTACTTGCTCGTGGATGTGTTGAGCGTAATTCACCTCTTTTGGCATATTGCTCTTCAATGCCCATGTGATGGTAGTTGCAATTGCATGGGGTGGTGTCGTATACTTTTGCGGTCTTTTACTGCAAATATGGAGAAACTGGTTGTACAGTCGGCAAAGGGTTGCCGCTCTTTGGTCTGCCATATCTCCATAGGTTGCATTCTGTTTCTTGGACCATAAACCTCTATAGCCTCCCTTCTTTCCCTGACAGAGCTCCCTTTGTTGTGCAGCTTCAATGCATCTGCAATGAGCTGTGGAGTGATCTGTACCTCTACTTTCTCTCCATCTATTGCTGTCAATGTGCTTTCCCATCCTTCTGAATGGAGGTTGCCAACTCATACACTCTTCTTGTATCTACACCTGATGGTCTCGAGGTGAAGAATCTGTGCAAGTCTGCCCTTTCCAGGTACCTGCTGATGTTCTCTGACCTGCTATAATCCACCAATTCTTGTGGGATCATCGGTATATCCACCGCTTGCCCTTGAGGATCTCTGAAAGTCCCCTGGTAGATCTTTATTCCCTCTTGTTCCAGTACTGCTTCCTCCACCCAAGTTTTGGTTGGCTTGAGGGTTTCTGCTGGAATGTCAAAGGGTTCCGCTTCTGCAAGAGCATCTTTGATTGTCGGTCTTTTTCTCTTTGTTGCCGATGACTTGGCGGAATCCATGGATCCTGTAACTCCAATTTCAGAAGTTAGCGTCTTTTTAGTACTGAAAGCCGAAATGAAGCTTTTAACTATTCAAATGACTTGAAAATTGAAACATGAGCTATTCAGGCCTAAGGATGCAGGGTAGGTGAAAAAATATGCAAACTGGGCTCAAAATCATGCTGGAGACATCATACGCGTATGATGTCTTTTGTGTCAAAATGACTTCATATTGGTTGTGCTTGTAGCTGATAGTGTATACATGAGTATCATATGCTTGGATTTGAGTTTGGATCCCATTTGGTCAAGTTTTGGCCAGTTTAGTCCAGTTCAGGCTCTTGGCAAAATTTTGAAAGGGAATTGGATTTTATGATCCAAATTGGATAAAACTTGGTGGTTCACCTTCAAATGGCATGTAGATCACTTCTGTTTGGTGGTTGAAGCCCTGAGGTGCCAAAATCACATAGTGAGACATCATACGCGTATGATGTCTTTTAGTGTATTTTTGGACCAAATTTCTCTATAAGCTTGGATTTGGCTTTAGATAGGCTTATTCAGTGGATTTATGAAGTTTGGATAGATTTTGGGCTAAAAATGGCTCTGGAGACATCATACGCGTATGATGTCTTTTTCATCAATTTTTCATGGGATTGGTTCTGTGGACTCCCCATGTACTAGTGAAGGACTGTCCCTACTCAAATCTTGGTTTGGACTTGAGTATGTTGGATTTGGGCTAAAAATAGGCTTTGGATGAAGGATTTTCCCTCAATTGGGCTAATGGGGTGATCCACTTGACCAAATGGTTCCAAACTTCATATGTAGCATGTATTAGATATATATAATGGATGTATGATGACAAATGAGCAGTTTTGGCTCTGTAAGTGCAAATAGACATCATACGCGTATGATGTCTTTTGTGTCAAAATGGTGCTTTTGGTTCCAGATAGCTTGTAGATGTTAAATCAACAATCCTACAAAGTTTCAATGAGTTTGGAGTTATTTTGACAAAATTAGGACCAAAAATCAATTTTATGGCCTACTTTGCGTCTTTTTGGTTTTCCTTGGGTTTTCTAACTCCAATTCTCATGATACTTGGTTCATAGGATGTGATTAACATGTGGAATGAGGCTATGCACTCAAATGTTGAAATGGATGTGAAAATCATGCTGTGAGACATCATACGCGTATGATGTCTTTTCTTGAAATGTTGGTCTTTTTGTGCAAAGAATGCTTTGTGCTAGTGCCCTAAGCCCTGCTAACTAGTTTTCAACTTAAAAAGTCATCAGTTTAGCTAAAAAGCCCCCTTATAGGCATTTCAGTCTCCGAAGTCGTCTTTTTGCCTTGGAGTTGAATTTCTTCAACTTTTCTTCTCGAGAGTTGCATTTCCAGCTCATTGGATATGTTGTGAAGCCACCTATTTGGTTGAACTTGACTTTGGCTCCCCGTTCTCCATCTTTCTCCATTTGGTTGCCCGAAAGCGTCTTTTTCACCATCGGTAAGTGAATCAGCTTTCTTTTGGGTTTTGCTTGCAAACATAAGTCATCCATGTATATTTTGAAGCTGCTGTTGAAGTTTCCAATTCATTTCGACAACTTTTCCTGTTTGCCTCTTCAGGCTCTGTTGACCTAGGGTTTTTCAAGTTGTTCTTTCTCGAGCTTTGAGTGTTAGAAACCCATCTTCTATGCTAGGGTAACCCACCTCTAAGTTCTTGCAAGGTTTGGTTAGGCGGTTGTGCCCCTACCTAGCGTTCTTCCCCATTCCCCGTCTGCTCTTGTTTCTTGGTTTTGGTCAGTTTTCGCGACAAAAGTTAACGATAAGCATCAAAAGCTTATGGCAACGAGTCTACCTCTCATGTCTGGTGTCCTCTGAGCTCTCGTAGCAGTCGTAGAAGGCGGTAGAAGGTCGGATGCTCCTGTGTGCTCTTTGCTCTCTCCAAGAAGGTAATAGTGGAAATGAGCTTGAAAGTGAAGTGAAAAATACTTAACTTCGGACTTCCCGATCACTTGTTACCAAATTTGACATGTGCTCCTATCTCGTCGTGAAATGCACTTTAGGATTTGAAATTTCTCAATTTGGACTCCGTTTGACCTGTTTCTGAGAAATCTGTCCACTTTGCCAAAATTCTGTCATTTCGGGCTTTCCGCAACTTTTTCAGAATTGTACCCAATTTTTACCATGGGTTGCCCTTGTCATTAGGACCATCACCGTCTATTCTTTTCTTTTTTCCGATCTCATTTCACCTGCTTTTTTATTTTTCTTTTACTTTTATTAAGAAAATCATAAAAAATAAAGGAAAATAGCAAATTGAAGCCAAAAAATTCCAAACATACACAATAAATAGCTGGTAACCCTGTGTATATGAATATACACTTATTTGTGATTTCTGGACTTGGATTACCACTTTTTTCCACTTTTTAGCTCCAAAAACACTCTTATTTAGTGATATTTACACGTCTAGAGACCCAAATTCATCATTTGATCTCTTCTTGTTGCAAAACAAGGTATATAAGGGCATAAATATTATCAATATCCGCAATCAAACATAAAAATTGCAAAATCATGTAAGACACTGCCCTTGTAATATAATTTTTGTTTTTCTTTTTTTTGGCGCTTGTAGCTGCTTTGTAACTCCTGTATACCTGTATACCTCCCCCCCTCCTAGTCTGAGTCCTCCCGGACGACTATGAAGTGTCTGTGGGCGAAGCATTGTAGTTGTTTTGGTCATAAGTTCCCAATGCAATTGTAGAGCGATGATACAACAGTCTTTCCAATAAAGCTGCTCTTTGTTTGATTGAAGGATTGGTGGTCGGGTTTTTGGTTTGGTGGCACTTCGGTAGTAGAATCAGTAGATGGATTCTTCTTTACCTTGTTGTTCTTTTTCACAATCCAAATCTGCTTCCGCTTCGCTTGTGCTTGCCACAAACTCTTTGCGACCCAAACCTGCTTTTGTTCTTTGTGTTGATTTCCTCGCCTTGAAATACCTAGGAGTTTCCGTTGATTGTACTGAAGGGAGTTCCTGTTTACAAATCTTTGGGATCCAAATTTGCTTGCTATAGCTTTGTGCCGTCATGAACTTCTTTGGAATCCAGATCTGTTTCACTGTCCTTGATTGTCTGGAATCACTCTGTTGTCTGGTATTGAAGACTCTGTTTTCCACCTTTGTGTTCTCTGGCACAACCTTTTTGGTCTCCATACCAACTTTGACTCCGTTTTTTTCCAAGGTTGAGCTGTTATATTATTGCTTGTCTTCCTTATCCACTGTTGAGAATTCCTCGTCGAAGAGTAATCCGGTTGTATAGAAACTTTTGTTGCCATTGCTTCTTCTTTTTCTCTGGTTGTTGTTTACCTTTGTTCTTGGATTCTTCCTTTGGAGTTGGCTCTGCTCCTTTGGTGAACTTAACTGATTGACTTTCACCTTCGTATTTGATAAGCACTGATTTAGAACTCCAGTCAATCATTGCATTGTATTGCTTCTGCCATGGTTGTCCTAGCAATAATGGATGTTGTGTAGCTTGGTCTTCAACCACGTAAAACATATGAGGATACACATATTGGTTAATCTGTATATGTAAAACTGTGCATCCGACAGTTTTGATTGAATTCTCAGAGTAACTCTTTAACTCTTGCTTGGCAGTTTGTAGTTTAGTGTCATTTGTCAATTGTCTATACAAACTGAGTGAAAGTAGGTTAGCTTGAGCTCCTGAATCCAATAGTGCTCTGGCTTTGATTTGGTTGGTTCCTACTTTGCATTCAATGATGGGTTCTTCTTTGTCATTATCCATTTCTGTTATACTGACTGCGTTTATTCGTATTGCTCCTTCATTGCGCTGTTTCTGACGCAGTAGTCTTCTTTTCTCCATTCTTTCCTTCGCCTCGGCTTGCGCTTCCTCCACAATCTTTTTCTTTTTCTGGACACGCAGCTTTTCTTGATGTATTTTGAGAAGCATGTCTTGGGTTAGCGGCAAAAGATACTTTTTCACTCTGCATCCACTAATCCAATTGGGCATTTCTTCTCCGTCTAATGTAGCAAGCTTGACGGCTCCACTTGGTGATAGATCTTTAATCACCAGAGGTCCCATCCCTCGCTTTTTAAGCTTCTTAGCATGCTGTTTCAGAGTGTAAACTAGGACATAGTCCCCAACCTTAAACTCTTTAGTCCGCACATGCTTATCAAAAAATTCTTTTTGTCGCCTTTTTTGAGCGTAGATAGAAGCTACTGCTTTTAGGCGAAGCTCGTCTAGCTTTTCCAGGTCATCTATTCTATCAGAAAGCTCGTG
>NW_028221436.1:1495089-1534940 GCF_014529385.1 Adiantum capillus-veneris
ACATAGAATCTATGGATTCTATAGTTGTTGACTGAACCATAGGACGTTATCCATCCCAGTTTGTGAATCTAAGAAAACACACACACAAATGGTATCTCAAAACCACTAGAATTTTATTACACCATATTAATATGTAGAACCCTAGTAAGAAATTTATTTAAGTAAAGTCGTTGTTAGAATCCTTGCAACCATTTTCAGCATTCGTACACCAAACACCACTTGTCTAAAATACAATCTACTAACTCAACATTTCCATCCTACACTTTATTAAAGATGAGTACTTAAAGTGAAAACTAAAAGCACCCTTGTTGAGGAAACATGGATACAAGGTCCACCAAATGTCCAACCTAGACTACAAGAAAAAAATTAGAGATTTGCTTAGATTTGGATTCAAAGGCCACCACTTATTCAAGTAAGATAACTCCACTTGTTTAAGACAGTAATGTTTGAAGCCCCACCACTTGTCCAACCTAGACATTGATTAAATTTTGGTAAGATTTATCACAAATCTAGAGTAGAATCAAGATTCTATGGCCAAGGTAGTCAAATATGTTAGACAACACACAAAGCAATAAGAGCACTCTAGATTCTCGTTGAGCATAAACTAAACAATAATCAAATGTTATATTCACTTGAGATTTCATCCATGAAAAATGAAAATGATGCATGTACTTGAGATTTCCATCCATGTACAATACTTTACAATGTCAAGTAAAGTTATAGTCAGCAAACAACTCTTCTCCTGCTTCAACTTGACAAATAGTCTCAATGCATACATGGCCATATTCTTCTGACTTGATGTGTGAAGAGGTGCATTTATGCCAAGGTGGCAAATTTGGATCAAATGTATAGCGTACGTTGGGACAGACATTTGTACTGTGAGAACTATTTATATAGCCCGACACGTTTCCTTCTTCTACACAACCAATAATGTATGATTGATCTTCCTCTTCTTCTATGTTTGGATCCTCTAGAAGAGAATATTTATAAGCTCTTGGAAATATTTTGCATATTTTTTCCAGTCTTGAAATCTATACTTATGCCCTCCATAGTTTAGAATAGTCAAACCACTTTCCAGGGTAGTATGCACAAATAGCCCATAACCAGCTCCTTCAATACATGAAAGTCGCACTTCAAAATCCACACCGTTAATATGGAAAATTACATCTTTGGGAATAGGAAAAGTTGGTGTCCCAAAAGGATCTTCATGCCAATCATAGTGTGAAATACATCTAGTTTTTATATCACTTAACTCCTTTGTGTCTGCAAAAAGAAGAAAAATATTATGCATAAAATAATGACAATATCAAAGAAAGATATCATTATTTTATAGTCCAATAGGTCCATTGTATGGAAGACTTAGAGTGCCTCTTACATGGTGCCTCCAAGGTTTCCAAAAAATAAAATCATTGGAAAAAAAAGGCCACTGTGTCTCCAATCTATTGCCCATTTGAAGCATAGAGAGAACCAAGGTCCACCACTTGTCCAAGCTAGACATGGAGCATTGACACAAGATCCAACACTTATCCAAGAACCCTATAGTATATGTGGTAACATGGGATGCATTGATGCAACAAAAGTAGTCTAGCCTCCTCATCCATCTCTTTTTTCTTGTAGCCTAGAGGGATTAGTTTCAAGGTCTATCACTAGTCAAAAACTACACATAGAACATTGATACAAGGTTCCACCACATGTGAAACCTATCATCTCTAGTAGCATGGATGGTTTGATATCAAGGTTCATCGCGTGTCCTACCTATACTCTATTGTAGCATATAGATTCTGGTTTGGTGGTACTACACTTGTCCAAACTTGGCTTGTTGTTGATATCTGGAGGTAATCAAGGGTCCTCCACTTGTCCAAGTTAGGCATATAAAACAATTGCAAGGTCCACCATGTGTACAACATATGATTGATTATAGCATGCATGGTCTTATTTCATGGGCAACCATCTTCTCTCCAACATGTGTCCAACCTCGGCTCCATTGAAGCATGGAGAGAAGCAAGGTCCACCACTTATCAAAGCTATTATTTTCTCCCAGTGCTTTCAAAACCCATAATACGTTGTACATGGGGGGGGGGATTCTTGTTTCAAGGTCCACCCCTTGGCTAAGATTGGATCCATTGAAACATAAAGAGAAGCAAGCTCTACCATTTGTCCAAGCTAGGAGCCATTGAAACATGAAAACCCCATAATATGTTGTATACGGGGGGTGTTTTTCAAGGTCTACCACTTGTCTAAGCTATGGTCCATTGGAACATGGAGAGAAGCAAAGCTCCACCACTTTTCTAAGCTAGGATCCATTGAAACATGGAGAGAAGCAAGCTCCATTGTTTGTCTAAGCTAGGCTCCATTGGAACATGGAGAAAACAAGCTCCACCACTTGCCTATTATTGCATAGAGATTCTGGTTTGAAGGTCCACCACTTGTCCAACCTTGCCTTCATGTATGGAGATAATCAAGAGTGCAATGCTTCTCTAAGCTAGGGACATAAAAGAGTTTCAAGGTCCACTACATATACGATCTATGATGGGTTGTAGCATGGGAGGTTTCATTTTAAGGTTGACCACTTCTCCAGCTCCGCTTGTCCAACCTCAGATCCATTGAAGAATGGAGAATAAAGGTGTACAACTCTCCAAAATAGGCAGGACAATCTCTATAAAACCCATGAATTAATATATGCTATGCTGTGGAGTTTTGTTTGAAGTTCCACTCCTTATCCAAGCTACAATCCATTGAAGCATGGAACTAAGTAAGATATATCTCTAGTCCAAGATAGGATCCATTGAAACATAGAGAGAATCAAGGTCCACCACTTGTCCAAGCTATGCATGGGTAATTGATATAAGGACCACTACGTTTTCACCTATACTATGCTCTATCATGGATGGTTTCATATCCACCAATTTTCCAACCTATTTAGTAGGTTGTATTATGGGGGTTTGGTTTCAAGGTACTTCACTTGTCTAAGGTGGGTTCCATTGAACCATGGAGAGAAACTATGTCTACCACTTGTCCGAAATATGCTCCTTTAAAACATAAAAACAAGGTCCACCACTTGTCCAAGCTAAAGTTTCTCTCCATTGAAGCATGGAGAGAAACAAGGTCTACCACCTGTCCAAAATATGCTCCATTGAAACATAAAAGCAAGGTCCACCACTTGTCCAAGCTAATATAACAAATGGGTGTTGGTTACAAGGTGTACCACACTTGTCTAAACTAGTCTTCATGCAAGGTCTACCACATGTCCAAGCTATATGAGCTTGTTTTGAAGGTCTACCACACCTCTTGAAATTAGGATCCATGTAAGGTCCACCTTTTGTCAAGCTATGCATTTAATGAGTACTAAAACTAAGTAAATTGCAGTACTTAAATACCTTTCCAAGCTCATTAAGATTTTGGTCTCTAAGGCCGGCCACCACCACATGTCTAATCTATGCTCTAATTGATTACTTATGCTATTTCTCAAAGTCCAAACATAAGCTCCCTTCTAGCAAGGTTAGTTTAAATTTAGGCTCCAGCACCTGTCTAAGCTAGGTTCAATTTATGAAGCATCACCATTTAACCATGCTACGATCTAATGTATCATATCAAGGGGGTATTGATAAAAGGTCCAAAACTTATTGAGTTCAAGCTCTTAAGTAATTAAGTCTTTGTGAGTATTAAATGTTTTAGTTTTAGTCTACAGATCCACCATTCAAAAACTCAAGTAATTTACTATTTACATTCAAACCTTGAATGCTTGAGATAAAAAATACAAACTCAATCAATACTATATAAAGCAAAATCTAACATTAAGAGTATCAAATCAGTAACAAGAAACACTAACATGCACAAGAAACTCAAAACATACGTGTCTCCATTTCCAAAAAGTCCTCCATTGACAGAGGATGGTGTTGTTGTTGTTCTTCTTCTCTTTGTGGAGAGCACTCCTCTGTAACAGGCACAATGTCGCCTGATTGCGAAGTGGATTGTTGAAGTCCAGCCCATTTTTCTATATCTTCATGAGACTTAACAAAGTCTAGCAGCATGGTCTCCATGCTTTTTGCCTCCTCCACACTATCAATTAAGCAGATAACTTCTTTTTTCTGTTGTATTCCTTCTTGTGCAACCAAGGAGCCATCACCAAAAACATCAACAAGCTTGCGGTCTTCAAAACAATATGTACGAATGTAGTGCTTGACCAAAGCTCTTTTTTTGGCCTCCAAATATTGCAAATCTGACATATCGTTATCTGCTACTTGAAGAAGAGAACAATCAATTGGCATGGGATGTTCCTCTGATCTTCTTCTCAGGTCTTCAAATGCATTGCCTTGTCCCAAGAAGGCAATAACTGTTAGGAATTGAATTGCTCCTTTGCAAGGAGCTGATGGAAAGTGATGCAATGCACCACAACAATGGTAGCTCAGATTATCTCCCATGGCGTGAAAGGCACATTGCAATTTTGTGAAGTTAGTGAAATCCACAAATGCAAGAAAGACAAATCCAGGATCTGTTGACCCTCCAGCAATAGCCAAGATCCCATCCAAAGCATTGTTAAATGTCTCCTCACTCCACTTCAAATTGCCTCCAACGTTTTTTGTCATATCTAAAACACATAAGCCAATAGGCACTTTATTATTGAAGTGGCGCATCAAGTAGAGATTGCCTTCCATTTGTAGGCTCACCACATAGATTGACCATGGCAAATCTCTAGGCTCAGTTTTCTCCTTTTGAAGGTGAATTGCCCATTGCATGTATTTTATTGCTCCATCTGGAAAAGCCATTTTCTTTGTTCCACGCGTCAAACTAGATCTGATCCATTCCTCGCATAGCATTAAAATTGTTTTATAAACAACATCATTGATGTTATACATTTTGACCACCTCCTCCCAGTCTTTACATGGTGAAGACTCATTCAAATTGTTGAAGCCTTCAAGAAGTGCATCTTGAATCAATTTGTCTTGCTTCAACTGCTTGATTCGATCATACATGTCAGTTGCATCACCATCCTTTGCACTCTTTGACAGTAAAATCTTCTCATCTCTAATCTCTTCTTGAATAGTCTTTACCTCTGATTCCTCAAGGCCACAAAGGTATCTAAATACAGTTGTTGGGGTTTCTTATTCTCCTCTTCTAGATTTTCAATGATTTCTATCCAGCAATCATAAACTAAATCAGAGTAGGTGACCATGTGTGCCTGTTTAGCAATCCAACTTGCTGCTGCACTCATTCTTGCCAATCGAAGAAAAGCCTAAAAAGAAATAGAGAAATAATTAAACTATTGAGCAAGATTTGTTAATTAAACACTATCAAAAAGACAAAGAAAATAACTTACATCCCATCCGGCACGAGATGCATGTCCCTCTGCAATTCCACTTGCTGCCTTTGGTGGTCGTCCTGAGAAGATCCATTGACTCCGTAAATGTCTCAATATTTGGCTGTAAGGTTGCTTGACATACAATGCCTGAGCCTCCTCATTTGCAATGGCAGATATAGCAGTTGCAACAAATGGAGGAGCATTCACAACAATGCGAGCCTTTCTAAATTTATACACGCTAATCAGTCTTTCAAAGATCTCTTTGTTGTTTTGTTCATTGTGAAGCAAAACTTTTGCAGCATAGATTGAATGCTGCCCATCAAGAATCCAATAATGATAATCTTTAATTTTTTGCTCCTCTACCTCTTCTACTGCCAAAGGAGTCCCCTTCTTTGATTTTGCATTTCGAACAGGCATCAAATATGCACATGCTGCAGGCTTGGTCGTACTCCGTGAAAATCCAAATAACACACTTTCAGCGTGTTTTTTATCCATAATACGTGCATTATAGTGATCAGGAGCAAGCCAACAATTTTGAATAGGGATATCAAATTCCCTATATTGGAAAGGAAAATAATTTATGTACTTATTCATTCCACCTGTATCTTTTTCTTGTCCTTTCATGGCCTCAGCTTCTAAAACATCTGGATCCACAATTCTCATCTTTGACATTGAACCCTCTGTTGATGAGGATGCCAAAGATGCCTTGTCTACATCCAAAATGGAGCTAGTTCGCTTAGCTTCTACTTTCTGCACTTTTGCTTGCTTCTTTGTGGATGGTGGTCGTGAAGCTTTCACCTTTTTTCGTTGTAGTGTGGCAATGATGGAGCTTTGAAGTTGATCTGCTGTGATATTTGGATTTGATTCTGCAAACTTCCATCCTCGAGAAAACATTGTCTCTTCTTTGTTTCTAGACATGCGCTCCAATGCATATGCTCCTGGAGATAGTTGAAATTCTAGATTCATTGGAACTAGAATGTCAATGCATTCCACCTCTGGATGACTATCAACTACAGAGACAGATGCTTCCACAACTTGTCCAACATCTTCAAACAAGCTGTCATTCTCCTTTTTGGCAATAAATAGATGCACCTTATGAAATTGTGCACCCTCTATACCATGTATGTCCAAATACCATTTCCTAAGATCATTGCAAGTATAGTCAACTGAGACAGCAACCCTTGCAACCTGTTTTTTTGGAGCCATCTTTCCTGAAACAAAAAAACCAAATGTTATTTTAACATATACTTTTTTGTAATGGATTAAGTTTGTGTGAATACAAGTTCCACCACTTGTTCAAGCTAGATCTAAGCAAGTATACATAGTGATCATTTAAGCTAGTAAACTAAGGGAAGGGAGAAGTAAGGTCCACCACTTGTCCAAGCTTAGCTCTAGACAACATGGAGAGATTGGAGGTCTACTAATTGTCTAATATAGGCTAACTATATTGAAACATAGAGAGAAGCAAAGGTCCACCACTTGTCCAATCTAGGGTCCATTGAAACATGGAGAGAAGGATGCTCCACCATTTGTCCAAAATAGGCTCCATTGAAACATGAAGAGAAGCAAGATGCACCATGTCTTTGAGATGCTAGGCTCCATTGAAATACCTTAAACCCATGATATTTTGTATATGTGGGGTTTAAATTCAAGGTCCACCACTTGTCCAACCTATTATCCCTAGTAGCATGAGTGGTTTGGTCTCAAGATTCACCACTTTTCCACTCTATGTCATTATATTAAGAAGATCTGGGTGTTAAGGTCCACCACTTGTCCAACCTATAAGGCTATATCTTAAATGGTATTATTTACCACCACTTGGAATGCACATGATGGGTTTTACATAGGGGTATGGTTCCAAGGTCCACCACTTGTCCAAGCTAACTCTATTGAAACATAGAGAGAATCAAAGGTCCACCACTTGTCCAAGCTAGGCTCCATTGAAACATGGAGAGAAGGATGCTCCACCATTTGTCCAAGCCAGGTTTGATTGAAACATGAAGAGAAGCAAGCTGCACCATGTCTCCAAAATGCTAGGCTCCATTGAAATATCTTAAACCCATGATATTTCGTACATGGGGGGTTTACATTCAAGGTCCACCACTTGTCCAACCTATTATCACTAGTAGCATGAGTGGTTTGATGTCAAGATTCACCACTTTTCCACTCTATGTCATTATATTAAGAAGATCTGGGTGTTAAGGTCCACCACTTGTCCAACCTATAAGGCTATATCTTAAAGGTATTCTTTCTCACCACTTGGAATGACCATGATAGGTTTTACATGGGGGTTTGGTTCCAAGTTCCACCACTTGTCCAAGCTAACTCTATTGAAACATAGAGAGAAGCAAAGGTCCACCACTTGTCTAAGCTAGGGTCCATTGAAACATGGAGAGAAGGATGCTCCACCATTTGTCCAAGATAGGCTCCATTGAAACATGAAGAGAAGCAAGCTGCACCATGTCTCCAAGATGCTAAGATCCATTGAAATACCTTAAACCCACGATATTTTGTACATGGGGAGTTTACATTCAAGGTCCACCACTTGTCCAACCTATTATCTCTAGTAGCATGAGTGGTTTGGTCTCAAGATTCACCACTTTTCCACTCTATGTCATTACGTTAAGAAGATCTGGGTGTTAAGGTCGACCACTTGTCCAACCTATAAGGGTATATCTTAAAGGGTATTCTTTCTCACCACTTGAAATGTCCATGATATGTTTTACATGGGGTTTGGCTCCAAGGTCCACCACTTGTCCAAGCTAACTCTATTGAAACATAGAGAGAAACAAAGGTCCACCACTTGTCCAAGCTAGGCTCCATTGAAACATGGAGAGAAGGATCCTCTACCATTTGTCGAAGCTAACTCTATTGAAACATGGGGGGTTTACATTCAAGGTCCACCACTTGTCCAACCTATTAACGCTAGTAGCATGAGTGGTTTGGTCTCAAGATTCACCACTTTTTCACTCTATGTCATTATATTAAGAATATTTGGGTGTTAAGGTCCACCACTTGTCCAACCTATAAGGCTATATCTTAAGGGTTATTCTTTCTCACCACTTGGAGTGACCAGCATAGGTTTTACATGGGGGTTTTGTTTCAAGGTCCACCACTTGTCCAAGCTAACTCTATTGAAACATAGAGAGAATCAAAGGTCCACCACTTGTCCAAGCTAGGGTCCATTGAAACATGGAGAGAAGGATGCTCCACCATTTGTCCAAGATACGCTCCATTGAAACATGAAGAGAAGCAAGCTACACCATGTCTCCAAGATGCTAGGCTCCATTGAAATACCTCAAACCCATGATATTTTGTACATGGGGGGTTTACATTCAAGGTCCACCACTTGTCCAACCTATTATCTCTAGTAGCATGAGTGGTTTGGTCTCAAGATTCACCATTTTTCCACTCTATGTCATTCTATTAAGAATATCTGGGTGCTAAGGTCCACCACTTGTCCAACCTATAAGGCATATCTTAAACTTTATTCTTTCTCACCACTTGGAGTTACCAAGATAGGTTTTACATGGGAGTTTGGTTCCAAGGCCCACCACTTGTCCAAGCTAACTCTATTGAAACATAGAGAGAAGCAAAGGTCCACCACTTGTCCAAGCTAGGCTCCATTGAAACATGGAGAGAAGGATGCTCCACCATTTGTCCAAGATAGGCTCCATTGAAACATGAAGGGAAGCAATCTGCACCATGTCTCCAAGATTCTAGGATCCATTGAAATACCTTAAACCCACGATATTGTTTACATGTGGGGTTTAACGTCAAGGTCAGTCACTTTTCCAAGCTATTATCCCTAGTAGCATGAGTGGTTTGGTCTCAAGATTCACCACTTTTCCACTCTATGTCATTATATAAAGAAGATCTAGGTGTTAAGGTCAACCACTTGTCCAACCTATAAGCGTATATCTTAAAGGGTATTCTTTCTCACCACTTGAAATGTCCATGATATGTTTTACATAGGGGTTTAGTTCCAAGGTCCACCACTTATCCAAGCTAACTTTATTCTTCTCATAGAGAGAAGCAAAAGGTCCACCACTTGTCCAAGCTAGGCTCCATTGAAACATGGAGAGAAGGATGCTCCACCATTTGTCAAAGCTAACTCTATTGAAACATGGAAGGTTTACATTCAAGGTCCACCAGTTGTCCAACCTATTAACGCTAGTAGCATGAGGGGTTTGGTCTCAAGATTCACCACTTTTTCACTCTGTGTTATTATATTAAGAATATTTGGGTATTAAGGTCCACCACTTGTCCAACCTATAAGACTATATCTTAATGGTTATTCTTTCTGACCACTTGGAGTGACCATGAAAGGTTTTACATGGGGGTTGGTTCCAAGGTCCACCACTTGTCCAAGCTAACTCTATTCAAACATAGAGAGAAGCAAAGGTCCACCACTTGTCTAAGCTAGGGTCTATTGAAACATGGAGAGAAGGATGCTCCACCATTTGTCCAAGATAGACTCCATTGAAACATGAAGAGAAGCAAGCTGCACCATATCTCCAAGATTCTAGACTCCATCGAAATACCTTAAACCCACGTTATTTTGTACATGGGGAGTTTACATTCAAGATCAACAATTTGTCCAACCTATTATCGCTAGTAGCATGAGTGGTTTGGTCTCAAGATTCACCACTTTTCCACTCTCTATCATTATATTAAGAATATTTGGGTGTTAAGGTCCACCACTTGTCCAACCTATAAGACTATATCTTAATGGTTATTCTTTCTCACCTCTTGAAAGACTATATCTTAATGGTTATCCCTAGCTATTATTGCTAGTAGCGTGAGTGGTTTGGTCTCAAGATTCACCACTTTTATTAAGAATATGTGGGTGTTAAGGTCCACCACTTGTCCAACCTATAAGGCTACATCTTAAAGGTTATTCTTTCTTACTACTTGGAGTGACCATGATAGGTTTTACATGGGGGTTTGGTTCCAAGGTCCACCACTTGTCCAAGCTAACTCTATTGAAACATAGAGAGAAGCAAAGGTCCACCCCTTGTCTAAGCTAGGGTCCATTGAAACATGGAGAGAAGGATGCTCCACCATTTGTCCAAGGTAGGCTCCATTGAAACATGAGGAGAATCAAGGTGCACCATGACTCCAAGATGCTAGGCTCCATCGAAAAACATTAAACCCATGATATGTCGTAGATGAGGGGTTTACATTCAAGGTCCAACACTTGTCCAAGCTATTATTGGTAGTAGCCTGAGTGGTTTGGTCTCAAGATTCACCACTTTTCCACTCTATGTCATTATATTAAGAATATGCGCGTGTTAAGGTCCACCACTTGTCCAACCTATAAGGCTACATCTTAAAGGTTATTCTTTATTACCACTTGGAGTGACCATGATAGGTTTTACATGGGGGTTTGGTTCCAAGGTCCACCACTTGTCCAAGCTAACTCTATTGAAACATAGAGAGAAACAAAGGTCCACCACTTGTCCAAGCTAGGGTCCATTGAAACATGGAGAGAAGGATGCTCCACCATTTGTCCAAGATAGGCTCCATTGAAACATGACGAGAAGCAAGCTGCACCATGTCTCCAAGATGCTAGGCTCCATCGAAATACATTAAACCCACGATATTTCGTAGATGAGGGGTTTACATTCAAGGTCCACCACTTGTCCAAGCTATTATTGCTAGTAGCGTGAGTGGTTTGGTCTCAAGATTCACCACTTTTATTAAGAATATGTGGGTGTTAAGGTCCACCACTTGTCCAACCTATAAGGCTACATCTTAAAGGTTATTCTTTCTTACTACTTGGAGTGACCATGATAGGTTTTACATGGGGGTTTGGTTCCAAGGTCCACCACTTGTCCAAGCTAACTCTATTGAAACATAGAGAGAAGCAAAGGTCCACCCCTTGTCTAAGCTAGGGTCCATTGAAACATGGAGAGAAGGATGCTCCACCATTTGTCCAAGGTAGGCTCCATTCAAACATGAGGAGAAGCAAGGTGCACCATGTCTCCAAGATGCTAGGCTCCATCGAAAAACATTAAACCCACGATATGTCGTAGATGAGGGGTTTACATTCAAGGTCCACACTTGTCCAAGCTATTATTGCTAGTAGCCTGAGTGGTTTGGTCTCAAGATTCACCACTTTTCCACTCTATGTCATTATATTAAGAATATGCGCGTGTTAAGGTCCACCACTTGTCCAACCTATAAGGCTACATCTTAAAGGTTATTCTCTATTACCACTTGGAGTGACCATGATAGGTTTTACATGGGGGTTTGGTTCCAAGGTCCACCACTTGTCCAAGCTAACTCTATTGAAACATAGAGAGAAACAAAGGTCCACCACTTGTCCAAGCTAGGGTCCATTGAAACATGGAGAGAAGGATGCTCCACCATTTGTCCAAGATAGGATCCATTGAAACATGACGAGAAGCAAGCTGCACCATGTCTCCAAGATGCTAGGCTCCATCGAAATACATTAAACCCACGATATTTCGTAGATGAGGGGTTTACATTCAAGGTCCACCACTTGTCCAAGCTATTATTGCTAGTAGCCTGAGTGGTTTGGTCTCAAGATTCACCACTTTTCCACTCTATGTCATTAAATTAAGAATATGCGCGTGTTAAGGTCCACCACTTGTCCAACCTATAAGGCTACATCTTAAAGGTTATTCTTTATTACCACTTGGAGTGACCATGATAGGTTTTACATGGGGGTTTGGTTCCAAGGTCCACCACTTGTCCAAGCTAACTCTATTGAAACATAGAGAGAAACAAAGGTCCACCACTTGTCCAAGCTAGGGTCCATTGAAACATGGAGAGAAGGATGCTCCACCATTTGTCGAAGCTAACTCTATTGAAACATGGGGGGTTTACATTCAAGGTCCACCACTTGTCCAAGCTATTAGTGCTAGTAGCACGAGTGGTTTTGTCTCAAGATTCACCACTTTTTCACTCTATGTCATTATATTAAGAATATTAGGGTGTTAAGGTCCACCACTTGTCCAACCTATAAGGCTATATCTTAAAGGTTATTCTTTCTCACCACTTGGAGTGACCATGATAGGTTTTAAATGGGGGTTTGGTTCCAAGGTCCACCACTTGTCCAAGCTAACTCTATTGAAAATAGAGAGAAGTAAAGGTCCACCACTTGTCCAAGCTAGGGTCCATTGAAACATGGAGAGAAGGATGCTCCACCATTTGTCCAAGATAGGCTCCATTGAAACATGAAGGGAAGCAATCTGCACCATGTCTCCAAGATTCTAGGATCCATTGAAATACCTTAAACCCACGATATTGTTTACATGTGGGGTTTAACGTCAAGGTCAGTCACTTTTCCAAGCTATTATCCCTAGTAGCACTAGTGGTTGGGTCTCAAGATTTACCACTTTTTCACTCTATGTCGTTATATTATGAAGATCTAGGTTCTAAGGTCGACCACTTGTCCAACCTATAAGGCTAGATCTTAAAGGGTATTATTTCTCACCACTTGGAATGACCATGATATGTTTTACATGGGGGTTTGGTTTCAAGGTCCACCACTTGTCCAAGCTAACTCTATGGAAACATAGAGAGAAGCAAAGGTCCACCACTTGTCCAAGCTAGGCTCCACTGAGACATTTAGAGAAGGATGATCCCCCATTGGTGGAAGATAGGCTTCATTGAAACATGAAAAGAAGCAAGTTGCACCATGTCTCCAAGATTCTAGGATCCATTGAAATACCTTAAACCCACGATATTGTTTACATGTGGGGTTTAACGTCAAGGTCAGTCACTTTTCCAAGCTATTATCCCTAGTAGCATGAGTGGTTTGGTCTCAAGATTCACCACTTTTCCACTCTATGTCATTATATAAAGAAGATCTAGGTGTTAAGGTCAACCACTTGTCCAACCTATAAGCGTATATCTTAAAGGGTATTCTTTCTCACCACTTGAAATGTCCATGATATGTTTTACATAGGGGTTTAGTTCCAAGGTCCACCACTTATCCAAGCTAACTTTATTCTTCTCATAGAGAGAAGCAAAAGGTCCACCACTTGTCCAAGCTAGGCTCCATTGAAACATGGAGAGAAGGATGCTCCACCATTTGTCGAAGCTAACTCTATTGAAACATGGAAGGTTTACATTCAAGGTCCACCAGTTGTCCAACCTATTAACGCTAGTAGCATGAGGGGTTTGGTCTCAAGATTCACCACTTTTTCACTCTGTGTTATTATATTAAGAATATTTGGGTATTAAGGTCCACCACTTGTCCAACCTATAAGACTATATCTTAATGGTTATTCTTTCTGACCACTTGGAGTGACCATGAAAGGTTTTACATGGGGGTTGGTTCCAAGGTCCACCACTTGTCCAAGCTAACTCTATTCAAACATAGAGAGAAGCAAAGGTCCACCACTTGTCTAAGCTAGGGTCTATTGAAACATGGAGAGAAGGATGCTCCACCATTTGTCCAAGATAGACTCCATTGAAACATGAAGAGAAGCAAGCTGCACCATATCTCCAAGATTCTAGACTCCATCGAAATACCTTAAACCCACGTTATTTTGTACATGGGGAGTTTACATTCAAGATCAACAATTTGTCCAACCTATTATCGCTAGTAGCATGAGTGGTTTGGTCTCAAGATTCACCACTTTTCCACTCTCTATCATTATATTAAGAATATTTGGGTGTTAAGGTCCACCACTTGTCCAACCTATAAGACTATATCTTAATGGTTATTCTTTCTCACCTCTTGAAAGACTATATCTTAATGGTTATCCCTAGCTATTATTGCTAGTAGCGTGAGTGGTTTGGTCTCAAGATTCACCACTTTTATTAAGAATATGTGGGTGTTAAGGTCCACCACTTGTCCAACCTATAAGGCTACATCTTAAAGGTTATTCTTTCTTACTACTTGGAGTGACCATGATAGGTTTTACATGGGGGTTTGGTTCCAAGGTCCACCACTTGTCCAAGCTAACTCTATTGAAACATAGAGAGAAGCAAAGGTCCACCCCTTGTCTAAGCTAGGGTCCATTGAAACATGGAGAGAAGGATGCTCCACCATTTGTCCAAGGTAGGCTCCATTGAAACATGAGGAGAATCAAGGTGCACCATGACTCCAAGATGCTAGGCTCCATCGAAAAACATTAAACCCATGATATGTCGTAGATGAGGGGTTTACATTCAAGGTCCAACACTTGTCCAAGCTATTATTGGTAGTAGCCTGAGTGGTTTGGTCTCAAGATTCACCACTTTTCCACTCTATGTCATTATATTAAGAATATGCGCGTGTTAAGGTCCACCACTTGTCCAACCTATAAGGCTACATCTTAAAGGTTATTCTTTATTACCACTTGGAGTGACCATGATAGGTTTTACATGGGGGTTTGGTTCCAAGGTCCACCACTTGTCCAAGCTAACTCTATTGAAACATAGAGAGAAACAAAGGTCCACCACTTGTCCAAGCTAGGGTCCATTGAAACATGGAGAGAAGGATGCTCCACCATTTGTCCAAGATAGGCTCCATTGAAACATGACGAGAAGCAAGCTGCACCATGTCTCCAAGATGCTAGGCTCCATCGAAATACATTAAACCCACGATATTTCGTAGATGAGGGGTTTACATTCAAGGTCCACCACTTGTCCAAGCTATTATTGCTAGTAGCGTGAGTGGTTTGGTCTCAAGATTCACCACTTTTATTAAGAATATGTGGGTGTTAAGGTCCACCACTTGTCCAACCTATAAGGCTACATCTTAAAGGTTATTCTTTCTTACTACTTGGAGTGACCATGATAGGTTTTACATGGGGGTTTGGTTCCAAGGTCCACCACTTGTCCAAGCTAACTCTATTGAAACATAGAGAGAAGCAAAGGTCCACCCCTTGTCTAAGCTAGGGTCCATTGAAACATGGAGAGAAGGATGCTCCACCATTTGTCCAAGGTAGGCTCCATTCAAACATGAGGAGAAGCAAGGTGCACCATGTCTCCAAGATGCTAGGCTCCATCGAAAAACATTAAACCCACGATATGTCGTAGATGAGGGGTTTACATTCAAGGTCCACACTTGTCCAAGCTATTATTGCTAGTAGCCTGAGTGGTTTGGTCTCAAGATTCACCACTTTTCCACTCTATGTCATTATATTAAGAATATGCGCGTGTTAAGGTCCACCACTTGTCCAACCTATAAGGCTACATCTTAAAGGTTATTCTCTATTACCACTTGGAGTGACCATGATAGGTTTTACATGGGGGTTTGGTTCCAAGGTCCACCACTTGTCCAAGCTAACTCTATTGAAACATAGAGAGAAACAAAGGTCCACCACTTGTCCAAGCTAGGGTCCATTGAAACATGGAGAGAAGGATGCTCCACCATTTGTCCAAGATAGGATCCATTGAAACATGACGAGAAGCAAGCTGCACCATGTCTCCAAGATGCTAGGCTCCATCGAAATACATTAAACCCACGATATTTCGTAGATGAGGGGTTTACATTCAAGGTCCACCACTTGTCCAAGCTATTATTGCTAGTAGCCTGAGTGGTTTGGTCTCAAGATTCACCACTTTTCCACTCTATGTCATTAAATTAAGAATATGCGCGTGTTAAGGTCCACCACTTGTCCAACCTATAAGGCTACATCTTAAAGGTTATTCTTTATTACCACTTAGAGTGACCATGATAGGTTTTACATGGGGGTTTGGTTCCAAGGTCCACCACTTGTCCAAGCTAACTCTATTGAAACATAGAGAGAAACAAAGGTCCACCACTTGTCCAAGCTAGGGTCCATTGAAACATGGAGAGAAGGATGCTCCACCATTTGTCGAAGCTAACTCTATTGAAACATGGGGGGTTTACATTCAAGGTCCACCACTTGTCCAAGCTATTAGTGCTAGTAGCACGAGTGGTTTTGTCTCAAGATTCACCACTTTTTCACTCTATGTCATTATATTAAGAATATTAGGGTGTTAAGGTCCACCACTTGTCCAACCTATAAGGCTATATCTTAAAGGTTATTCTTTCTCACCACTTGGAGTGACCATGATAGGTTTTAAATGGGGGTTTGGTTCCAAGGTCCACCACTTGTCCAAGCTAACTCTATTGAATAATAGAGAGAAGTAAAGGTCCACCACTTGTCCAAGCTAGGGTCCATTGAAACATGGAGAGAAGGATGCTCCACCATTTGTCCAAGATAGGCTCCATTGAAACATGAAGGGAAGCAATCTGCACCATGTCTCCAAGATTCTAGGATCCATTGAAATACCTTAAACCCACGATATTGTTTACATGTGGGGTTTAACGTCAAGGTCAGTCACTTTTCCAAGCTATTATCCCTAGTAGCACTAGTGGTTGGGTCTCAAGATTTACCACTTTTTCACTCTATGTCGTTATATTATGAAGATCTAGGTTCTAAGGTCGACCACTTGTCCAACCTATAAGGCTAGATCTTAAAGGGTATTATTTCTCACCACTTGGAATGACCATGATATGTTTTACATGGGGGTTTGGTTTCAAGGTCCACCACTTGTCCAAGCTAACTCTATGGAAACATAGAGAGAAGCAAAGGTCCACCACTTGTCCAAGCTAGGCTCCACTGAGACATTTAGAGAAGGATGATCCCCCATTGGTGGAAGATAGGCTTCATTGAAACATGAAAAGAAGCAAGTTGCACCATGTCTCCAAGATTCTAGGATCCATTGAAATACCTTAAACCCACGATATTGTTTACATGTGGGGTTTAACGTCAAGGTCAGTCACTTTTCCAAGCTATTATCCCTAGTAGCATGAGTGGTTTGGTCTCAAGATTCACCACTTTTCCACTCTATGTCATTATATAAAGAAGATCTAGGTGTTAAGGTCAACCACTTGTCCAACCTATAAGCGTATATCTTAAAGGGTATTCTTTCTCACCACTTGAAATGTCCATGATATGTTTTACATAGGGGTTTAGTTCCAAGGTCCACCACTTATCCAAGCTAACTTTATTCTTCTCATAGAGAGAAGCAAAAGGTCCACCACTTGTCCAAGCTAGGCTCCATTGAAACATGGAGAGAAGGATGCTCCACCATTTGTCGAAGCTAACTCTATTGAAACATGGAAGGTTTACATTCAAGGTCCACCAGTTGTCCAACCTATTAACGCTAGTAGCATGAGGGGTTTGGTCTCAAGATTCACCACTTTTTCACTCTGTGTTATTATATTAAGAATATTTGGGTATTAAGGTCCACCACTTGTCCAACCTATAAGACTATATCTTAATGGTTATTCTTTCTGACCACTTGGAGTGACCATGAAAGGTTTTACATGGGGGGTTGGTTCCAAGGTCCACCACTTGTCCAAGCTAACTCTATTCAAACATAGAGAGAAGCAAAGGTCCACCACTTGTCTAAGCTAGGGTCTATTGAAACATGGAGAGAAGGATGCTCCACCATTTGTCCAAGATAGACTCCATTGAAACATGAAGAGAAGCAAGCTGCACCATATCTCCAAGATTCTAGACTCCATCGAAATACCTTAAACCCACGTTATTTTGTACATGGGGAGTTTACATTCAAGATCAACAATTTGTCCAACCTATTATCGCTAGTAGCATGAGTGGTTTGGTCTCAAGATTCACCACTTTTCCACTCTCTATCATTATATTAAGAATATTTGGGTGTTAAGGTCCACCACTTGTCCAACCTATAAGACTATATCTTAATGGTTATTCTTTCTCACCTCTTGAAAGACTATATCTTAATGGTTATCCCTAGCTATTATTGCTAGTAGCGTGAGTGGTTTGGTCTCAAGATTCACCACTTTTATTAAGAATATGTGGGTGTTAAGGTCCACCACTTGTCCAACCTATAAGGCTACATCTTAAAGGTTATTCTTTCTTACTACTTGGAGTGACCATGATAGGTTTTACATGGGGGTTTGGTTCCAAGGTCCACCACTTGTCCAAGCTAACTCTATTGAAACATAGAGAGAAGCAAAGGTCCACCCCTTGTCTAAGCTAGGGTCCATTGAAACATGGAGAGAAGGATGCTCCACCATTTGTCCAAGGTAGGCTCCATTGAAACATGAGGAGAATCAAGGTGCACCATGTCTCCAAGATGCTAGGCTCCATCGAAAAACATTAAACCCATGATATGTCGTAGATGAGGGGTTTACATTCAAGGTCCAACACTTGTCCAAGCTATTATTGGTAGTAGCCTGAGTGGTTTGGTCTCAAGATTCACCACTTTTCCACTCTATGTCATTATATTAAGAATATGCGCGTGTTAAGGTCCACCACTTGTCCAACCTATAAGGCTACATCTTAAAGGTTATTCTTTATTACCACTTGGAGTGACCATGATAGGTTTTACATGGGGGTTTGGTTCCAAGGTCCACCACTTGTCCAAGCTAACTCTATTGAAACATAGAGAGAAACAAAGGTCCACCACTTGTCCAAGCTAGGGTCCATTGAAACATGGAGAGAAGGATGCTCCACCATTTGTCCAAGATAGGCTCCATTGAAACATGACGAGAAGCAAGCTGCACCATGTCTCCAAGATGCTAGGCTCCATCGAAATACATTAAACCCACGATATTTCGTAGATGAGGGGTTTACATTCAAGGTCCACCACTTGTCCAAGCTATTATTGCTAGTAGCGTGAGTGGTTTGGTCTCAAGATTCACCACTTTTATTAAGAATATGTGGGTGTTAAGGTCCACCACTTGTCCAACCTATAAGGCTACATCTTAAAGGTTATTCTTTCTTACTACTTGGAGTGACCATGATAGGTTTTACATGGGGGTTTGGTTCCAAGGTCCACCACTTGTCCAAGCTAACTCTATTGAAACATAGAGAGAAGCAAAGGTCCACCCCTTGTCTAAGCTAGGGTCCATTGAAACATGGAGAGAAGGATGCTCCACCATTTGTCCAAGGTAGGCTCCATTCAAACATGAGGAGAAGCAAGGTGCACCATGTCTCCAAGATGCTAGGCTCCATCGAAAAACATTAAACCCACGATATGTCGTAGATGAGGGGTTTACATTCAAGGTCCACACTTGTCCAAGCTATTATTGCTAGTAGCCTGAGTGGTTTGGTCTCAAGATTCACCACTTTTCCACTCTATGTCATTATATTAAGAATATGCGCGTGTTAAGGTCCACCACTTGTCCAACCTATAAGGCTACATCTTAAAGGTTATTCTTTTACCACTTGGAGTGACCATGATAGGTTTTACATGGGGGTTTGGTTCCAAGGTCCACCACTTGTCCAAGCTAACTCTATTGAAACATAGAGAGAAACAAAGGTCCACCACTTGTCCAAGCTAGGGTCCATTGAAACATGGAGAGAAGGATGCTCCACCATTTGTCCAAGATAGGATCCATTGAAACATGACGAGAAGCAAGCTGCACCATGTCTCCAAGATGCTAGGCTCCATCGAAATACATTAAACCCACGATATTTCGTAGATGAGGGGTTTACATTCAAGGTCCACCACTTGTCCAAGCTATTATTGCTAGTAGCCTGAGTGGTTTGGTCTCAAGATTCACCACTTTTCCACTCTATGTCATTAAATTAAGAATATGCGCGTGTTAAGGTCCACCACTTGTCCAACCTATAAGGCTACATCTTAAAGGTTATTCTTTATTACCACTTAGAGTGACCATGATAGGTTTTACATGGGGGTTTGGTTCCAAGGTCCACCACTTGTCCAAGCTAACTCTATTGAAACATAGAGAGAAACAAAGGTCCACCACTTGTCCAAGCTAGGGTCCATTGAAACATGGAGAGAAGGATGCTCCACCATTTGTCGAAGCTAACTCTATTGAAACATGGGGGGTTTACATTCAAGGTCCACCACTTGTCCAAGCTATTAGTGCTAGTAGCACGAGTGGTTTTGTCTCAAGATTCACCACTTTTTCACTCTATGTCATTATATTAAGAATATTAGGGTGTTAAGGTCCACCACTTGTCCAACCTATAAGGCTATATCTTAAAGGTTATTCTTTCTCACCACTTGGAGTGACCATGATAGGTTTTAAATGGGGGTTTGGTTCCAAGGTCCACCACTTGTCCAAGCTAACTCTATTGAAAATAGAGAGAAGCAAAGGTCCACCACTTGTCCAAGCTAGGGTCCATTGAAACATGGAGAGAAGGATGCTCCACCATTTGTCCAAGATAGGCTCCATTGAAACATGAAGGGAAGCAATCTGCACCATGTCTCCAAGATTCTAGGATCCATTGAAATACCTTAAACCCACGATATTGTTTACATGTGGGGTTTAACGTCAAGGTCAGTCACTTTTCCAAGCTATTATCCCTAGTAGCACTAGTGGTTGGGTCTCAAGATTTACCACTTTTTCACTCTATGTCGTTATATTATGAAGATCTAGGTTCTAAGGTCGACCACTTGTCCAACCTATAAGGCTAGATCTTAAAGGGTATTATTTCTCACCACTTGGAATGACCATGATATGTTTTACATGGGGGTTTGGTTTCAAGGTCCACCACTTGTCCAAGCTAACTCTATGGAAACATAGAGAGAAGCAAAGGTCCACCACTTGTCCAAGCTAGGCTCCACTGAGACATTTAGAGAAGGATGATCCCCCATTGGTGGAAGATAGGCTTCATTGAAACATGAAAAGAAGCAAGTTGCACCATGTCTCCAAGATTCTAGGATCCATTGAAATACCTTAAACCCACGATATTGTTTACATGTGGGGTTTAACGTCAAGGTCAGTCACTTTTCCAAGCTATTATCCCTAGTAGCATGAGTGGTTTGGTCTCAAGATTCACCACTTTTCCACTCTATGTCATTATATAAAGAAGATCTAGGTGTTAAGGTCAACCACTTGTCCAACCTATAAGCGTATATCTTAAAGGGTATTCTTTCTCACCACTTGAAATGTCCATGATATGTTTTACATAGGGGTTTAGTTCCAAGGTCCACCACTTATCCAAGCTAACTTTATTCTTCTCATAGAGAGAAGCAAAAGGTCCACCACTTGTCCAAGCTAGGCTCCATTGAAACATGGAGAGAAGGATGCTCCACCATTTGTCGAAGCTAACTCTATTGAAACATGGAAGGTTTACATTCAAGGTCCACCAGTTGTCCAACCTATTAACGCTAGTAGCATGAGGGGTTTGGTCTCAAGATTCACCACTTTTTCACTCTGTGTTATTATATTAAGAATATTTGGGTATTAAGGTCCACCACTTGTCCAACCTATAAGACTATATCTTAATGGTTATTCTTTCTGACCACTTGGAGTGACCATGAAAGGTTTTACATGGGGGTTGGTTCCAAGGTCCACCACTTGTCCAAGCTAACTCTATTCAAACATAGAGAGAAGCAAAGGTCCACCACTTGTCTAAGCTAGGGTCTATTGAAACATGGAGAGAAGGATGCTCCACCATTTGTCCAAGATAGACTCCATTGAAACATGAAGAGAAGCAAGCTGCACCATATCTCCAAGATTCTAGACTCCATCGAAATACCTTAAACCCACGTTATTTTGTACATGGGGAGTTTACATTCAAGATCAACAATTTGTCCAACCTATTATCGCTAGTAGCATGAGTGGTTTGGTCTCAAGATTCACCACTTTTCCACTCTCTATCATTATATTAAGAATATTTGGGTGTTAAGGTCCACCACTTGTCCAACCTATAAGACTATATCTTAATGGTTATTCTTTCTCACCTCTTGAAAGACTATATCTTAATGGTTATCCCTAGCTATTATTGCTAGTAGCGTGAGTGGTTTGGTCTCAAGATTCACCACTTTTATTAAGAATATGTGGGTGTTAAGGTCCACCACTTGTCCAACCTATAAGGCTACATCTTAAAGGTTATTCTTTCTTACTACTTGGAGTGACCATGATAGGTTTTACATGGGGGTTTGGTTCCAAGGTCCACCACTTGTCCAAGCTAACTCTATTGAAACATAGAGAGAAGCAAAGGTCCACCCCTTGTCTAAGCTAGGGTCCATTGAAACATGGAGAGAAGGATGCTCCACCATTTGTCCAAGGTAGGCTCCATTGAAACATGAGGAGAATCAAGGTGCACCATGACTCCAAGATGCTAGGCTCCATCGAAAAACATTAAACCCATGATATGTCGTAGATGAGGGGTTTACATTCAAGGTCCAACACTTGTCCAAGCTATTATTGGTAGTAGCCTGAGTGGTTTGGTCTCAAGATTCACCACTTTTCCACTCTATGTCATTATATTAAGAATATGCGCGTGTTAAGGTCCACCACTTGTCCAACCTATAAGGCTACATCTTAAAGGTTATTCTTTATTACCACTTGGAGTGACCATGATAGGTTTTACATGGGGGTTTGGTTCCAAGGTCCACCACTTGTCCAAGCTAACTCTATTGAAACATAGAGAGAAACAAAGGTCCACCACTTGTCCAAGCTAGGGTCCATTGAAACATGGAGAGAAGGATGCTCCACCATTTGTCCAAGATAGGCTCCATTGAAACATGACGAGAAGCAAGCTGCACCATGTCTCCAAGATGCTAGGCTCCATCGAAATACATTAAACCCACGATATTTCGTAGATGAGGGGTTTACATTCAAGGTCCACCACTTGTCCAAGCTATTATTGCTAGTAGCGTGAGTGGTTTGGTCTCAAGATTCACCACTTTTATTAAGAATATGTGGGTGTTAAGGTCCACCACTTGTCCAACCTATAAGGCTACATCTTAAAGGTTATTCTTTCTTACTACTTGGAGTGACCATGATAGGTTTTACATGGGGGTTTGGTTCCAAGGTCCACCACTTGTCCAAGCTAACTCTATTGAAACATAGAGAGAAGCAAAGGTCCACCCCTTGTCTAAGCTAGGGTCCATTGAAACATGGAGAGAAGGATGCTCCACCATTTGTCCAAGGTAGGCTCCATTGAAACATGAGGAGAAGCAAGGTGCACCATGTCTCCAAGATGCTAGGCTCCATCGAAAAACATTAAACCCACGATATGTCGTAGATGAGGGGTTTACATTCAAGGTCCACACTTGTCCAAGCTATTATTGCTAGTAGCCTGAGTGGTTTGGTCTCAAGATTCACCACTTTTCCACTCTATGTCATTATATTAAGAATATGCGCGTGTTAAGGTCCACCACTTGTCCAACCTATAAGGCTACATCTTAAAGGTTATTCTTTATTACCACTTGGAGTGACCATGATAGGTTTTACATGGGGGTTTGGTTCCAAGGTCCACCACTTGTCCAAGCTAACTCTATTGAAACATAGAGAGAAACAAAGGTCCACCACTTGTCCAAGCTAGGGTCCATTGAAACATGGAGAGAAGGATGCTCCACCATTTGTCCAAGATAGGATCCATTGAAACATGACGAGAAGCAAGCTGCACCATGTCTCCAAGATGCTAGGCTCCATCGAAATACATTAAACCCACGATATTTCGTAGATGAGGGGTTTACATTCAAGGTCCACCACTTGTCCAAGCTATTATTGCTAGTAGCCTGAGTGGTTTGGTCTCAAGATTCACCACTTTTCCACTCTATGTCATTAAATTAAGAATATGCGCGTGTTAAGGTCCACCACTTGTCCAACCTATAAGGCTACATCTTAAAGGTTATTCTTTATTACCACTTGAGTGACCATGATAGGTTTTACATGGGGGTTTGGTTCCAAGGTCCACCACTTGTCCAAGCTAACTCTATTGAAACATAGAGAGAAACAAAGGTCCACCACTTGTCCAAGCTAGGGTCCATTGAAACATGGAGAGAAGGATGCTCCACCATTTGTCGAAGCTAACTCTATTGAAACATGGGGGGTTTACATTCAAGGTCCACCACTTGTCCAAGCTATTAGTGCTAGTAGCACGAGTGGTTTTGTCTCAAGATTCACCACTTTTTCACTCTATGTCATTATATTAAGAATATTAGGGTGTTAAGGTCCACCACTTGTCCAACCTATAAGGCTATATCTTAAAGGTTATTCTTTCTCACCACTTGGAGTGACCATGATAGGTTTTACATGGGGGTTTGGTTCCAAGGTCCACCACTTGTCCAAGCTAACTCTATTGAATAATAGAGAGAAGCAAAGGTCCACCACTTGTCCAAGCTAGGGTCCATTGAAACATGGAGAGAAGGATGCTCCACCATTTGTCCAAGATAGGCTCCATTGAAACATGAAGGGAAGCAATCTGCACCATGTCTCCAAGATTCTAGGATCCATTGAAATACCTTAAACCCACGATATTGTTTACATGTGGGGTTTAACGTCAAGGTCAGTCACTTTTCCAAGCTATTATCCCTAGTAGCACTAGTGGTTGGGTCTCAAGATTTACCACTTTTTCACTCTATGTCGTTATATTATGAAGATCTAGGTTCTAAGGTCGACCACTTGTCCAACCTATAAGGCTAGATCTTAAAGGGTATTATTTCTCACCACTTGGAATGACCATGATATGTTTTACATGGGGGTTTGGTTTCAAGGTCCACCACTTGTCCAAGCTAACTCTATGGAAACATAGAGAGAAGCAAAGGTCCACCACTTGTCCAAGCTAGGCTCCACTGAGACATTTAGAGAAGGATGATCCCCCATTGGTGGAAGATAGGCTTCATTGAAACATGAAAAGAAGCAAGTTGCACCATGTCTCCAAGATTCTAGGATCCATTGAAATACCTTAAACCCACGATATTGTTTACATGTGGGGTTTAACGTCAAGGTCAGTCACTTTTCCAAGCTATTATCCCTAGTAGCATGAGTGGTTTGGTCTCAAGATTCACCACTTTTCCACTCTATGTCATTATATAAAGAAGATCTAGGTGTTAAGGTCAACCACTTGTCCAACCTATAAGCGTATATCTTAAAGGGTATTCTTTCTCACCACTTGAAATGTCCATGATATGTTTTACATAGGGGTTTAGTTCCAAGGTCCACCACTTATCCAAGCTAACTTTATTCTTCTCATAGAGAGAAGCAAAAGGTCCACCACTTGTCCAAGCTAGGCTCCATTGAAACATGGAGAGAAGGATGCTCCACCATTTGTCGAAGCTAACTCTATTGAAACATGGAAGGTTTACATTCAAGGTCCACCAGTTGTCCAACCTATTAACGCTAGTAGCATGAGGGGTTTGGTCTCAAGATTCACCACTTTTTCACTCTGTGTTATTATATTAAGAATATTTGGGTATTAAGGTCCACCACTTGTCCAACCTATAAGACTATATCTTAATGGTTATTCTTTCTGACCACTTGGAGTGACCATGAAAGGTTTTACATGGGGGTTGGTTCCAAGGTCCACCACTTGTCCAAGCTAACTCTATTCAAACATAGAGAGAAGCAAAGGTCCACCACTTGTCTAAGCTAGGGTCTATTGAAACATGGAGAGAAGGATGCTCCACCATTTGTCCAAGATAGACTCCATTGAAACATGAAGAGAAGCAAGCTGCACCATATCTCCAAGATTCTAGACTCCATCGAAATACCTTAAACCCACGTTATTTTGTACATGGGGAGTTTACATTCAAGATCAACAATTTGTCCAACCTATTATCGCTAGTAGCATGAGTGGTTTGGTCTCAAGATTCACCACTTTTCCACTCTCTATCATTATATTAAGAATATTTGGGTGTTAAGGTCCACCACTTGTCCAACCTATAAGACTATATCTTAATGGTTATTCTTTCTCACCTCTTGAAAGACTATATCTTAATGGTTATCCCTAGCTATTATTGCTAGTAGCGTGAGTGGTTTGGTCTCAAGATTCACCACTTTTATTAAGAATATGTGGGTGTTAAGGTCCACCACTTGTCCAACCTATAAGGCTACATCTTAAAGGTTATTCTTTCTTACTACTTGGAGTGACCATGATAGGTTTTACATGGGGGTTTGGTTCCAAGGTCCACCACTTGTCCAAGCTAACTCTATTGAAACATAGAGAGAAGCAAAGGTCCACCCCTTGTCTAAGCTAGGGTCCATTGAAACATGGAGAGAAGGATGCTCCACCATTTGTCCAAGGTAGGCTCCATTGAAACATGAGGAGAATCAAGGTGCACCATGACTCCAAGATGCTAGGCTCCATCGAAAAACATTAAACCCATGATATGTCGTAGATGAGGGGTTTACATTCAAGGTCCAACACTTGTCCAAGCTATTATTGGTAGTAGCCTGAGTGGTTTGGTCTCAAGATTCACCACTTTTCCACTCTATGTCATTATATTAAGAATATGCGCGTGTTAAGGTCCACCACTTGTCCAACCTATAAGGCTACATCTTAAAGGTTATTCTTTATTACCACTTGGAGTGACCATGATAGGTTTTACATGGGGGTTTGGTTCCAAGGTCCACCACTTGTCCAAGCTAACTCTATTGAAACATAGAGAGAAACAAAGGTCCACCACTTGTCCAAGCTAGGGTCCATTGAAACATGGAGAGAAGGATGCTCCACCATTTGTCCAAGATAGGCTCCATTGAAACATGACGAGAAGCAAGCTGCACCATGTCTCCAAGATGCTAGGCTCCATCGAAATACATTAAACCCACGATATTTCGTAGATGAGGGGTTTACATTCAAGG
The DNA here is from genome assembly GCF_014529385.1 of Adiantum capillus-veneris. NCBI lineage: Eukaryota > Viridiplantae > Streptophyta > Polypodiopsida > Polypodiales > Pteridaceae > Adiantum > Adiantum capillus-veneris. Next base: position 1,521,879 of record NW_028221436.1, read on the forward strand.
TCCACCACTTGTCCAAGCTATTATTGCTAGTAGCGTGAGTGGTTTGGTCTCAAGATTCACCACTTTTATTAAGAATATGTGGGTGTTAAGGTCCACCACTTGTCCAACCTATAAGGCTACATCTTAAAGGTTATTCTTTCTTACTACTTGGAGTGACCATGATAGGTTTTACATGGGGGTTTGGTTCCAAGGTCCACCACTTGTCCAAGCTAACTCTATTGAAACATAGAGAGAAGCAAAGGTCCACCCCTTGTCTAAGCTAGGGTCCATTGAAACATGGAGAGAAGGATGCTCCACCATTTGTCCAAGGTAGGCTCCATTGAAACATGAGGAGAAGCAAGGTGCACCATGTCTCCAAGATGCTAGGCTCCATCGAAAAACATTAAACCCACGATATGTCGTAGATGAGGGGTTTACATTCAAGGTCCACACTTGTCCAAGCTATTATTGCTAGTAGCCTGAGTGGTTTGGTCTCAAGATTCACCACTTTTCCACTCTATGTCATTATATTAAGAATATGCGCGTGTTAAGGTCCACCACTTGTCCAACCTATAAGGCTACATCTTAAAGGTTATTCTCTATTACCACTTGGAGTGACCATGATAGGTTTTACATGGGGGTTTGGTTCCAAGGTCCACCACTTGTCCAAGCTAACTCTATTGAAACATAGAGAGAAACAAAGGTCCACCACTTGTCCAAGCTAGGGTCCATTGAAACATGGAGAGAAGGATGCTCCACCATTTGTCCAAGATAGGATCCATTGAAACATGACGAGAAGCAAGCTGCACCATGTCTCCAAGATGCTAGGCTCCATCGAAATACATTAAACCCACGATATTTCGTAGATGAGGGGTTTACATTCAAGGTCCACCACTTGTCCAAGCTATTATTGCTAGTAGCCTGAGTGGTTTGGTCTCAAGATTCACCACTTTTCCACTCTATGTCATTAAATTAAGAATATGCGCGTGTTAAGGTCCACCACTTGTCCAACCTATAAGGCTACATCTTAAAGGTTATTCTTTATTACCACTTAGAGTGACCATGATAGGTTTTACATGGGGGTTTGGTTCCAAGGTCCACCACTTGTCCAAGCTAACTCTATTGAAACATAGAGAGAAACAAAGGTCCACCACTTGTCCAAGCTAGGGTCCATTGAAACATGGAGAGAAGGATGCTCCACCATTTGTCGAAGCTAACTCTATTGAAACATGGGGGGTTTACATTCAAGGTCCACCACTTGTCCAAGCTATTAGTGCTAGTAGCACGAGTGGTTTTGTCTCAAGATTCACCACTTTTTCACTCTATGTCATTATATTAAGAATATTAGGGTGTTAAGGTCCACCACTTGTCCAACCTATAAGGCTATATCTTAAAGGTTATTCTTTCTCACCACTTGGAGTGACCATGATAGGTTTTAAATGGGGGTTTGGTTCCAAGGTCCACCACTTGTCCAAGCTAACTCTATTGAAAATAGAGAGAAGTAAAGGTCCACCACTTGTCCAAGCTAGGGTCCATTGAAACATGGAGAGAAGGATGCTCCACCATTTGTCCAAGATAGGCTCCATTGAAACATGAAGGGAAGCAATCTGCACCATGTCTCCAAGATTCTAGGATCCATTGAAATACCTTAAACCCACGATATTGTTTACATGTGGGGTTTAACGTCAAGGTCAGTCACTTTTCCAAGCTATTATCCCTAGTAGCACTAGTGGTTGGGTCTCAAGATTTACCACTTTTTCACTCTATGTCGTTATATTATGAAGATCTAGGTTCTAAGGTCGACCACTTGTCCAACCTATAAGGCTAGATCTTAAAGGTATTATTTCTCACCACTTGGAATGACCATGATATGTTTTACATGGGGGTTTGGTTTCAAGGTCCACCACTTGTCCAAGCTAACTCTATGGAAACATAGAGAGAAGCAAAGGTCCACCACTTGTCCAAGCTAGGCTCCACTGAGACATTTAGAGAAGGATGATCCCCATTGGTGGAAGATAGGCTTCATTGAAACATGAAAAGAAGCAAGTTGCACCATGTCTCCAAGATTCTAGGATCCATTGAAATACCTTAAACCCACGATATTGTTTACATGTGGGGTTTAACGTCAAGGTCAGTCACTTTTCCAAGCTATTATCCCTAGTAGCATGAGTGGTTTGGTCTCAAGATTCACCACTTTTCCACTCTATGTCATTATATAAAGAAGATCTAGGTGTTAAGGTCAACCACTTGTCCAACCTATAAGCGTATATCTTAAAGGGTATTCTTTCTCACCACTTGAAATGTCCATGATATGTTTTACATAGGGGTTTAGTTCCAAGGTCCACCACTTATCCAAGCTAACTTTATTCTTCTCATAGAGAGAAGCAAAAGGTCCACCACTTGTCCAAGCTAGGCTCCATTGAAACATGGAGAGAAGGATGCTCCACCATTTGTCGAAGCTAACTCTATTGAAACATGGAAGGTTTACATTCAAGGTCCACCAGTTGTCCAACCTATTAACGCTAGTAGCATGAGGGGTTTGGTCTCAAGATTCACCACTTTTTCACTCTGTGTTATTATATTAAGAATATTTGGGTATTAAGGTCCACCACTTGTCCAACCTATAAGACTATATCTTAATGGTTATTCTTTCTGACCACTTGGAGTGACCATGAAAGGTTTTACATGGGGGGTTGGTTCCAAGGTCCACCACTTGTCCAAGCTAACTCTATTCAAACATAGAGAGAAGCAAAGGTCCACCACTTGTCTAAGCTAGGGTCTATTGAAACATGGAGAGAAGGATGCTCCACCATTTGTCCAAGATAGACTCCATTGAAACATGAAGAGAAGCAAGCTGCACCATATCTCCAAGATTCTAGACTCCATCGAAATACCTTAAACCCACGTTATTTTGTACATGGGGAGTTTACATTCAAGATCAACAATTTGTCCAACCTATTATCGCTAGTAGCATGAGTGGTTTGGTCTCAAGATTCACCACTTTTCCACTCTCTATCATTATATTAAGAATATTTGGGTGTTAAGGTCCACCACTTGTCCAACCTATAAGACTATATCTTAATGGTTATTCTTTCTCACCTCTTGAAAGACTATATCTTAATGGTTATCCCTAGCTATTATTGCTAGTAGCGTGAGTGGTTTGGTCTCAAGATTCACCACTTTTATTAAGAATATGTGGGTGTTAAGGTCCACCACTTGTCCAACCTATAAGGCTACATCTTAAAGGTTATTCTTTCTTACTACTTGGAGTGACCATGATAGGTTTTACATGGGGGTTTGGTTCCAAGGTCCACCACTTGTCCAAGCTAACTCTATTGAAACATAGAGAGAAGCAAAGGTCCACCCCTTGTCTAAGCTAGGGTCCATTGAAACATGGAGAGAAGGATGCTCCACCATTTGTCCAAGGTAGGCTCCATTGAAACATGAGGAGAATCAAGGTGCACCATGACTCCAAGATGCTAGGCTCCATCGAAAAACATTAAACCCATGATATGTCGTAGATGAGGGGTTTACATTCAAGGTCCAACACTTGTCCAAGCTATTATTGGTAGTAGCCTGAGTGGTTTGGTCTCAAGATTCACCACTTTTCCACTCTATGTCATTATATTAAGAATATGCGCGTGTTAAGGTCCACCACTTGTCCAACCTATAAGGCTACATCTTAAAGGTTATTCTTTATTACCACTTGGAGTGACCATGATAGGTTTTACATGGGGGTTTGGTTCCAAGGTCCACCACTTGTCCAAGCTAACTCTATTGAAACATAGAGAGAAACAAAGGTCCACCACTTGTCCAAGCTAGGGTCCATTGAAACATGGAGAGAAGGATGCTCCACCATTTGTCCAAGATAGGCTCCATTGAAACATGACGAGAAGCAAGCTGCACCATGTCTCCAAGATGCTAGGCTCCATCGAAATACATTAAACCCACGATATTTCGTAGATGAGGGGTTTACATTCAAGGTCCACCACTTGTCCAAGCTATTATTGCTAGTAGCCTGAGTGGTTTGGTCTCAAGATTCACCACTTTTATTAAGAATATGTGGGTGTTAAGGTCCACCACTTGTCCAACCTATAAGGCTACATCTTAAAGGTTATTCTTTCTTACTACTTGGAGTGACCATGATAGGTTTTACATGGGGGTTTGGTTCCAAGGTCCACCACTTGTCCAAGCTAACTCTATTGAAACATAGAGAGAAGCAAAGGTCCACCCCTTGTCTAAGCTAGGGTCCATTGAAACATGGAGAGAAGGATGCTCCACCATTTGTCCAAGGTAGGCTCCATTCAAACATGAGGAGAAGCAAGGTGCACCATGTCTCCAAGATGCTAGGCTCCATCGAAAAACATTAAACCCACGATATGTCGTAGATGAGGGGTTTACATTCAAGGTCCACACTTGTCCAAGCTATTATTGCTAGTAGCCTGAGTGGTTTGGTCTCAAGATTCACCACTTTTCCACTCTATGTCATTATATTAAGAATATGCGCGTGTTAAGGTCCACCACTTGTCCAACCTATAAGGCTACATCTTAAAGGTTATTCTCTATTACCACTTGGAGTGACCATGATAGGTTTTACATGGGGGTTTGGTTCCAAGGTCCACCACTTGTCCAAGCTAACTCTATTGAAACATAGAGAGAAACAAAGGTCCACCACTTGTCCAAGCTAGGGTCCATTGAAACATGGAGAGAAGGATGCTCCACCATTTGTCCAAGATAGGATCCATTGAAACATGACGAGAAGCAAGCTGCACCATGTCTCCAAGATGCTAGGCTCCATCGAAATACATTAAACCCACGATATTTCGTAGATGAGGGGTTTACATTCAAGGTCCACCACTTGTCCAAGCTATTATTGCTAGTAGCCTGAGTGGTTTGGTCTCAAGATTCACCACTTTTCCACTCTATGTCATTAAATTAAGAATATGCGCGTGTTAAGGTCCACCACTTGTCCAACCTATAAGGCTACATCTTAAAGGTTATTCTTTATTACCACTTAGAGTGACCATGATAGGTTTTACATGGGGGTTTGGTTCCAAGGTCCACCACTTGTCCAAGCTAACTCTATTGAAACATAGAGAGAAACAAAGGTCCACCACTTGTCCAAGCTAGGGTCCATTGAAACATGGAGAGAAGGATGCTCCACCATTTGTCGAAGCTAACTCTATTGAAACATGGGGGGTTTACATTCAAGGTCCACCACTTGTCCAAGCTATTAGTGCTAGTAGCACGAGTGGTTTTGTCTCAAGATTCACCACTTTTTCACTCTATGTCATTATATTAAGAATATTAGGGTGTTAAGGTCCACCACTTGTCCAACCTATAAGGCTATATCTTAAAGGTTATTCTTTCTCACCACTTGGAGTGACCATGATAGGTTTTAAATGGGGGTTTGGTTCCAAGGTCCACCACTTGTCCAAGCTAACTCTATTGAATAATAGAGAGAAGTAAAGGTCCACCACTTGTCCAAGCTAGGGTCCATTGAAACATGGAGAGAAGGATGCTCCACCATTTGTCCAAGATAGGCTCCATTGAAACATGAAGAGAAGCAAGATGCACGATGTCTCCAAGATGCTAGGCTCCATCGAAATACCTTAAACCCACGATATTTCGTAGATGGGGGGTTTACTTTCAAGGTCCACCACTTGTCCAAGCTATTATCGCTAGTAGCATGGTTTGGTCTCAAGATTCACCAGTTTTCCACGCTATGTCATTATATGAAGAATATCTGGGTGTTAAGGTCCACCACTTGTCCAACCTATAAGGCTATATTCTAAATGATATTTTTTTTGACCACTTGGAATGTGCATGATATGTTTTACATGGGGTTTTATTCCAAGGTCCACCACTTGTCCAAGCTAGATCTATTACATATATATTATACATACAATATTCAACTAGATTCCCTACCTATCATGTCCAGTAGCATGGATGCTCTAGCTTGAAGGTCCACCACTTGTCCAACCTATACTCTCTTATGTAAGGGAGATCTCGCTATAAATTCAAAACCTTCCCGCCTAAATTTAAAATATCCCTCCCAAATCTTAAATATCCCGCCTAAATTTTAAACTATCCCGCCCAAATTTTAAAATTCAAACTTTTTTATAAAAATTTAAATTTTACTACTTAAATTTAAAATATTCCACGCAAAATTGATTTTAAATTCAAGTTTACCACAAAAAGATATCATTATACCACCTAAATTCAAATATGCAAACCTCAAATCATTATATTGTACATAAATTCAAACAAATTCAAATTAACAAGCCTAAACTGATATTAGTTTGCATAGATATGAATTTATCACACCTAAATTATGTCACCATGTTAGAGAGAGTGGTTAGAGAATTTGAACAAGGTCCACCACTTGTCCAACCTAGATACAAGAAGGATTGAGTGTACAAGGTATTGTTTGGAGGTCCTTATAGTCCATTGGTCTTAAGGTCCACCACTTGTGGTAAGGGTCACCAAAAAGTGTATATATTCATCCAAAGAAATACACGTATTTTTGGTCTACATGTCCTAGTTTAAACCATTTATGTCCATTAGGTGTATCACTAAACAACACTACTATTTTTGAGAAACAGAAGTTACAATCATATCTACAAATGGATTAGAGGAAAATCAGCTCAGCATACATCCAGAACTCGCTACAAGAATCGACTTTAACAGATCACGCAAGTAAGTCTTCCATTCAATTTTACTAGTATTACAATGTGTTAGTTATTTGTGATATTTATGTATGTATATATACTATGTGTGCATATCGTAATTAAGTGTAATTGTGTATCTGCATTATGTATGAGTATTACAATGAAATAACACAAATATACATACATACACATAGATAACACAGACGCACACATACATGAGCATGTATTTTCAAGAGAGAGATAGCAAATACAGAGATAGATAGATAGAGAGAGAGAGAGAGATAAATAACTGTTTTTTAGAGAGAGGAGAGAGAAAGATAACAGATTTCACTGTGTTTATGTATGTGGAAGAGAGGAAGACGATGTATGGGAATATGTGCACGTATTTTCAAGAGAGAGACAACAAGATAACAGATTTCATTGTGGTTATGTATGTGGAAGTGAGGAAGACGATGTGTGGGAATATGTGCATGTATTTTCAAGAGAGAGACAGCAAGATAACAGATTTCACTGTGGTTATGTATGTGGAAGAGAGGAAGACGATGTGTGGGAATATGTGTATGTGTGCGGGGATACGTTTAAACTATGTATCTCTGTCTTTTGACGAGAGAGTGTGTGTGCAAGAAGAGTTACAGAGAACCATCTTCTCTATATGGAGAAAGACAGAGAGTGAGAGAGAGAGAAATACCTGTTTTTTCTCTATTCGTGAGGTGTGCAATGTCTCCTGAGAAGACTGCCCGATCCTGCCCTTCTGGAAAGCGTTGTGTACGCTGCTGTTTCTTTGTCTTGTGCGCGAACTTTCAATCCTGTGCACTCCACCTGTGTGTTGTGTACGATGCCGAGCTTGCTCCTCTACGCGCGCGTATACTCCAACTGTGTGCGATCCGTGTGCGCTTTCTGTGTTTTTGCTGCTCGCCTGCTTTCTCTGTGTGCGTTTCTCGTGCGCTCTCTGTGTGCCTAATCTTGATAGGGTTTATTAGAATGCCACGTATGCTACAAGTCCATGTTTTATCATAGGATTAAAAAAAACAAAAGCAATATAAAAAATTAACCAATTCACACGGCCAAAATTAAAGAAATCATGGTTGAAAATATGAAAAACATGCATAACTCTATACTAGGAATTCACCCCGCCCGGGGCGCTGCCCCAGGACCCCGCCCAGAACAATATCCCAAAATCAACCTCCCAAGCCCCGCCATCGAGAGCGCTATATTCCACATCCCCATCAAGAGCGCTATCCCCAAACCTCACGTGGAAGCGCTGCCTTGTCACCCCATTGTGGCATTGCCCTAAGACCCCGCATCTGGAGTGCTAAATGGGAACATTCTTCATTAGTGAAATTTTGAACATAAATTATATTAGCACATACTTAAATATAATACAAATATTAACATATTAGCTATACTACTAATTTACTATAGCAGTTCTAGATTATGTCCCATACTATATTTAAGGTGCCAAAGGTTTGGCCTTATGGTCCTAGATTTAGCCAAGTGGTCAACACATATAGGACCAAGTGCACACTGTGCCACAAAACTTGGCCACCACTTCACTTGCCAAAGTTTAGGCCACATGGTCAATCCTAACTTTCCAATGTTCTTATTATGTCACCTTTTGCCTCGTGGAAAACCTAGGCTTGTTTTCACATACTCAGGCACTTCAAGCCACAATAAATTGTCATTACTCTTCGACAACCCTTTTGTTCAAGTCTTTGAAAAAACATTGTTTAAGGCCACCCTAAACCATTTTCATTTAGGGGTGTCTAAAACTAGCTTTTTGGCAATTCGAGAAGAAAATGGTCAAAGTTTTATACTTAGTTTTAACCACTTGACCAATTCAAATATTGGAAAGCAAGGTCTTGTAATACTTTTCTTTGGACATCACACATTAAAACTAGGTCCCTCACTTGTCCAAGCTATGCTCTAATACAATAAAGGGCTTTTGGTTTCAAGATGCACCACTTTCCCAACCTTGATTCCATTAAAGAAGCTAGCTCTACTTAGACATTTAATAGCAAGGTCTTGCAGCAGTTCAGATTGAACATTTTCCATGGCAGCTAGGTCCACCACTTATCTAAGCTATGCTCTAATAGAGTAGGGGGTTTTGGTTTCAAGATCCACCACTTGTCCAAACTTGATTTGGGAAGCAAGGTCCTATAATAGTTTGCTTTGGACATTCACCATTACAACTAAGTCCACCACTTCTCCAAGCTATGTTCTAATACACTAAGGAGGTTTTGGTTTCAAGGAGAACCACTTGTACGACTTGTTTTTGGAAGTAAGGTCTTTACATAGTTCACCTTGGACCTTGGACATTGGATACTACAACTAAGCCCACCACTTGTCCAAGATATCCTCTATATATAGCCAAAGGGTTTGGGTTTCAAGATTCACCACTTTTCCAACCTTTCTTCCATTAAAGAAAGGAGGGGCTTTATAACTAGGTCCACCACTTGTCCAAGCTATGCTCTGATATGGAAAGGGGATTTTGGTTTCAAGGTCCACCACGTGTTCAACCTTGCAAGACTCAAGGGATACTTGGACATTGGAAAGCATAGTCCTATAGTAGTTGATAGGTGGCAGTGGGTATTACAACTAGGTCCAACCTATGCTCTATATCGCAAAGAGGCTTTGCTTTCAAGGTCCACCACTTGTCCAACCTTGCTTCCATTAAAGAAATGAGGGGCTACGTAACATTGGCAAGCAAGGTAGCAAGGTTCTAAGGTGTTTCACCTTGGATATTGGGCATTAATAACTAGGTCCACCACTTGTCCTCCAAGCTATGCTCTGATAAAGAAAGGGGATTTTCGTTTCAAGGTCCACCATGTGTTCAACCTTTCTAATATAGAAAGGGGATTTTTGTTTCAAGGTCCACCACGTGTTCAACCTTGAAAGACTCAGGGATACTTGGACATTGGAAAGATAGTCTTATAGTAGTTGATAGGTGGCAGTGGGTATTAAAACTAGGTCCAACTATGCTCTTATATAGCAAAGAGGCTTTGGTTTCAAGGTCCACCACTTGTCCAACCTTACTTCCATTAAAGAAATGAGGGGCTACGTAAAACATTGGCAAGCAAGGTAGCAAAGTCCTAAGGTATTTCACCTTGGATATTGGGCATTATAACTAGGTCACCACTTGTCCAAGCTATGCTCTGATATAGAAAGGGGATTTTGGTTTCAAGGTCCACCACGTGTTCAACCTTGAAAGACTCAAGGGATACTTGGACATTGGAAAGCATAGTCCTATAGTAGTTGATAGGTGGCAGTGGGTATTACAACTAGGTCCCACCACTTGTCCAACCTATGCTCTCATATAGCACGAGGCTTTGGTTTCAGGTTCCACCACTTGTCCAAACCTTGCTTCCATTAATATAGCAAGGAGGTTTGGTCTCAAGGTTCACCACTTGTCCAACCTATGCAAACCTTTTTCATGTTTAGCATGATTTTTTGGTTGAAGAGTATTTTTTCTATAACTATGGATTTAACAATGTAATCTTTTTACTTACAGGATGGACTTCGAATCTGGGGGGAGAAAGTACATTTGATACTTGACAATGAAATCGTTGGTATTGGTTGTGTGTGTAGAACAGATCCAGATTCCACTTGTGGTGGTACAAAGATAGGCTGGGAAATGTCTCCATACTAGTGGAGGAATGCTTGAAGGATGTGGTCCTACCTTTTCCTCAATGGATACTTCATCTCTCCAAGGCTCATTATGGAGTGCTGTTCGATGGTCAGCTTCTTTGCAATCTTTTGTATTAAATGGGAACTTAATTGATCCACACGAAAGCTACAATGGTGATGAAGAACATGATCATTCTGATCCTCTAGTTACAGATGCAATACCTTATGACAAGCCCAGAATTTGAAGCAATGATTCGAGAGTCTTGGAGAAATCAGAGGGGTCCTTTTAAAAGATGACACAATGATGCAAACCATGAATGAAGGGACCATCTTATATGTTTTCCACATGTTTATGTCAACTTTCAGGGAACTTGGTCCTGATTGTGTGGGTGTGGGTATTGAAAGAGAAAATGCAAGCATTGATGATGTGGTTGAAGTGGGTAGCATCACTTTGCTAAAGTGGCCCATCAGCAGACAACAATGTTGAATGGGAGCCATTACAACGCTTTGTTCCTGTTGATGGCATGCATGCTACATATGAGGATGTATCCAACGATGGCAATGTTGGAAAAAACTTGATGGGAGTAATGTTGTCCAGTTGTCAAGGAAGAGACGATACACTTTCATGAACAGGACTCAAAAATCAAAAGCAGCACCAGCTTCGACTTTTTACCTTTCAAAACAAATCAATTCAAAGGGTATCATGCATTGATTGTTGTGCACAAAAATGCTGCCAATTTGCAGATCGTGATATGGTGACAAGGTTACGACAACAATTTGGGGAGAGTCTCAAAATCACGCACTAATTATGTTTATGATGTTCTTTCTATATGTTATCAGAAAGATGAGAAGTCACGATACCAATTCAGGCTAAATGGCTCTATTGTTTGTTGTAGAGCATGGTATGAGCTACATGGAATACCAAAGACATCATTTTATCGATACAAGGAGAAACTTTGAAAATGGTGTGCGCCAATATGTACATGGGAACACATGTACATTGAGAAGGGACTTCAACATACTAGTTTAGCAAGAGCACTACTAAATGAGTTTGTGGAAAATAACTCTGAGAAGATGCCACATAGAAGTAGAACACTGCTAGATGGCTCAAGAGAGACTCAATTGGTGATTCCATCAACATACAAACAAGTGGATATTTTATGTGAAATCAACACGACACTTGACAAATGGGCTATGAGAAGAAGCTATCCCAATCTTCTTTTGGTAGAATTTGGAACAAAGAGTACCCACATGTCACTTTAACAAAGACGTAGTGAGTTTCTCTAAGTGCAATATTTGTAGCTCAATCAAGGCAAGGTTAGAAGCTAAACCTTCTCTTGAAGAGAGAGCTCTTCTCTTGAGGGAGAGAGAAGTTCACATGGCACAACAAAAGAGTTGCAGAAGCCTATATTATGCATGGCGCACGTATTCAGAAACTCAACCACAAAAATATGTATGCATAATCCATGATAAGATGGATCAAAAGAAGACTGCCATTCCTAGATTACGCATTGTTCCCAGGGTGTGGATTCAGGATATAATCTGCAGGTGGCATTGATTGGCATGATCACTCAGACATGGAGAAGGTCATTACGGACACTTTGTCTTGAATGGTTTGTGGCCAGCTGATCCAAATCTTACAATTGGCTCAATTGCTAATTGTTTACATAACCTCGAGAGGATAGATAAGCATCCTCTTGGTGATCTAGTAACAAATGGACTTCCAAGAGCATATTTCACTACTACATGCTTTGAACTCAAGGGATGCTTTGGACTACCATAACTTGAGTGATGGAAAAGAGCCCATTGTGCAGTCGTCAGAAATTGCAGAAGAGGAATTGGGGTCAACATTTCGCAGATTGCCAGAGAACTTGTTGCTACAATTGGATTAATGTGCAGGGGAAAAACAAAATCGATACTTATTTGCCTATTTGTCAATGCTTGTTGCAAGGGGTGTTTTCAAAACCATCCAGCTGGGATTTTTAATGGTTGGGCATACACATGAGGACATAGACGCCATGTTTAGTAGGTTTTCAGAGAAGTGAGAGTTACACAAACCTATACTTTGCCACATTTGATGGATACATTACGAAAACAGCTCATCTTCATCTCCAGCTCCATTTTTTCTCACAAAGATCCCGTTTCAAGCAATTTTGTGATGGCTATCTTTGTTGATGGACAAGACATACTTGTTGGACATTCCAAACCGCTTCAGTTCAGGTTCTTTTATGCAGGATGAGACACCAATGATGCAATATAAGGCACATGTAGGTGTATCAAGTTGGAGTGGAAGTATTCGCCTTTGGAAAACAGACACAGAAGGCAAGCCAATGTTACCACATGGAGATCCACCTCTAGTACAAATGGCGGAGTATGTCAAGGCCCACGAAGAAGTCATTTTGGGGCTAAAGAACTATATAAAAATTTTGGAAAAATTAAGGGAATGGTTCAAGTATTCCGCGATATTATAGACCCGTGATAGATTATTGGAGTAGGTAATTGAAGAGATTGAAAAGCAATCATATCAGAGGGAGTCTTGTATGAAATATTTGGCCAAAAACTCAAGAATATTCTCACCTACAAAGCACTACAATGATTTTGCAACAAGGAGCAGAAAGATTCCTAGGCTTGAAGAGTGAACGATCATTTTTGTGGGCTCACGAGATAGGCCAAGGGAAGAGTTGACCCTATGTCTGATGTGCACCAAGGTGACTTTCTTATGCTTGTTCCGAGTGACACAGAAATCTATCCAGTGTGGCTTGCAATGGCTTTATCTGACATTGATAAT